>NW_027526422.1:56875270-57232770 GCF_048455015.1 Haemaphysalis longicornis
TCTATATACAGACGACATCCACGACGTGACACAGATAGTTTCGCCAATATACATAACACCCTTGTGTGTTTCCACACCCATTTCAGAGCGTTTCAGAGGAAAGTGCACTCATTTAATAGTGTTCACACATCTTCGTCATTTGAAAAAAATCCCTTAAGGCAAGGAAGGCTTTCGTTTGGTTGCGTACATTGTCCCACGGACCCAACAGTTTCGGCAAGGATAGGGGTGTCCGAGATAGCAGGTTAAGCTTATCACTTAGTTTTTTCCGATCGGTCGCAAACAAAAAGCGCCAGCCCGATCAGTAAATAAATTTGTTTTGTTGGCTAAGAATTCATCAAGAAATATATGAAAAAAAAAATCGTTTGACGATAGGTCATACGTTAAACATACGGGAGGGTCCGCAGTCACTCGTATGGCACCCACTTGAACATACTTGAATGATAGGGAGAGGAACAGAGAGGGAGAGGAGAGGGGAACCGAGGGAGCGTATAAACAAATCGTATAAACTCTTTCAGTATAAACAAATCGATTGATAAATGGGTTAGGGCATCGATCACCGAATTCAACGTTCGAGCGGCTTAAAAATATTTGCCGTGCTTTTACAAACACTATGACAAATAATTCGTTCTCTCGAATTGCCATGGGAGGACAGCAGGAACTAACTAATCCGTCGTACATATTCTTATGGTGACGCTCACATATACAGTAAATAGGGCAACGATCCGTTTCTCTCCTTCGCTTTCAAGGCACGCCCGGCCGTATCTGTCGATTCCGATGTTTTACCGTTGCAGGTTCTCGCTTTCGGGTCCTCCCTTCGTTCCCCTTTCGCTTCCAAATGTTCTCGCAAAAGCGGCGTTAGGCCCAGTCGTCGTATCGGCGCGCAATACGACGCGTCAGAACGGCTTCTTTTCCCAGGATTTCTGCTGTCGCCTCCAATCCTGGCGCCCAAATCGGTGTCGGACACATTGGGAATCGATGGCGAGGCATACGGCATCTTTGTCCACTCCGCCTCCCTGTCCCCCTCCGTTTTCCTTTTCCCGCGATTCGGTCTGTCGCAAGAACAATATGGCCCAGTCGAGCTAGCACAGCCGAGGCGGGTAAACACCGAGTGGCCGTCGCTAAGCGAATCCATATACGGCGCGACGACAGGGGCAGTAGCAGAAGTGCAGAGGAAGCTTTCTAGCGGCTCTCCCGTCTCTTCTTATTTCTATCTTCACAATCGTTCATAGGCTTACTTCCCTTTTTTTTCTGGAAAAGCTGTGATCCCCATTCTTTATTTCGAACGGCTGTGAAAGTGGAGTCTGTTGGCACGGCGTATTGCTCGCTCTTTCTCTTGTTCTTCGCGTAGCTTTTGAGGTCTTTACAATCTGCGCGTCGTGTCGGGATGGCCGTCGAAAAACGCCGAAGGCATGAAAAGAAAAACACCCCGCACTCAGGGAACGTTGATCATCATTGCCCGTGTGGATGTTGTTTGCGACCGGTGAAATGAGAAACGGAAAAGGCCGAGCAAGTATAGCGGACGATACTGAGCTCGGAGGCCATTTGTGGACAACAGTGCACAAAGTGCGTGGTCTGTGGAGCGTACGCGTGCGATAACGATTTTGTTCGGTTTAAACACCCCGCTCAATATTACTTCGAAAAATGTGAATAACGGTTCAGAAAGGGGAGGCAAAACGTTGCTAGGCGTTGGGATGCATCTGTCTATCGCGTTCGTTCGTCGTTGTATGCATCGATTTACCAGTGACTGTTTTGAATTGAGGCTACCAGAAAGAAAGCAGATAAAATGCCACTGTAGAGGAAGTCTGGCGCACGTCCAGAAAGCTAGAATATTTTAAATTGGCGTGAAGGATTTCATTTGGGCCTTTCCTAAAACCCCACATGTTCCTGGACGTCAAATTACGTTTGACGTCCTGCTGCGAACCCCCCCCCCCCCCCCCCCCCTCACTCCTACACACACACATACACACATAGTTCAATAAATTTCCCGCTTTAGATTCGCCGAAACAAAAAGGACAAGGCTTTCCGAGCGAGTCAAAGGTAATTTCGATTGATCAAACACGACAAGACTTATTCCCGATGTATCTCGGTGAGCTGAACGACGGCTTGATTATGTTTAAACGCTCGCACCCTTAGCTGCAGCATTTCTTCACTTCTCGAGTGAGTGCTTCTAGGTTTTTATTGTGTGCCCATGGAAGGCCTTATTATACTGTTTTTGGAAACATTAACGATCGGATGATATAGCTATGTTTTCCTTCCAACGACAGCCTTTGCGTTCAAAAGGAAATTTGGGAAAAGTCATATTCCAAACGTAAACCGGCATAATCGTCTCCAGTGACGTGATATGGTTGGACGGAATACAATAAAATTGGAGACAAGATTGGCATGGGGATCTCTTGTTTCGAATTCGTCGATCACCCATCGTGTATATTGCCGCGAACCATACATTGGCTCCGTTTATTTATGTTTTTGCTTTAACCGCCCCACAGCGCCGGGCTGTGTTATCTGTGTCCCGAGTTAAGCGCATGCTCCATTCTTTCTTTCTTATACCGCACGGATAATGTCTCACCCTAACGCCACTAGCCTAGAATAGTCTTCTTTTATCTACAGTGTTTTCGTGTAATTCGACGGTTCGAGAAGCACCCGCGCCGAAAGATAAATTCCCGCAGAGCAGACGCCGCGGCATTCTTTTCTCCGACACTCGCCTGCGCACGTCACTTTTTTACTGCTGCTTCGCCGCCTGTGTGTTTTTTTTAGTTGTTAGGGGGGCACAAGTTCGCTCCAATAAACTTGTTTTTCCTTCAAGCTAACTGCGTCAGCTTTGGCTTCGTGACCATATATATATATATATATATATAGTGAGGGAGACGATAGCGTTTGTCCATTTTTTTAGATTATTTAATATTCTAAGACAACCCCTGAAGAAGAAAGGTCCTCCTTTCGAAACTGTTGGGTATTAAATAATCTAAGAAACTGGACAAACGCTATCGTCTCCCTCACTATGCTCTACGCTGAACTGGCCCATTGAAGAAGAAACCCGACCGCAATATATATATATATATATATAACACAGAAATAGGGGTTGGCAGTCGAGAAAACCTCGGAAAGCAAAGGGGAGGATGTGGTAGATCATTGAAACAGATTAAGAATTTTGGAAAGAAAGAAAGAAAGTGAAGAAAAAATGCCCGCCAGGTGGGATCCGAACCCACGACCTCCAGAATACCGGTCTGGTGCGATAACCACTACGCTACCGGCGGGGCGATTTTCCCATTCACTTTCTTGGGTATTTATGTTAGGTATGTTTGTTTCCTGTGCTTGGGGGTGGTAGCCAGCGCCATTCGGACTAATCGGGGTGAAGGGGACCTTCTTTTTAACCCCCGGGTCGTGACTCGAGTGTCTACGACATGTCCAGAGTGGTCGACCAGCTTTGAACCCTCTTAAGCTCCCTTTGGCAACAAGACTGCCAGAACAGAGGCCCTCGCTATGCATGTAGCGAATCAGAATAGGAAATGAGGGGCTCGTTGAAAATAACACAGAAATAGGGGTTGGCAGTCGAGAAAACCTCGGAAAGCAAAGGGGAGGATGTGGTAGATCATTGAAACAGATTAAGAATTTTGGAAAGAAAGAAAGAAAGTGAAGAAAAAATTCTCGACTGCCAACCCCTATTTCTGTGTTATTTTCAACGAGCCCCTCATTTCCTATTCTGATTCGCTACATGCATAGCGAGGGCCTCTGTTCTGGCAGTCTTGTTGCCAAAGGGAGCTTAAGAGGGTTCAAAGCTGGTCGACCACTCTGGACATGTCGTAGACACTCGAGTCACGACCCGGGGGTTAAAAAGAAGGTCCCCTTCACCCCGATTAGTCCGAATGGCGCTGGCTACCACCCCCAAGCACAGGAAACAAACATACCTAACATAAATACCCAAGAAAGTGAATGGGAAAATCGCCCCGCCGGTAGCGTAGTGGTTATCGCACCAGACCGGTATTCTGGAGGTCGTGGGTTCGGATCCCACCTGGCGGGCATTTTTTCTTCACTTTCTTTCTTTCTTTCCAAAATTCTTAATCTGTTTCAATGATCTACCACATCCTCCCCTTTGCTTTCCGAGGTTTTCTCGACTGCCAACCCCTATTTCTGTGTTATTTTCAACGAGCCCCTCATTTCCTATTCTGATTCGCTACATGCATAGCGAGGGCCTCTGTTCTGGCAGTCTTGTTGCCAAAGGGAGCTTAAGAGGGTTCAAAGCTGGTCGACCACTCTGGACATGTCGTAGACACTCGAGTCACGACCCGGGGGTTAAAAAGAAGGTCCCCTTCACCCCGATTAGTCCGAATGGCGCTGGCTACCACCCCCAAGCACAGGAAACAAACATACCTAACATAAATACCCAAGAAAGTGAATGGGAAAATCGCCCCGCCGGTAGCGTAGTGGTTATCGCACCAGACCGGTATTCTGGAGGTCGTGGGTTCGGATCCCACCTGGCGGGCATTTTTTCTTCACTTTCTTTCTTTCTTTCCAAAATTCTTAATCTGTTTCAATGATCTACCACATCCTCCCCTTTGCTTTCCGAGGTTTTCTCGACTGCCAACCCCTATTTCTGTGTTATTTTCAACGAGCCCCTCATTTCCTATATATATATATATATATATATATATATTCATGGGTGATCGATGGGTTCGATAGCTACCTTCGAGTCTTACGCGTTAGTGTGAGCTCACTTAATTTTTTTTCCTGCCCGCACTGACGAAGACGACCAGGTGGAAAAATATATTCCGTACGATGTGGAATTAGAAGCTTCGGTAAAAAAATGCGAAGTAAAAGTGAATTTCAAGCACTCACGCTGCGTTGAAAACAAACCCTCGTTTTTCCAACCTAGCCATACATAGGCCTTCACTTCATTTATTACGTATGTCGGCCTCGAGCACACACGACACTTCACGGGAGAGGTTTTCTTGCTCTTTATCTCACTGCTCCCACCGCTCACTCCGCGTGCGCCGCGCATTTTGCAACAGAGCAGTCTGCCTTGATTTTCATCGAACCGCGAAAACCGCTACCGCTCACTGATCATCCAAAATCACCGTTAATTATTCCCACGTCTAGACGAAACCCCAGCCGAGAGCGAGCAACGGCAATTAATAATCAACAGTGATCCTGCAGCCTAGTCAGCGATCTGTTGCGGTCTGGTCGGTCCGTAGTAATCAAGACAGGCTGCTCTGTTGCAAGATGCGCAGTGCATGCGCAGAGAGCAGCGGAGGTGAGCGTAATCAAACGCAAAAAATGAAAACCAATCTCCCAAAGCCGGATTCGTGGCAGTTTCTTCCCTTGCGACACATGCTGATCCCATTCGGGCGTAATAGGCTCTAACTGCGTTCCCCCGGCACTCAGCCGTGTCGCCATACAAAAGCCTTACCGGCAAAGCCCGAAGGTATTTACTGAATTACGAGGGTGCGCACGTGCGGACAGCGTTTTCAGCTTGGCTGCACCGGCGTCGACATCTGTCTGTTCTGTGTTTTGCTCGCCGCAGAGCATGGAAGACAGCGGCACCTGTCAGTCTATACCGTTGAAATTAGCCTGCCTGTCACATCCAGGCTCCCTGCCCCGCCAAACCAAGGCGCAGCTTGGCTCGGGTCGCCGTGGCAGGCGGGGCGGCAAAAGGAAAATATTGTGCATGACGAATTTAGCCGCGTCGTGTCCCCCAGAGCTCCTTTATGGGATCGAACGAGCGTGAAATGGAGATGACAAGCTGAATGCGATAATCGAGTTGACAGCCACAAAGCTTCCCGCTATGAAATGAGGAGGTCAGACAAAAAGGAGCGGCGTAACGTCAGGCACTTGCGGAGTGCCTGATAACCATGTGTACTGTACTTACGAAGCCATTGCGTAATTCTCCACCGCCATGTTCCCACTTCGTTTCCATCGTTGATACTTTGCAAGGAAGACAAATTTTGCCCTGTACGGAAAAGCTGAAGCTCGGCACAAATGTGAGCGGTTATCGTAAGTAGTCAGAAACGGTACCACTTGTGATGTCACTCCTCCTCCTCCCTCGCCGCGCGCGCTCACATGTGTGTACGTTTACATATATACAGAAAGAAATGCCGGCAGTCTATAACGCCAAAGGAGGCATATGGGGATGGTTAGAGCATTTTTTGAGCATTAGTGAAATTATATTTTTTTATTAATAAAGTAGAAAGAAAGAAAGAAAGAAAGAAAGAAAGAAAGAAAGAAAGAAAGAAAGAAAGAAAGAAAAACACGCGCCCAGAGTGGGGACCGAACCCACGCCTTTCGATTAGATCTCGAATGCCTTACCAATTCGGCTATCTGGGCGACTGTGTTCTCCTTCACTTCCTGGGGTATTTATATTTATTACAACTGTATCTGATGCTTGACGGTGGTAGCCAGCGCCACTCAGACTATACGGGGAGAAGGGGACCTTCTTTTCGAACCCCGTAACGTGACTCGAACGTCTACAGCCTGTCATGAGCGGGTAACTGGCGGGAAACCCTCTTATGCTACCTTGGCATCAAGGCTGCCAGAACCGAGGCCCTCGCTAAGCTTTCGCAGGATAATATGATTTGAAAATGAGGGGCTCGTTAGGAAATACAGAAAGAAATGCCGGCAGTCTACAACGCCAAAGGAGGCATAGGGGGATGGTTAGAATATTTTTTGACCATTAGTGAAATTATATTGTTTTATTAATTTACGTAGAAAGAAAGAAAGAAAGAAAGAAAGAAAGAAAAAAATAAAGAAAAAAATTGGTAAGGATTGGTAAGGCATTCAAGATCTAATCGAAAGGCGAGGGTTCGGTCCCCACTCTGGGCGCGTGTTTTCTTCCTTTCTTTCTTTCTTTCTTTCTTTCTTTCTTTCTTTCTTTCTTTTTGGTTGACGCACTGTGTATCCTGCGCATGTTTTCTTGTCTTCTTCTTTTCTTCTTAAAAATTGCTGTTGTCACTGATTACTGTATAAACCCCCCTTATGTTATGCCCTAGAGGCCCTTAAGGTATATAAATAAATAAATAAATAAATAAATAAATAAATAAATAAATAAATAAATAGCCGAATTGGTAAGGCATTCGAGATCTAATCGAAAGGCGTGGGTTCGGTCCCCACTCTGGGCACGTTTTTTTCTTTCTTTCTTTCTTTCTTTCTTTCTTTCTACGTAAATTAATAAAAAAATATAATTTCACTAATGGTCAAAAAATAGTCGAACCATCCCCCTATTCCTCCTTTGGCGTTGTAGACTGCCGGCATTTCTTTCTGTATTTTCTAACGGGCCCCTCATTTCCAAATCATATATATATATATATATATATATATATATATATATATATATATATATATATATATATATATATAGATATATATATATATATATATATATATATATATATATATATATATATATAGATATATACAAAAAAATGCCGGCAGTCTACAACGCCAAAGAAGGCATAGGGATAGGGGTAGACTATTTTTTGCTGTTAGTGACGTTACATTATTTTTTATTAATTACGTGAGAAAGAAAGAAAGAATTAATAATTAATAAAAAAAATAATGTAACGTCACTAACAGCAAAAAATAGTCTACCCATTCCCCTACGCCTTCTTTGGCGTTGTAGACTGCCGTCATTTCTTTGTGTATTTCCTAACGAGCCCCTCATTTCCAAACTATATATATATATATATATATATATATATATATATATATATATATATATATATATATATATATATATATATATATATATATATATATATATATATACAGAAATATAAGTTGGCAGTCTACAACGCCAAAGGAGGCATAGGGGTGTGGTTAGGCTCTTTTTGCTTACTACGGTTAGTAAACTACGGTTAGTAAACCCCTATGCCTCCTTTGGCGTTGTGGACTGCCGACCTATCTTTCTGTATTTCCTCAACGAGCTCCTCATTTCCTTACTATATTATTCCGCGAAAGCCTAGCGAGGGCCTCGGTTCGGGCAGCCTTGATGCCTAGGTAGCATAAGAGGGCTTCTCGCCAGTTACCCGCTCATGACCGGCTGTAGACGTTCGAGTCACGCCCCGGGGGTTGAAAACAAGGTCCCCTTCTCCCCGTATAGTCAGAGTGGCGCTGGCTACCACCCTCAAGCGTCAGATACACTTCTAGTAAATATAAATAGCCCAGAAAGTGAAGGAGAACACAGCCGCCCAGATAGCCGAATTGGTAAGGCATTCGAGATCTAATCGAAAGGCGTGGGCTCGGTCCCCGCTCTGGGTGCGTGTTTTTCTTTCTTTCTTCCGTATACTAAAAAAAACGTTAACTTCACTAACTGTAGGAAACAAAAAGAGCCTAACCACACCCCTATGCCTCCTTTGGGGTTGTAGACTGCCGACCTATCTTTCTGTATTTCCTCAACGAGCCCCTCATTTCCTTACTATAATATATATATATATATATATATATATTGCTTTCTGAGATGTCTTTTCTGCTTGGTTCTAGCTGTGCATTTAGCCTTGGACGTTGGACAACACCGCATAATTCAGTGGCTTTAATATCACTCACTCATTCAATAAATAAATAAATAAATAAATAAATAAACATACTTCTTTCTTAATCAGCACTGCTGTCAACTGTGGCTATCTGTATGAATAACTGTTCATGAGCGATGCGCGGACGGACACATATGTACCACGAATATCTGAACATTTCAACAACGAAAGTGACCGCTTACAGCAAAAAAAAAAAAATGTAAAGTTTTGCTTTCAATAAAACATTGTTTTCTCCAGAAACTTCAAAAAAAAAAAACCTACAATTTTTTGTTCGTTCATTTAGCCTACCACGGAGCACTTTACCTATAATCCTTTCCCCGCCGCTATGCAAAACGCGCCTTCAGTATCAACGAAACGTAACAGAAATTTCCAACTCCAAAGGGCGCACGCGTCCGCGAATGTATAACTGAAAACAAAGTGCCGTTTCCGTTTGCGCCTGTAACATTTCTGCGGTGGTCGGGGCTTCGACCAGCGTGCCTCGCGAGTCATCCGGGAGCCGCTGTAACCGCGGCCAGAGCCGCAAGGGACTTGGCGCCGGGCCAACATCGCGCCCTGCTGTCTGTAAAGAAAGCTCCCAAGCGTCCGCCGCGAATGCAAAACAGTCTTTCGGATGCGAACCTTGGGGCGTGGAGGCACAGTTCGCGTCCGAAATCGACGGTATAGTCTGGAACGAAGGGCCATAAATTCTTGCCTATGAGCGGGCCCGAGAAATATGCGCGGCTGCCCAGTGGAACGCCTACACGCCTGCTACGGTTCCTGAATGCCCTGCGAACGAGCGCCCGGCCACTACCCAAAAAGCCCGGATTCCTCACGTTTTTGTCACATTTTCCCCACCGCAGCAGTGAATGTAGATTGGGGAACTCATCAAAGAGCGGTAACTGAATGATAATATTAATTAAAATATGTACTCGTAATCGTGCCAGCCATCTGGGGACCCGAATCGTCTGCGAGTCGCCGAATCGTATTAGTCCGCGTGACAATAAGTGCGAGAACAAGTTTGACGAAATGACGACCGGCGGATCACCGGAGTAATAGAGTGGGTATACCGAGAGACGGGATTAGAAGAAATAGAGAAAGAGAATTAACACGATGGAGGGATGAATTAAAAACATTCGAAGACGAAGAACGGACTGGCGTAGCGCTGTGCAGGAATGGTCGGGGATCGGTGGCGGAGGCCTTCATCCTGCGGCGTATTTAGATTGGCTGATGACAACGACAACGACGAAGAGGACGACGATGATTATGGCGATGATGAAGGTATTATGAAGGCGACGGTGGTGATGATGATGACGGTGGTGACGATGAAGTGTGAGAAATAGCTCCTTGTAGTTTTTCGTATTTGAGTTCTAATCAAACAGCCGGGGTTTCATTGTCCAAAAAAATAATGTAAAAGTAAATGTAATATAAACATGTATAAGTCAGAGGACTACCGCGCTAAAAAGAAACAAAAGCGAAACCAGTTGTTTTGGCGCGCCATTCAAATGCGTAAAGGATTACCAGCGCGCCATTGCGCTTCACAAAACTGCAGTGTAATTAGCAGGATTGACCTTCCCGAGTCCATCGCTTCCTTTTCAAGTTCTTCCTTTCGCTCATATTGCATCCAAGCGTTCACTAGACCGAAGTGCATCTGCTCCTCTACTGATCACTTCCTTTAGCTTCCGCACTTCTGAAGGCGGCGTCCTTTACATGTTTATTTCTTGTTTCTCACTCACGAAAGGAAGAGATCGACAAGGCAATGTGCTGGATCTTTAAACGTAAGCTGCTTTTTGTACAACAGCAATAAATGACGCGGGCGGCATCTTGCTTCTTACGCAACCAGGTCATTAGTTTCGGTTCACCAAAGCTTCCTCTTTGTGAGTGAGAAAATTGCTGTGGATCTGAGAAAGATTCGGCGGAATTTCGCCCTCTTTTCTTGTTCCTCACTAATTAGGCAGCCCTAACTAGCTCGATTTAACAGTTCGATTCGGTTTCATATGTCTCTTGCATCCTCCAACTCCTCTTGCCCAGAGTTCGTGCCCGCAAACGACTGGAGCGAGAAGCGATTGGAACGAGCTGCACCATTGTTTACTGCACGCCATGATGGGTACCGCATTAGCGACGAAAAGCAAGCCTGCGCACTCTCCTCCCAGGCCCCAGAAGAACAAGCGGAGTCCACACCGTTGGTTCCATTTCAGGACCTTACTCAGTACTATCGACTCGACAGACAACAATTCCCTTAACCTCACTCCAAGCTGTCCAAATTAGAAGAAACGACTCTCCGTCGAATCCAAACGAATACCTTCGTCCACCCAATTCGCTTACACAACATGTTTCCCGTTCAGTTTCCCGCCCGACGCACTTTTTGCTCCAAGCTTGGCACACTAGTCCACAGTTTATTAGAGTGTGCGCTGTTGCGACCGAGTGAAGGCACCCGATCCGAGCTCCGTGGCCTCCGACATACGAGTGGTAGCGTGTATGATGCGAGCGGCCAGCTGCTGTTGCAGCCGTGAAAAAGTCCAGAAGCCGTAGGCTAACGTAACTGTTTACTTCATAGCGAGAGGTGAGCCGAAGCCAAAGAACAATGCCCCGACGGGTGAGGTTACAATACAGGACTCGAGCAGAGCGACAACATCGATTCGCTGCTCTAACAGGAATGAGTTACAACGTTTGGGCAGCTCTATTTATACCCAAAAGCGATAACGGTCAAACGCAACAAGTGGGAACACGCCGCGAACGTCACAGACACACACAACACTCTTTCCAGAGTTCGTAAGCCGTTCATAGCCTCGGGCACGTTGAGTCCGAGAGAGGGGAGAGAGGAGGACTCCGTTGCGATCGACGGGGCCTCTGTGTCCTTGAAGAGCGTGGAGACGAGCCTCGCAGGCAGCCGCCGAAGTTTTGAAATGCGCGAGAGCAAAGCGTCTGACGCGGCTTGTCGCAACTTGTTGCCGACATGGTGGCGCGTGTTTTCAAAGGCGCACGAGTGGCTTCGCTGCACAGCCGAGGAGTGATGCGGGACAGTACGGCGGCGCTGGCCGATTCGTAACAGCGCATAACCCCGAACTCCCACGCTTTCCTTCCCCCCTCCCCCTCCATGAGCTGTGGGAGAACCTGATTACCAGCGACCACCTAGATGTCTAGCAACTCCTTGCATCTAGAGCATCGGTCGCCCGGTCATCACTTGGATTCCCGGACTGGGGAACCACTCCTACTTACGGCTCGATAAGGATCATTATGCCCGTGAAAGTGCCCCATTGGCCGACATACCGTTATCGCGCTATGATGCTGCAAGGTCACTGCGCTCTATCGCCCGCAAAAGCACGCTTACTCTTTGTAATACGCCGCAGCTTTCAAACTCCCGCTTGTACTTGCTCGACCCCGACCTGCAGCGCCACTTTTACCACTAACTTGCCACGCTCGGATGCCACCCAACTGTGCGCCTGTAGATAGGAGTTGTTTTCACCAAAGCTTTCTCCTTCCCTATCGGCATGACTGACAGCCTTGCTTGTGACGTGTGTGCCACGGACGAAACAATAGAGCACCTCTTGTGTCACTGCGCTCGGTTTGCAACGCAGAGACTGCACCTGTCAACGTACTCCGGAAACTCGACATCCAGCCATTAACTGGGCAGACGGTTTTGCGTCACAGGCGTTTCCCATCACAGTCCCAAAAGGCCACAAAAGCATTACTTCGTTTTGTTAAAGGACACAGGCTTGTCTGAACGATTGTAGAGACACTGTGTACCATTGTTCATTCGCCATTTGGTTAGTTTACCTGTTCAGTTTAGGCTTTATTATCGCCCAATTGTTTTGTTTTTGTGTTTGCCTTTAATTTTTCTTTCCTTGCTCCTCAAGCTCTATCCCTCCTCTTTTCAATACCCTTTCTTCTCTTTAAATCCCTCTTTCCCACTTCCCAAGCGTAGGGTAGCCAACCGGACTGTAACATGGTTGACCTCCCTGCCTTTCATGCACTGTATTATCCTTCCTTCGTACTACTAATTGTACTAATAATGGATTCGTACTACTAATGAATTAGAAGCCAGACGAAGACAGGAAACATCGTCACCTTTTTTCTGCTTTCCTGGCTGGTCCAGATGACGACTTTGCGTATTTAAAGCGGAGCTTTCTATTCTCACTGATGGCGTTCGTGCGCAGCACAAAGCGAACTTCGGGAAAGCTACGTAACTTTCCCTCGCGGTAATGATGTTCGGGGGTGAAGTGGAGAAAAAATGCTTCCCGTGGTCGCAATCGAACCTAGGTCCCTCTCGTTATGAAGCCGCCGTCTACTCGATGGCGCCATTCCGACACGGTCGAAGCAGTTTGGATTTGGAGAGGGGCGCATGGACGTGCAAATTAGAAAAACCCAACGACGACGGTGGTGGAACGTGAAGCTTTCTCTGTACGAAAGCAAATGTCGATAAGTGAAATTAAAAGCCGCTGTTACCAAAAGTCCGAACTACATGCGAGTCATGTCAAAGCTTAAAGAGCCAAACTTTAAGCCGTCTGCGAGTCGAAGTCCCAACTCAAACGACAGCCAAGGAATACCTAACGAGAAAACTTCGCGTTCAACCATCGGCATCACTAGACGGAGGGGCGTATGATTTTATGCGTCTCCATCAGCCGGCAGTTTGATGAGAAAAATGAAGAACAATGAGAAAGCTTTTCCAGGCATTCTAATACAGGTGACATGTGGTTCTGACAGCAAGCTACTGCGGCACAACGCCAACTTGGTGGCTACGTGTTGATTTTTGTGTGACAAATATTTTTGAAGATGGTAATTTTTTAACTCAAAAGTTCCTAGCTGCAGCTCGGAATTTCGTGGCTGCTTTGGCGGATCCGTGGTCCTCGCAGCAACAGGTCAAGGTTGATGTTCAAGGTAAAAAAAAGGTCAAGGTCAGCTAGAGATGGAAGCCGACAGGAGAGGGACAAGGTAACGTTCAAGATGGTTGGTCGAGAGACCCGGAGAGCGTGGACGATGAGAGGAGAGGAGGTTGGAAAGTGGAGAGGGGGTATTAAGCCCGAAGCTCGCGCTCGACGAGGTCAGTAATGTGGAGTCACAGGAGTTCCATACCCGACGTTAGGTTCACCATAATTAAGACGCAGGAGTCTAAAGGTAAGCAGGCAGTCAAGCACAAGACTACTTGCACTCGTCAGGAGTCTAATCGCGATCAGACTTTGGCAACACTCCTGAGATTGAAGAAACGGATGAGTGCGAATTCGGAAGTAAAGCCCTCTGGATGGTTTTGTGTTCGTTTTGGCGGTGGAGGGGCCCTTCGCTCTTGGTGCTCGGCGGTGGCGGCGAAGCGGCAGGAGACGAGAAGATGGGGACGACGGGATAACTTAGCCAAGAAAAACTGTATTTACTATAATTTACAAAATTTTATTTACAAAAGGAGTGACAGAACATTGCTGTCTTAGCGTTCGCCAGAAAGCAGTTACGCCGCGGAGATTATTTCTTGGCGATGGACTGTTCTGCAGGTACGCCCTAGACACACAAGTGTGCACTTTGCTCGAATGATCGCCAGTTCGAATAGCTACAGCCAGAGAGAGAGAGAGGGACAGGTTGACCACGTACGCGAGACTCCTCCGCGTGCACGTCTCTCTTTCTGCTAGCAACCCTCCGATGTCGGTGGTACAAAAGACATAAGCAGCCTTACATCCGTCATTCCAAAAAAATGAATCGCCCAAGTTGCTGGACAGTTGTGAATGAGGCGTGAATCATTGTTAGGCTTTGCGCTGCTGCATAAGCGCTTGTGAAGAAACAATCCAAGCGAAGCCGAACGCGAAGCGACAAGCAGCAACGGGCAGCAGAGCACAGCCAAGTTGCTGGACAGTTGTGAATGAGGCATGAATCATTGTTAGGCTTTGCGCTGCTGCATAAGCGCTTACGAAGCAACAATTTAAGCGAAGCCGAACGCGAAGCGACAAGCAGCAACAGGCAGCAGAGCACAGCCTTTAGGAACCTTTCACGCGCCGGTCCCCATTGCTTGACGATTTGCGTAATTAATTTTTTAAAGCTGAGACAAAGCGTGTCCCATGTGTTCTCTTGCCTTCTTTTTAAACGGTAGCACTTTCGAGAGTGGGACTAAGAAAGAATGAAACATCGCTGGTCCTTCCTTGCTTCCACAGTAACGCCAGACGCTGAAAGAAATAAACGACAAAGCCCAAAACTTGGACCGAAGACGCGAAACACAGAGCACTGCTTGTTAAACGATACCGCCCGCGCAACTACAGCAAATAGTAAATGCAATGCAGTACGTTAGGGTTAACAGCCTAACGGCGATCGGGAGCCGGTAACTAATGTCCTGTCCAGTTTCACGCTCGATCTTCTGGAACCGACAAAAAGCGAGCGTTTTATTGTATTCTAAGTTACGGCTCACGCTCACTATCGCCAAACGACCTTAGTGAGTGTTCTATTTCTTTTTATGCGCAGAATCCTTGCGTGTCCTCTCATTTATGCGAAAGCGATGCGCCCTGCAAAGAAACGAATAACAACGCAAAGAAGAACTGAGAAAAAGGAGGGACCGTCGAATGGCACTGGGACGGGTCATTAAGACAATGGCCCTTTGATTCCAGCGGGTCGAAACAAAGATACCGCCCGAAGTCTGGCCGAATGATCGATGAGCTCCGCAAGGGGAAAACGGTCTTGCATAAAGTTATTTACGATCCCCTGTGCAAGCCGGAGGTAGCGACGTCGTGAAGATTCCGTACCGTGGACTCGTGGAGCAACATGTGTCAGTCGTAGGGACATTTTACCGTCTCAAATACGTCGTCGTCGTCGTCGTCGTCATCATCATCATCATCTACATCATCATCATCACTCGACTGGTTGAACGAAGGCCTCTTCCTTGTTCATCCAGCCGTTCTTGCCTTGCCATGCGCCAGTCTGTGTTTATTTTTTTGCTTTCGACTTTCCCGATTTCTTGGCTCAATCGAACTAATGATCTTCATCTACTTCCAGAACGTACTTATCTCGGTATCCACTTTGTTACCTTGTTTATCCATCGGTTATAAATTCCTCGCAGGACGTGTCCAGCCCAAGTCCACATCTTCCTCTTAATTTGAGCGATGACGTACTTCCACTCGAGTTTGTCCTCTGATACGGAATGCTCGTTTCCTGTCCCTAAGCGCTGCTCATATATCGTCCTTGTTTTCATTGCTCATTGGGCGGACACAAGTTTTTCTTCATGCCGCTTAGTGAGACGCCAGGTTTCTGTCCCATAGGTCATCGCTGGCAATACGCTCTGGTTGTGTATGTTTCGTTTCAGTTGTAGAGGAAGCCGGATGTTAATTATACACGGCTCATTAAATTTCACTTAGGCACTAGTTACCGAGAAATTTAGCCGAGAAGCAACGTCTCAAGACACTCAGCGTAGCACTGTCGTCGTGGCGTAATGATATGCGTGAGTTGAGTTAGCCTGAATCCATTTTCGAGCCTTCATTTCTTAACTGCAATGAGCTCTATACCGACGGACTCTTCAACAAATAGTGATCGCTCCCATTTGCACAGATATCATAAACTCCTGAGACGTTAGGGGGGCGTTTTAATATAGCGATTTCTGATGCATGTTGTGTGTTCTCAAGACTCTCTTCCACCATTAACGCGCTTCAATTTGCGCAGCGGTCAAACGCTGCCCCGCACACGATCGCAGTTTACATTCTCGTTTGCAGTAACTCGATTTTTGCACCAACGACTTCTAAATAATGCTTGCGTATTGAATATCCGTGCGTCTAGAAGAACCTTAAGGGGTGCAAGTGAAGTTAAAGCATCACTTACGGTTCCACTTACGGAACGCACTGTAGATGTCGCGGCGAATTTACCCAGCGCTCCCCGCGAGGAAGTGATTGCTCACCGGCGGCGTCGCGGGGGTACGGCTTTGTCGTCTGCTTTAGCGACGGTTGTTTTGGGCGTTTTGGCGAAGCTTCGCGTCCATTGCGCGCTGCCTTCGCACGGCTTGATTGAGTTCGGCAGCACCTCCAGGGTAACCCGCACCCGACGAAATTAAGTGGTCGTGGAAGCCAAACACTAAGCGGACGCGAAACATACGTTAAGGATTAGGTTTCAGGGCGGGAAAACAAAATGTACAAGCCACATACGTACATCCGGCCGCTAGAGAAACGCTACCTTCTGCGCACTGGTTGCCACGAATGGGACTCCGTTTTCTAAATTGGTGAATACCAATTCGGTTGTGTTTTAAGAGGTATTACAAAAGGAGAAAGTAGCAACTGGTTCTGATAAATAACGATTATAAAAGTTCCCTCAGCTTTCTCGTAATTCTCGAACTTACTAAACTAGTTTAAATCGGTATAAATGGGAATCACTAAGTTCACATGCCAAATTGTTTCGGTGGCTGCGCTTATGTCGCGCGGTGGTGTAGCCCCAAGCTAGCACATCAGGATGGCTAGGTTCTGCTGTCTCACCCTTCGAAGGACGCTCCTCTCCGTTTTCTTTCTCCCGACTCATGGCCGGGCTACAGCGGCGGCGTCCGCCGCTCTAGCCCGGCCATGGCCGACGCTGCTGCTGCGTTCGGGACACCGCCCCCGCGAATTCCTGGTAACGGCTGGCAGAATCTCTGGTTTCGCTCTTTGTAGAGCCACGTGTGTGAATTCAAGTGACGTCGGACGGGCAATTGTTGTATGTGTCGTTTAAAGCTATGCTTTCCAATCACCTTCACAGCGTGGATAGGAGCCATTGTGTGTGTGTGTGTGTGTGTGTGTGTGTGTGTGTGTGTGTGTGTGTGTGTGTGTGTGTGTGTGTGTGTGTGTGTGTGTGTGTGTGTGTGTGTGTGTGTGTGTGTGTGTGCGTGTGTGTGTGCGTGCGTGCGTGCGTGCGTGCGTGCGTGTGTTCAAGGGTGCTATCAGCAAGTACTAGGGTGCTATCAGCAAAATCGTTTCGGGTTACGGGGTTGTAAGTGATACCCTTTCATTAAAGACAGTATACTCGACGAGAGAGACAATATACTCGACAAAGTTCCCGAGAGTGCGGTCCCATCCTAAGGCCTCTGAAATAGTTCACCCACATTCCGCGTTTCTTTTTCCCTCCCTGAGCTCCATTCACGCTGGAAAATTTGTCGCAAATAGATACATGGGCTTCACCGACGTTCCCAACCCTTACATCTCTCCGGCAGCGCTTCAGCCGGCATTCACGGCGGCAAATGGGCGCTCTTCCGCACTTCAATGGAGGCAGGCAGCATAGGAAACAGCGTAGCGGGTGGGCAGACTCAAAAGCGATAGCGCCGCCCCTTATATTGAAACACTGCCGAACGCTATCGCCGCCGACGCTTTCGAAAAATGGCTGCTCTTCGTTTTGTTCCCGGGGTTCTTCCCTTCCCGTCCACCTTTCTGTCCGTGCGCTTATCGCGAGCAGCAAAGTCCTCGAATCTCGGTCGTTGCATAGACCGTCGAGCCTCCTCTCTCTCAACAATCGATATCGCGAAGCGAAAAAGAAGGTAAGAGCAATAAAACGGCGTTTTTCTTGCACCAGCGTACCGAGCCACAGAGCGTTTATATGAAGACTGAAGGGGGCGAGACATGTACACGTCCCGAGATTTGTCGCTCAATTTTACGGCGCAGTCTTTTTTTTTTTTTTCGCTACAAACTGATCTGCCCTTGAGGTAGCGTGCGTATGTTGACGCTCTTTTTTCGTCTTCTGATTTTCTTTCTTCGCGGTCTCTCTCTGTTTTGTCGTGAATACGCGCGGCGTTTTACCAGCTGGGGCTCGACAGATGAGCTTTGGTTCTTTTTTTATTTATTTATTCCAACTGCACGCGAAGCGCGGCGGCCTCGGTTCTCAGAGGGACCATTTCTCTCTGGATTTTGAATGCAGCCTTCAGCTCCATTTGCATGCGAGGAAGTTCGCATTTCGGGCTCGTATTCATTCGGGTAGGTTTTAAAACAAGCAGCAACTTCAGGAATCTGACGTGCGTTTTTCGTTTTCTTTCACCCTTTTCCTCAGTATACGTGTTACCGCAGGCGTTTTGTATTGTTGGTAACTCAGTGCTTTAAAATAATGCTTATCGAGAAAAAAGAAATAAGCACGTGTAATTTATTAGTTTGGGACAATGAGGCAAGAAACAAAAAAAAAAAACAAAAAAAATTAATTTGGGAGGTTTTGTGCGCGAAGCTATACAATATTAGCTTTGATGCGCGTCGTAGTGCGAGGCTCCGGATTAATTGTTACGCACCTAGGGATATTTACCGAACGTCGAAATCTCCAAACACGTACGGGCTTTGACTTCCACCTGGCTTCACCTGCAAAATTTCGGACAGTTTTAACATCCGACTTTAAAGTTTTAACATCTCCCTCCCTCCTAGAGGATGCTCCTGCCTGCGGGCCTACTTGAAAGCTGCACTTGCTGGTGCAGGGACTCAACTTCACGTCCATGAAAGGCACTGCACCGTACCGAAACATAAGGTCATTGAATGAACTCGACAACAGCTTAAACCCAGTGTTGTTCAGGAGCAATAACTATGAGAATATTTTTTTTTACTCTCGCACTTTGTTGTTGTTTTTATTCGACATTTGACACCATCTTTAGAGAGACAAACGATCCCGGACCTTCAAAAATTAAAGACGAGAGGTCAGCATGTACTTCTGCGTGCTAAAAAAAAAGTATTGTTTACGTGTGTCTACTCGCATCGAGCCCGGGTGGCTCAGTGGGCTATAGTGACAGGTAACCGAAATTGTAAAATTTCACTGCTATTACATATGATAGCAATAGAAACTTAACGTTATTGTCTTCACATGAACCATAAATCATGGTGATGAAGGTAGCTCTCTTGTTCAAGTGTTATATGGACAGCCAGTGTGTAGTGTTTCCCAGTGCCCAGTGCGTCCTAGTGTCCGTCCCAATGAACCAAATTTTTTTCTGACTTCATATTTGTGATGTGGGAAGTCCCTCCAGAATATAAAAAACTTCTCACGCGCTTCAGTAAAATAATAAAGTTTTGGGCATCAAAGGGTAGAAGCAGGGCTTTTCTGAAGTGAGGAGCTAATGAGGTCTGTGATGTTCAGCCCTGTTGTATTCCCTAACCTGAATGCAGTTTCAATTGGAGTCGAAAAAACTAATTCAAATTTAAAGAGAGTTCAAAGCTGAGTCGGCCATTTGCCTTCATTCTGTACGTGTTGCTGCCTTCACGATGAGTTGGCGCTAAACTGCTAAGACGTTGTGCTACTGAGCACGATGTCGCGGGTTCGATTCCCGGCCGCGGCGGCCGCTTTTCTGATGGATGCGAGAAGCAGAAACGCCCGTGTGTACGAAATTTCGGCGCACGTTAAAGATCCCCAGGTGGTCAAAATTAATCCGTAGCCCCTTCACTCCGGCGCGCCTCATCGCCTGCGTTGCGTCTGCAATCAATCAATCGAGTTGGCGCTAAACTGTCCTTGACAGACTCAGTTAATTAAGAGCGCGGAAGTGTGAAGACGAAGCTGTTTTACTTTCTATTTGTTGCCAATACCAACAACAACAAAAAAACGGGTCAATTTTTTTCAGAGTGCATCTCGCCTTGAGCCACGTCTTGCCTCCATCTTGTCAAGTTAGTGTTAAACCTTCTCTGACAGACTCACTTAATTAAGACGTAGAAGGGTGAAGACGAAGCTATTCTCTACACTACTAATTGTCAACATCAACAAAAAAGCCGAGAGAGTGTTTTCAGAGTGCCTCTCTCCTCAAGCACCTTCGCAATTTCGACAAGGCTGTCCCAGACGTGCCGGTGTGGAAGGTACACATCGGAGCGGGGATAGAGATCATACAAGTCTTCCTTGGGCGGGTGCTCTTTATTCTTTACTCGTTAGAAGGCTGCTTCTTGTCGGCAAACGAGGTCACGCCACTTATACCTAACCTTTATCTTATTTCGTGGTGCCAGTTTCCCTAGTCTTAGGGCCCGGTGCTGGGCGCCCTTTCATTGCCCTTTTTTCCCGCAATCTCCCAAAAGGAATCACGCTCTGTACACATTAGCACCGGTGGGTTTTGTACGTTAGAGCGTTTTGTAGTTTTTGCTGTATTTTCTATTTCTCGTTTGGTCTGGTTGGCGCTGCTTCGCCTGGGGGCTTCGCGATGATTCCGTCCGTTTGGAAGCACTTCCAGTGCCTCCAGCCTTTGTTTGTGAATTGTTGCCAGCTGCGTGTATTCTTTCGTTCTGAGTGAGCTCCTGTAAAATTGCTTTTTTTTTTTTGCCTGTTCGTTCCTTTGGTAGGATGCTAAAAACATCAACAATGTTTGCGCGACTGAGCGCGATACACCCGAGTGCGCACAGGATGTCACTAATAGCAGCCACGAACTTTTTGTGACAGCAAAGTGAAACAGAATGAGCTCTGGAAGAAGGGGAAAAAATGTAAACTTGAAACCTACAATCAAAAGCTAACACAGAAAGCTAAATTGACGGCTGAGTTTTTATCGCGATGAATAGACTCTCAAAAGCAGCCGGCAAACTTGTCTTCCGCTGCTCTAATGGTTGCCATTTTTACTTCTTTATTTATTCCCTCTTTCCACGTTTCTCTTCTTCCCCACCAGGGAATTCACGCCGCTCATAAAATAAATCCATTCTCCCCCTCTCCTTCTTTATTGTCAATACGGTTTAACAAAACGTTGGCTCAGTACGAAAGGCCATCAAATCTCTCTTCCTCCAAGATGCAGCTGCAATCAGTACAGCAGCTCGACGTAATTTTTACGCCCGCAATATCTTTTGCTTTCATTTTATGCGTAGACATCTGCTCGCAATCGGCTTGCCGCGAGGTCACCATTTTTTTGTCGTGAGGTCGCCAGGGGCGCCATGAGCGGAAAACTCGCCTAGTCTGTGAGGCCTCTTGAGCGTAGGAACGCCCAAGCCTCAGCAAGAAAGAGGAGGGCACGTCCCCGTTGCTAGGCAACGCCCAGGCGCGCTACGCATGCGCAGGGCGACTCGCGTGGTGCGCGAAATAATGCGAAATAACATACACGCACGCTTACAAGTTACACCTATTCCTTCGCGTTCCTTCGGCAACCCACGAGCAGGTAATGTGCAAACGGCATCTGAGAAGCGGAAGGACTCCACGAAAGCGTAGAAGTCAACCCCGATGCTATCGCATTAGAAAGCATGCCTGAGGTCTCTTTATTCTGTCCACATTTTTTAGACCATGCGGAGTCGTACGTTAATTTCCTCACGATGTGGGTTTCCCACATTCTTGAAAGCTTTGCCTATACGCGTCTTCATAGGAATCAACGACTGAAATGTGTATCCAGGACCCCCATAAACACACCAAAAGCTTCCTCCGTCATTGCGTGATATTTCTAGCAACTCATGAAGCCCCCTCTTCATCTCCCTTTCTTGCTTCTTTCCTCTCTCTCTCTCTCTCTCTCTCTCTCTCTCTCTCTCTCTCTCTCTCTCTCTCTCTCTCTCTCTCTCTCTCTCTCTCTCTCTCTCTCTCTCTCTCCATATTTCCGCGTTCCAAACTGGTATGCGATCTCCACTTGCTGGTCCCTACGTCATTTCGATCCACTGCTGCCTGTAAAAATAGACTACACAATATTTACCTGCGTTCCCATCGGCAAACTGAAATGCATAACTCCGCGCAGTATTACCCAGCATCCATTATATTACGACTAACGCGATTATAGTTGTGGAAAGCAATGACATCGAAGTGTTAGCAGAAACGTTGATGACTCCAAACATATGGCATGCCTGAGGCGCGTTTAGCTGACCAAACCCCGTGAACTGAATTATCGTTGCACGTTGCGCAATCTCGCGTCGCATAAGGTATCTGGAAACTCCGAGTTGTGGAAGTTCAATTGCAGGCCTCAATCAAATTGTGCCTGTAGCTGAAGCACTCCTTGCGGGACGTGAAGCGTGAGACCGTCGCTTAACTATACATAGCCTTTGACTACCGAGTTTTTTTCTTGTGTTTTTCTGCGATATGCATACTTTGTTTTTGCGCGCCTCTGCAGCCGCCCAATTTTTCTGGCCCGCATAATTTATTAGCTTTTCAAGTTAGCGGAGAGTCCGTCCCCCGTCCGGAAAAGGTCGCGTTACGAAAACAAGAAAGGGCGTGCAGCGTGGGCAGCGTGTCTTTCGCCTGTTTTCGCACTCTTAGGCAAGGGAGTTTGATTTATGCATTTGCGTTTCCGGTTTGCGCCACGCTCGGGGCATCCTGCGGAACGCATCTGGCAAAAGGAGCAGGCGGCACGAAATACCTCGGCCTTGGAGACGACGGCAAAAACGGACGAGAGGTATGCAAACATGCGGTCGCGGTAGCAGGATAAAAATGGCATGGTTTAACACTTCTGAACTTAGTTATTACGAGCGAACGGCAAGGACTATAGTCGCAGTGTTTCGTGGAAGTTTGTCTTTGCTTGAGATTTCCTAATCTCCTGTCTAACTATATCTTCTGGGTTACAGGATTCACATATTCGCTTGCTCTGAAGGGTACGCACTGACAGCCCATTCGGAGCACCATCGATGGCGAGACTGAGGGACCAAGCGACGGCGAAGCAGCCGTTCAATCGTCGCTCAGTCACGTGGTTCGCTTGCGCTGAAGCGCCCGCACAGACGGCCCAACTGGCGCTGTGCGATCAAGCGCAGGCGAATCAGCTGTTTGGACCTCGCCTAGTTACGTGGTACTTCAGCGACGAGGCTCGGAGAGAAAGAGAGAGAGAGAGAAGCGATAAGAAAGGCGCAGCCTGCGCGCAGTGGCTGAAGGTCACCTCCCAAGCGATAAATGACCTTGAAAGATGTATGCGTAGTGGAGCTTTCGCTCTAAAAGCAAAAGTTTGAGGACTTTCAAATGACACGACGTGCACATTTTTGGGTTTACGTCCAGTTCTGACTGTTGCCGCAACCTTAGTAATACTATTTCTAAACCATGGCGCCATCTACCGTGTCAGCGAATCGATTTACGCGAAGTAACATTTGTTGTGTTCATTGTTTACGATGCGCCTGTTGCGTCGGTTGTCTAAACGCAGCATTACGTGCGCCGTTTCAAGTGGTCTGAATATGGTATATCGATCTTTGGTACATTATATTCACGTGCAGCAACATCTTTCTACGATACGCTGAGCACGAGGTCGCGGGTTCGATTCCCGGCCGCGGCGGCCGCTTTTCTGACGCACGGCCTCCATCAGAAAACTCCCGTGCGTACGAGATTTCGGCGCACGTTAAAGATCCCCAGGTGGTCAAAATTAATCCGGAGCCCTCCACTACGGCACGCCTCATCGCCTGCGCTGCGTCGGCGCGTTAAACCCTACAATCAATCAATCAATCTTTCTACGATAGAAAAATGATGGCAAATTCCTAAGGGCTTGTGTTGCATACGCGCAACGTTTGTTCTTCGCAACGCTATATGTATATATTTATTTTGTCAAGCGAAAAAAATATGGCTGAGGTTTAACACCTTTAAACCTTGTTAACACGAGCGAAACATCTCTTTGGCTTGTTTTTGCAAGGACTATACACACAGTGTATCATGAAAGTTAGGTCAGACCTGCCACACGTGCGCTTGTGCGGCAGCGGGACTGGTCGAGCCGTAGCGGCCAAGCTGTGGGCAAACACAGCTGCGACGCCTCTCTGCAGCGGGTCACGTGGCATGACGTCATACCTGCCACACTTGCTCTCCAGCGGCCTAAAGTCATTGCGGCGCGATGAATGACCTTGCGAGACATGGCATAGAAGATCTTTGATTCGTCTACGCCAGTTTCAGTTTAGATAGTCACGAGTGCAGCGGTTTAATTTTCCCGCGTTTAAGCGTTTCGTCGTGCATGGCATTGAGATAAGGGACCAATCGGTGTTTAGGCCATCAGTTATTCGGCATCGAGGGTTTCAAGGTCATTGGTGGATGGCACGCAAACTCGCACGTGACACGAGAAACCCAGCGAAGTATAGTCACTTCCCGTTAAAACGGATAGAAGCCAAGAAGTTGCCTGAGCAAACAACATCGTTACCATCGTCATCGTCATCAAGAAACGGTGCAAAGGAGAAGGACCGGGATGTGGGAATTATGATGAGGGAAACTGTCACCGCAACGCTGTTAAAGCGGGATTCGCATGACGGACGAGGAGGCCCGCGGAGGCAGACGGGTACGTGACGTCAACACAGCGTCCGTATATATGGTCCGGCTTAAAGGCGCATCCACGACCAGCAGACGACAGCGCATAGGGAGCGAGGCGGCTCTTGAGAGGCACACTTTGGGCCTCGGTTATCAGTCCCGGATCGTCCACGGACTGCCCGACACGCGATCCGGTGCTCGATTTTGCCATGTTTCCTATGGGACTTCCAGTCCGAACGCAGTCCTCAGACTGCCCGCCGACCGTCCAGGACTGGTAGATCGAGGAGGCCCATCGAGACACCCTAGCTCTCGACAGGGAGAGTAGATGTGCGCGTTTCCGTGCACTTGTAACTTCCACGCCCGCTCTTGTCGCATCCGGGCGTGTCGACCACGTCGCGTCGCGTGGCACAATCTAAAACTGCGTGAATGCATGCCATAAACAGGTTCTATTCCCCACGGAGGTCCGCCGCCGTCGAGCGACAACATGCGGAGACATTTTCTTTCCCAAAGACGGGATTTCTCCATCGTAATCCCGACTTTCTGGCCCGCGGAGCCCGCTCATGTGACCAGTTTTCTGGGAACGCCCGGGGATGCTCTGGATGAGAAAATGCCTCCGCAAGTTCGCTGTCGACTGCGGCGCACCTCCTCAGGAAATGGAACCTCTTTTTGGCACTGCGGTCACGTGGTTTTAGGTTAAAGCAGCTGTGAGGGCGGCTTTTTCACCGCGGCGGGGTCGACACGGGCGGCAGTGACAGGTGCGGGCGCCGCTTGGAATATTGTGGCTGGAGATACGCTTGTCGGGAGAAGAGAGAAAAGCGCTTCTTGGCCTTTGGAGTGCTCCGCCTCGCTTCCTCCGCGCTGTCGTCTGCTAGTCGTTCCGCATGTGTGGATCCGCCGCCAAGCCGGACCATCCGGTGACGTTGTGTTGACGTCACATATCCGTCCGCCTCCGCGGGCCTCCTCGCCCGTCGTGTGAATTGTGCGATATCCGCGGGAAAACTCCCGAAAAAAAAAAGTCCACGTACACATTTGTGGGAACCTTTACAAATAACGACGTAGAGAAGCCGTGCAGGTACTGATGTGCTTACGTTTTGATAGTAACAAAAATAAGCAGTTTTTAGCCTATTGGAAATCAGTACCCTGCTAACGAAGAATAAATATATGTGAAAAGAGAATGCGGGTAGCACGTATAAGCATGGCATTTGCGACAAAACATAGACTAGATTGGATTGTAAAAACTTTACTGAGGCCTGCAGAACGCGCGTGCGCACGTTGACAGGGCCTAGGTGGTCCTCGTGGCGGTTTTGTGGCTCGGTCCCCTCTGTTCCGCCGCCGGAGCTTTGTCCTGCCTCGCCGTCACCCCGAGAGACTGCTGGACACCCCAGAGTTGCTGGTCTTGGTCGTAGTTCCTCAGTGCCGCTTCGAGTTGCGGCGGTAGAATTCTGAATTTGGCTCCGGTCGGGCCTTCAATGCAGCTCCATAGCTTGTGGGACAGGGTGGCCATTTCCCTTCAGCACACCATGCCCCTGTTCTCCGGGTGGGTCTCAGGGGACATATTATCCCAATTCGGAGGCTGCGTAGCGCTAATATGAAAAGTTACACTTTAAAATTGGACGTCAGGGATGTGGAGTAACGGCGTGTTTGAGGCATGTTTATTAGGACCATTATCAACACTCCGTTGTAAAAAAAAAAAAAAAACTGCGCTATCATTTGGCCACTGGGAGAAAAAAAAATCGAGGAAATGTGATGCTCAAGAGTGTATCTTTGTACTTCGCCTTCATTTTGCATTTGCAGTTCCAGATGACCTGGTAATACATTGTCAATAAGAAAACCACTGGTGAGCATAAAACGATTCGTATAGGCGGCATGATAAATTGAGCGGCGGAAAACGGGATCTTGTTCACTATTAATTAAAAATATTCGAAAGTTATCCGAGAATGTCCCCTCGTTCGCACAATTGTTTTCGATTCAAAGTTTGCCAAAAATTACTAATATTTCTGTCTTTTCTATAAGCTGCGTAACCACTGTATTAAAATTTCATTTTCACGAGCAGTTGCAACAACGACGGATTCTCATTATTAAAAGGGACTTAATGAAGTCAATTAGCGACACCAAATTCCCTCCTGTTCCTCCTTCTCGCGAATACGCAACGAAGAAAAGAAAAGGAAGCTTAAATTCGGAACAGAGATAATG
Organism: Haemaphysalis longicornis; assembly: GCF_048455015.1. Taxonomy (NCBI): domain Eukaryota; kingdom Metazoa; phylum Arthropoda; class Arachnida; order Ixodida; family Ixodidae; genus Haemaphysalis; species Haemaphysalis longicornis. The sequence continues at coordinate 56,901,976 of NW_027526422.1, forward strand.
CCAACGCTCCTGGCTGTACAGCAGCATGCGCGATTAGGTTCGAATGATATAAAAGGGAGCTGCAAATAAATGAAGTAAGATAAAACGCTTTTCCTCGTTATTGCGCCATAATCGTCGAGAACTTACGGCGTCATATTTAGATGACGTTATATGTGCTCATATACCAGCAAGGCCTGCTGATAAATCGAGTGTGTACGCATAGAGGGGCGCCTAAAATATGATTATCACCTCTAACTGCGCACAGAAATTGTGGGATAATTTTCTTTGTAAATGTTTTCGTCTTCCACAGGACCTTTAAATTTACGGAAGTCCTCTTTATTTCGTAAACATGCATCTATGAAATAAAAAAAAGCACAAATTCCAAGAATCTGCGTAGGGAGGACGTGAACGGCAGCGATGATAATCAATGATGCAATCGTAAAAGTTGACAAGGCGGAAGTTTACAAAATGGGCGCGCTTCCTAACGAACTCAAACTCAGATGTTCCGAACAATGGGTCCCATGCTTCCTCAGTTGAGCCACTCAAGCAAGGGCACCCTCCTCTACTTTTTAATAGTTTTCAGAAATAATAGTTTTCCCTAACTGCGGCTATTGTGCCCTGGCTGACCTGAGTGCTTCCACGCCCCTCCCCCCTTTCAGCCATTGGAGGAAAGGGAGCTGCGCTAAACACCATGAAAGCCAATTGGCGGAAACAGATAAAAACCAACACTTACCCAAACGCCCCCCCCCCCCCCCGCGTACCTCGGAAAATACTGCTCAGAATATCCAACCTTATGCATCCAAGCCACATTGTACCATGTCACTTGGGAGTATAACAGTGATTCGGTACACACACAACACTGGAGAAAAAGAAATAGTTAAGCTATGGGAGGAAGCAGTGGACAGCTCGAACCTGGAAGATCAACTCTAGCTGCTCAACTTGGCCAACGAGAAGGCCACATTCAATGGGTTCTGGACTATAGAGACCACACTCGTCAGCGACAGCAAAAATCCTCTCCATTTCAGTTCATTCATTCATTCATTCATTCATTCATTCATTCATTCATTCATTCATTCATTCATTCATTCATTCATTCATTCATTCATTCATTCATTCATTCAATCTCAATTTCATGTGAAGGTCATATCGACTCGACAATAGCCAGCGGTGCTCCTACAGCGCAGGCAATGTACTACTTGCGTTTCAACCGACGTCAGGAGCTTTCGGCTGGCGGGAGGTGCGGCTCACTTATTTCTGACTACTTCGCAATTCACGTCAACCTTTCTCCCTGACGCCTACGTTAGAGATTAAGCGGCGGCTATTTTTTTTTTTTACTTTGCGGAAAGAAGATATTCTATATTAAAAACTCTGGCTTCCCTTAGTGCAGTCCGCCGCGCACATCTTGCGGACTTTTCCGCGGCCCTTCCCATTGGTTCAGATGCGGCGAGGCGGCTGCTTTCCGTCGACTCCGCGTGAGTGTGCCAGAGGCGGAAGATGCGGAAGATGCGGGAGGGAGGAGCGGCCCGCACTCCTACGTCGGGCTCCGGACAAACCCCGGACGTCAACAAAGGGAGAAGAACGCGGGTTCGGTAAACTTTGGGCCAAGTAGAAACTTTTTGCGCCTTGTCAGGCAGGCAAGCTCGCAGGCTCAGCGGGCAACGATGCTCCCCGAAAGTGGAAAAGGAGGAGGAGGGAAAAAGAAGAGAAAAGATGCTCAGGCCGCAGGAAACCCGCAGGGAGGAGAGAAGGGAGTTGTAGAACGGATGATGAATAAGTTAGGAATAGGGAGGGTAGACGTCAAGTAAAGAGAGTCAGGAGAAACGGAAAAGAATTCGGAGACGACGGGGGAACACTTCGACCTCGGTCTGGGCGTCTCTCCTTCACCTTACCTCTTTTACCGCTGTTTTAGTTTTTCTGCGAAAAATACGAAGAAAAAAAAAAAAACGTACGGTGGAAGGAAGCTTGCGGAGGGCTTCACCTTAGAAGCCGTAACAGCAAGATAAATACTGTTTCCCGTGCATGGCCTTCTCTCTCGGCGCTTTTCTCTTTCTTCTTTTTTCTCGCCGAGGAGGTGATGGCGGGCGCGGACGCGAGGGCGGCTCACTGAAAATAAACGCCGTTCTCTCGGCTTCCCGGGAGGCAAAGAAAACAAACAAACGGGCGAAATTTTCGAGCCTCGCGAGTGCGCACCCGAGCGCGCGAAATCCCTGCGTGCCGCACGCGATCTCCTCGTCTCGGCTGTTAAAATATCGCGCTAACCTTTCACGTATCTCCTCTTCGAGTGCCTTTTTTTTCTGTTTCTCATTACCCTGTTTTAGTTTTGGAGAAATTTTGGGCACGAAGTGACGGAAGTAAGATATTCGACTCATCACGTCCACCTCAGTTTCGCTCCGTCGTGAACACTGTCGAGCTGGTGAAAACAACGAATTATCGAATACCGTTAAACCTGGATGTAACGAACCTCTATGCAGCGAATTCCTTTATTTAACGAAGTTTTTCAATGCCGCATTGTCACCGCCATAGAATCCCATGTGTTTACGACCTCTACGTAACGAAGGCGTTGGGGCGGTTAACCTTGATGTAACGAACTCGCTAAGCTGATCAGTCATTGTTTTTCACACTTTTACTGAAAAAAAATCGGTCGTCGCCGCCCGTCTCCGCCCGGTACAGTATCCCAGCTAGCACCCGTTCAACCATTTTGAGTGTAAAAAGAGCATTACATTTGCGAAGAGGCGCCCTTATAGCCTGAGTTTGATCTTTGAAACGCGTTTGGAACCAAAAAGTGTCAGCAGGCAAACGTGATACTTAAGTTATGTTTGTGAGTAAGGAGGTAAGGGACATTGCGTGCGAACTAAGAGTTTTGTGGGGAAGTATTCACAAAATGATGGGGTATGTGTGGTCTGCGGAAAAGAAACAGAAACTATGCGGCACATAGTGTTAGAATGTGAGGGTATCCATCCAAATGTACAGAAGGGAATATTGGGCTTCCAGAAGCCCTAGGATTTAAGGCAGGGTGTCGAACCGGAACCGAACCGAACCGAAAACCGGAACTGAACCGGTATTTTTGCCGGAACTGAACCCGAACCCGAACCGTTATTTTTTGAGCACGCTGAACCCGAACCGGAACTGAACCGAAAAAAGAAATAACGGTTACCGGTTCATGCCGAAACGGTTCGACCCTCTGTTGTTGACATTGCACAGTCAATGCAATTCAGGCTTTTTTTTTCTTTCACGTACCATCAACTTCGTACCTGCTCGCTCACTTCCCCCTCCAGACAATTGAACACTATCACGCTCTATGTAACAACAAGGGAAATGAATGAGCACCAATGTAGCAATGGTCTGTTGCTGCTGGAAGCGCGAGCGTAGTGGAAGCTGACCAAAGGAAATGTCATTCTCCGCAGCTTGCAGGGGATATAAAACGATTTTGCCCTTCCCTAGCTGCAACTTTAGTGGAGAAATCAGGCTGCAGGAGTGCTCCAGTGTGCAGCAGCGAAAGCCCGATGTGTGCAAACCTTTTCCATTTCATAATTTCTTTAAAAGGTCCGACACCTGCAAATTGTAATATTTGACAAATTTGACCGCAGGAGCTGCTCAGTGGCTAAACCGCTTGATGCTGACCAAAAGTGGCTTCGATGTCCCTTACCCACGACCATTTTTGAGGACAGTACCGTGGACAAGCTCCGTTTTTTACAAGTACAAATAACAACAGATATGTCAGGGAAAACTGTTAAGGTGCGCACTTAATCTCTTGGCAAGAAACTGCAGTCCTCGACCTTGTCTTGGAAGCAGCAACAGTAATAAAGCAGATGACACGTGCAGAAAGGACGGCCGGTACCTCACACTGTCCCATTCGCCGAGCGATCATCTTTTCTGCTTGTTCTGCAGTTTTTCCTCTTTCAGATCTGGTTTTTTTTCGAAGGTGCACTTGTACTGACTGCCCAACTCGCTACATTACTTCTACTGCTACTCGATCCGGAGGGGAGTACTGATTTGATTTGATTGGGTTGTTTAACGCGCCGACCCCGCAACGGCGACGAGGCGCGCCGTAGTGGAGGGCTTCGAATTAATTTTGACCACCTGGGGATCTTTAACATGCGCCGAAATTTTGTACACACGGGCGTTTTTGCTTTTCGCCTCCATCAGAAAAGCGGCCGCTTCGGCCGGGAATCGAACCCGCGACCTCGCGCTCAGCAGTGCCTTAGCCACTGAGCCACCGAGGCAGGTCAGAGGGGAGTACTGCTGTGGACGAATTAAAGAGCGCCTACCCAAAAAAGTTCTTCTCATGCTCCGCGCGTAAAATTTCCCTTTCATTTTGTAACAGCATAATCTGTTATAAGATTACGCAATGTAGCACACGGAATGATGGCCGGGGGTCAGGCGGTACGATGACATACTGATTGTAATGCACACATCCAGTATAGCTTTCGCAAAAGGAATTGCAGTGGTCAGAGCAATAATGCAGTGACTGAGCGTTAACTAAAGCTTACTTTTAACAAAAGTGTGGCTAACACATTCGATAGGGTGATAGCTAAGAAATTATTCAGGGTGACCAAATGATCTAATTCATTGGTAGTATTTATGTGCCTGTAGTAGGGTTTTTCTGTTTTGTTACAAATATAAAAAAAATGTGCGCCATTGGTTTTAAGCGCTGATATTTCAACACGCCAGTACGCAGACCTAAATTTAAGGCTTCAAGGTAAGCGTGATAGGCGATTCCATAGCGACGATTGCGATTTCACCAAAAAATGAAAGGGCAGAATATATATCCCACCGTCATATCTCTTGGCGGTGGCTTTATGAATAGTCGCTAGGACAACATAAAGTCTGGACGAGAAAGTAGGTAGTAAATCGTCACCACTCCATCTGTTTTTCTAATATCTCGTGATTTTTTAAAGTTTGCTTTGCAATTGCGCCACTGCCCTTGGGGAACAGCAGCATTTTGAATTTTTGTTTGTGTTTTGACTTTACTGTCGCTTTAAACTACTAAATTTTTTTTTTCTAATTTCAGTGACAATTCAAATCATCGAACCGGTTCGCGAACCGGTTCAAGCTCCCGAACCGGTTCGCGAACCGGTTCGGCACGTGATTTTGTCGAACCGGAACTGAACCGGAACGAAATTATTTCACCCGAACCCGAACCGTAACCGAACCGGTATTTTTTTCGGTTCGACACCCTGATTTAAGGGTATCACAGGGGAAGTTAACTTCGAGGCTGTCGAGGGGACGAAAAGAAGATTAGAATGCTGGTGGACGAAAAGCAGACAGGGGAATATTGCCTAGGACAGTTACCACCTGTAACAGGGAAAGAAAAAGTATTTTGCGCCTAATAAGCTTTTGTGCCTGCCCTAAGCAGCGCTTGTATTAAACCAAGAGTGTAAAACATGGTTATATTAGTCCTTTTTGGTAAGATGACATGTCATCACCCCGCTTCAAAGGGGAAACCAATAGCAATCATCATCATCATCATCATCTTCTTCTCTGGCGCACCGTGTAGCCTAGTCTCGTGCAAAAGGAGCAGGCGCAAATCCCGCAGTTTTTCCCTGTGAAATAAATCCTTGAAGGGCGAGTTAACCCTCACTGATGTCTAAAATTTTGGTTTTGTTTCTGCTTCATTCACGCAAGCCTTAACTCGAAACCTGCCTGTAACTATGACCTGGATGTGACGAAGAATTGCTAACGTTTTTCAACTTCGTTACAACCAGGTTTAACTGTATGCGTTGAGGCTAATTTCACTTGGTGGAGCGCGTGATTCGGTTTGATTTCGCTTCCGGTTTCGCTTCCGGTTTTGTCTCCGCGGCTGTGCCTTGACTGCTTTTCTGGCGCGCTTCTCGAATGCGCTCGTGAAAGCGCACACGGCGCGTTGGAGTCATCTGCCGGTGACTAACATCGGCCTTCGGGAAACAAGGCTCAGTTGATAAGCTCGCAGAGAGAAAAAAAAAAGAGAGAGAGAGATAGAAACGTACTCTGACCAGGGGGTGTACTTACCGGGACGAATAAAAATGGTGTTTATATATAAATGGCCCTATAAAAATGGCCTTTATAAGTAAGCGAATTACAAAACGGGTGATTAAATAAACAATGCAATAAGGTCAGCCAAGCATTCAAACAACAATCAATTCTAATCAAGCAATCATTCCAACCAACAAAGATCTAGTCGATGCAGAAATTTGCCGGGCGCTGTGTGGTTGTCGCTCAAGTTTTTTCATCCCGTTTACTTACTGTTCAATTCCTTCTTCCAAACCTAGCCGCATTCCTAGTAAGGTCCCATAGTTACGTTATTTCTTCGCTAAAATACTGACGTTTCTAGCCACTACAGCGACAAGAAATATTAGCCGCTCCCGAAGACAGGGTTTTAGCACACTTGATTGCGCCTTTCTATGCACTAAAGTTAAGCCAAGGACATGCAACGGGATGACTACGCCTAAAGCGGAACCATTTAATTACCTTGGGACATGTGAATGGCGTTATTGGAAGCAATTATCCGTACGTGATCAATGGGGCATAGGCGAAAATTATGTCCATGCGGCCTTCAAACGTAAGCGATACCAAAACCTAATCTAAATCTAAAATCACAACAGGAATACCGCAAAAACCCTAACAATAATTCCTGTAGTACGACAAAAAACTTTGTTGTGACAAGACAAGTTGTGTTGTTACGATAAAGCCATCTCTTGTTACGACACACATTTCTCTCGTAACGGCAAAGTCAATTTTCTCAACGACAAACATTCCTGTAGTCACAGCAGAACTTCCATCTACGCTACTCTTCACAATGGGCAATGACATTCAAACCATGTGCAACTACTGATGGAACATCAGGATCACGACAAGACAGGAATTCGGCACGACGGAACATCAGCTTCACGACACGACAAGATTATGACAAGACGTCAGTGTACAACACGCGAAAATACGACAAACTACAGAATTTTTTCTCGTCGTCTTTTTCGAGTGGGGCTATTATACGCACATCTCCTTTCACGGTCAAGTGAGAGATAAACAAATACCGCTCTTGCGCCACAATTCCGCGAAACAACGTGCCAATGCTTACAAACAAAACCGGGCTCGTAACGAAGGTTCGACAGCTCCACCTAATAAATCCCGCGGTAATGTAGCGAACGCGTGCGTTCGCGCATGAAAAGAGCTGGCGTAGGTGATAACGTGACGGCGTCCGCGGCCTTCCCCAATGTATATCGCGCCCGGAAGGCTCGGAAACACCACCACCAATCATTTCGTTGTCTCAGCACCACCACTTGCCTCCCAGGCTGGGCGACGACGTCAAGTGGGGGAAAACGAGCAGCAAAGGAGTCTGCGTGCCCGCCATGATGATATACGGTAAGCGCAGACAGCCCGCCGGTAGGGAGAGGAAGGCCAAAGGTCCGAAGGGAAGGCGGGCAGGGGAGAGGTGTGGCCTCGCTGGCCGCTCCATCCCCACCAAGGACACAGATGGTCGCGGTGCGTGCACGGTCGCTTGTTTCTCGGTACGTCGGCTGACCCTTCAGACTTGGCGCTTGCAGATTTCTTCCAGCTTGCCGCCTTCAGAAGCTAGGTTATTTTGGTTTCATCGGCTGATGAAGCCGTGTTTAGGCCTTCGGTGTGAAGGCGTGTTGCGGTGAGGAATCGTCTTCTTCCGCTAGAGCAGGGAGTGCCTGCCGGCGCTGACGATAACGTCGTTAGCGATTCCGCGGACCCGCCATTACCATATATCGACGATCCCCGCGCGCTCACACCGCCCCGCGAAACGGAACCGACGACGGTACGACGACGACGAGCTTATTCCCTGAGCTGGCTGCTGTATCCGCAACAAACGCCACGCGAAGGCCACTCGCTGGGCATCGCGAAGAGAGCCTCGCCATCCTCAGCGCGCCGGTTCCGCCCTTGAGGAAACCTTCACTGCCGTGTTATATAAGCCTGTCCCACTTCGCTTTGCAAACCGCTTGCTTGTAGCCGACGCGGGGTGTCGGTTGGAGGGGGGGGGGGGGGGGTTAGTTGTAGCGAGTATTCTTAACACGAAAGTGTTTTATTCCCGGATACGCAAAGATTTCTCTGACGTCATATCTGTCACGGAAGTGACGCCAGTACAACGAAGCAAGCGGGCTGTAAAGGGTGCACCCCTGCACACATGGTCTCCTTGCGGGGAAGCAACCTTTAGTACTAAAAAGTACGTTATACATAGGGTTGTTCGTTTTCGGGTTTTATATTTTAACACGAAAGTGTTTTATGCCGAGATACCCCAAAATTTCACTGACGTCATATCGGTCACAGAAATGACGCCAGTACACCTTTGCTGAAGCGACCCGCCAGCAGGACGTCGCTCGCCAAGCACGCCCACAAGACAGCCGCCGACCCGCAAATCATGATCAGCTGTAGATTTCGCTGCACACTTCACTTTCGTGTTTTACTGATTCCTATGACAGGAATCAAGCGCAGTTTTTTTAAAGCGATGCTGTCCTATGGATAGGGTGCCGTGGATTTTTGGCATCCATCGACTTACCCGTGGCAACAAAAATGCCTTGTGACGAAGCCAACTTTATGGTGAGTGCTCAGCAGAAAGCGGCTGTAACTCTAGTTTTACAGAAACGTTTCAACAGATGTATGATCATCGGCCGCCAAGACGACTCTATCTTTAGCCGAAGTTTCATTTACGTTTCATAATTAGTTCACAGTGAATTTGTAAAGTTTCTGAAATTGCTGTCTGCTCTCAATGCACGGGCTTCAATCGGAGATAAAATGACGGACCGATGTTTTGTTTGCTTTGGTAAAATTCCAGTCCTTCCTCGCTTCATTAAGTAATCACAAAGCCGTGGTCACTACCATTACCAAATGATGAGAAAAATAATATTTGCGTACATTTCATGACCATGTGTGCGGAGTGTATTTTATACAGCTGCGCTCGTCATCTACTTTCACAGAGTGGAATGACTCCCATTTTTTTTCTATTTCGTAACTGCTTGTTATTTTAATCAGATAAGGCCTCTCTTTAAGAACTTCCGCACATCATCTTAGGCATAGATTTGTCGAAATCCCTTTGCAAAAAGCAGCCATTATACACCTCATTATAGAGTCGTTGATAGGGCCGTTAACAAGTCATTATAGTGTCGTTAGCTAGACTACGCTAACAGCACTCTAATGGGCACATTCGACAGTATAATCTTACCGTCCAGAGGATGCTCGAATATTAAAAAGATGCGCTTCCACTAATGTTCACTGGTAGTTTATTGTTTTATTCGCTAGTTTGTTTTGTAAAGAGCTCTCGAGGTGAAGAAAAACAATTGAATGAAATCAAGTATGCCGGCAAAACTGATTATTGTGCTACAAGCTGAGAAAATTTGCTCGTGAAGAGCAATAAAACAAAAAAGTATATTTTCCCCCAGGCTAAATGAGAGTGGTTGCGTTAGAGCGGGGGAATCGCTGCTTTTTTTTCTTTTTTACTTTTTTTGTACTTCGGGGTAAATGACGCACGTTGAATATGATGTTGTTTACGCTGGCGTTCATCTCGACGAGCGCGATGCTGAGCATCGATGTCAGTCAAAGTGCTCGGCCCGTACGGTGTTTGCAACTATTGCGAAACGATAAATACGATACGCTGGACTCACTGACCAAACGACCGACCGACTGAGTTCATTCATTCATTCATTCATTCATTCATTCATTCATTCATTCATTCATTCATTCATTCACCTGTTCTTTCGTTCGTTCGTCATTCGTTGGTTTGTTTTTTCTAAACATTGAATCCCATGAGGCTTGCCCGAACATCAGCCGCCCCTAACACTGAAAAAAAATATCCAGGGCCATTCGCACTAACGTGAAACCTGGGAAGGGGCGAAGCATGCAGTGTATAAGTGTATTCTTGGCGCCTTGGCGTTTTTGCCCACGGAGATGAAACGTTGCGGGGTAGAGGTATTCAGCTTTGCTGTAAAAGTCTCGTGTCTTTGAAGCACGAAGCGTTCTAGCGCGAGGCGTTGGAAAACTAGCGTTCCGGTGTTATTTTAGCACGCGTTTTTGCCCACGGAGATGAAACGTTCTAGCGCGAGGCGTTGGAAAACGGGTGTCCCGGTGTTTTAGTAGCGTGACTACATGAAACGACGACCACGACAGGAGACGCCGATAGCCCAAACCCATAAGGGGCTTTGCCCCTAAAGAAACCCATACCCTACATTCCCGCTGGCAACGTTGTTGATGCAATGTCGCATGCGCGCGCAACTTCCTCTTGAAGATGAAACGAGCTGCGTCGCCAACGTGCTTTACGGGCTACGACAGCTCTCATAGAGTACCTGCAACACACCGATTTAGACCAGTCGCTGTGAATAACTCACCGTTTCTGTGCTCATCAAGTTCTTGAACATCATCGCCATCATCTTCATCATGTCATTACCTGCCGAAGCAAGTTAGGCATTTTTGCCCGGCTAAAATCGCCAGACTTCATTAAAGATCGTTCTCTCTCTCTTTCTCTACTTCCGTTTAAAATTTCGCGGTACCGCCGCAACATCTATAATAATAAAGTCTGGCCACACGTTCTTCTTGAGTTAAAAAGTACCATGGGTGTTGAAGAGCAACTTACCTTTTCGTGAACAACACCAACACGGGAAAAAGAAGTGAGGGAAGTAGGGGTCCAGTATTCGGGACTGAGTTCCGGTAACTCGGTGGCGACACAAGTCGTGAAGCCATATGGTTCGAGTAGGCGAGGACCTGGCAGGACCAGTAACATGTAAGATTGGAGTCCATAGAGAGGCACCGGCATGATGGTACCTCTGGCATACGGGGAGGAAAGCGTATGGCAACCATTCTAACTTGTCGCTCGCATCAATATGGTCCCCTTGAAAACGCCAGCAAAGCTTAAAAAAAAAGTCACCCCCCCCCCAACAAAGGAATGCTATTTCGCGGTAACACAGATGGAGATCTGTTCGTTTCCGAAAATATAGGTTCACTTTCTTTCCCCCTTTCATCCCCATTTCAGCTTCTAAACGAATGCGAGGACATGTTCTTTGCGAAGCTTTCATTCAACTGGGTTTCCTCAAATTCTATGGATTTTTCTTCAAGAAAAGAACGGCTGCCTCCAACATGTTTCTGAATTCATTGAACGAACCGCGTACGTGGGGTGCATTTACTACAAGAACAGCGCACACTCCCGACACCCTCGCGAATACTCCTGAAGAATGCAGTAGGTCTCCGGAGAATCTCTCGAACGGGAAACTCATTCCACACTCTCGGATTGGAGTGAAAGGGTGAGAAAAAGGGTAAAAGAAAGTTGGACTGGAAAAGGAGGAAGGATGGCTGTGAATACAAATGCAAATTCATGTGGGTCGCAATTTATGTCAGCCGCAGCAGTGACATTTCAAACGCGTAGCGCAGTAAAGCGAGCGTCCGAGCGCAGCTAAGGTTTTTTGCAGAGTATTTATTTTTATTTTGTCGCCTATGGTGTGGAAATGCAGTACCTGTAGGTTGAGACAACGCGAACCCGCATGCCTCTTCAAAAATGTTTTCTTCTTCGAAGACTTTACTCACTTTTCATGAAATCATTTCCCACTATCAGCTGTCCCGGAGGACACTCCCATTACCTCACCCCAAGCTCACACGACCACAATCCATAGCTTTCCGAATGCTACAGACGAATACGTTTCCGACTAGAAGCAGGTTCAGCCTTATCCTGCTTTCCATTAAACCTAATTGCCTTAACTGCTCAGAGGCTTACTGCAATCTTGAACACATGCTCTGGCAATGTCTGCGTTACGTGCGGCCACGGACTACAGCACCGAGCACGAATGGACGAGCGCTCTCTCGAGCAACGATCTGCACAAGCAACTCATGGCTGTCCAGAGGGCCTGCGAGAGGGCGGAAGACCAAGGTCTCTCACCTCCTGCGCGGGTGTGGCCAGCGACTACCCGATGAAGACCCTTAGAGGCCATCCAGGATAGTCCCTCAGGACCTGTAATAAAGTTCTCTGTCTGTCTGTCTGTCTTCGAAGATAAAAACGCCCAGGGACCGACCAACCGACTGACTGACTTATTATTAGTCGCCGTCTTGCAAATCATACTAAAGACACTTTTTACGTCGCCACTCACTCAGTCACTCAGTCAATCACCCAGTCACTCACTCACTCACTCACTCACTCACTCACTCACTCACTCACTCACTCACTCACTCACTCACTCACTCACTCACTCACTCACTCACTCACTCACTCACTCACTCACTCACTCACTCACTCACTCACTCACTCACTCACTCACTCACTCACTCACTCGCTTCCCCTTTGGTTGCTGTTACTACTGCAGTTAGTCATACATGTCTGTTTGTGTACGTCGCTCACTATAGCTCCGTTACCCTTGCGCCATAAAGCTCCTTCACCACCATATATGTCGCTCGCTTCCTCCTCCGCGAGAGGAAGGTTTCCGATAGCCTTAACTGAATCTCACATTAACTTTGTTTACTGCACAAGAATCCCGTGAAGGCAGTGCTATCAAAGCACTGCGAGAAAAGCTAGCTACAAGAAGGCACGCTGCGAGTGCTTCTCGATCGAAAAGCAGTAAAGGCGCACGGGAGTAACGCTGTTCCGTGCCAAGTTTACGAGGCTACAAACCATGAACGGCCCAGCTGTTGCCGAAAGCACCTCTTTCGTCTTCGCTTCGCCTTCGATAACCGTCGGTATGCCATCCGGGCTATCGTCAAGATGCAATAGAATCCCGCGCTTCGCGTTTTTGCGTTAATAAATCATGCTTCAGGTCGATTCAGCGCACACACGTCCGATTCATCTGTTAGCGTAACTGCTGGAGAGATTACCGAGAGAGAGAGAGAGAGAGACAAAACTTTATTAAACTGAGCTTGTCTTTAGCGTGAGAAGTTGGTGGTCGTTGTTATTAGCCCAACGACGACCGAGGCGGCCCTTGCGATCAGGGAGGTCTGTACCTCCCTGTCGTGGGATGCCAGTGCTTCTCTCCACTGCTCAGCTGTGGTGATTCGGGGATAGGGGTTTTGGGGGCAGGCCCACAGAATGTGGGGTAGGGTGGCTGGGGCTGTGCAGAGGGTGCAGTTCGGGGATGGGACTTGTGTTGGGTGGATTAGGTGCAGGCGGGTTGGGTGTGGGTATGTGTTTGTTTGTATGAGCCTCCAGTCTTGCTCTTGGGCTGTTGTGAGTTCCGGGTGCGGGGGTGATAGCTTACGTCGGCAGAGGCGGTAATGTTCCGTAATATCGGTATAGTTAAGGAGACTGTCTCTGGATGACCTTGCCCCGTGGGATGGGTCTGGCGCCACTCCAGCTCGGAAGGTAAGATCTCGAGCCTGAGAGTGTGCGGTTTCGTTCCCTTCCTGTCCCGCGTGGGCCGGTGTCCAGAGTATGTCTACTGGGGTGAGGGGGGGATTCTTCTGAAGAATTTTGAGCGCCAGGGATGAAATGTTGCCCTGGGCGAAATTTTGAATAGCGGTTTTGGAATCTGAGATAATTGTGGGGGGCGTGGGGCGTTGCGTCAATGCTACGGCTATTACTGCCTCTTCCGCCTCTGCTGGGTTTTTCGTGCGGATGGTTATTGCATGCACTGGTGGTTCGTCTGTGCCTTTCATTACGACAATGGCGAATGCTGTTTTATGTCGGTATTCGGCGGCATCCACAAAGAGGGTGTTTTGACCTGGAGGGTATCTTTTTTGTAGGTATTGTGCCCTAAGTTCTCGTCTGTATTTGTGATGTGTTGGGTGCATATGCTTCGGCAGTGGTTTTATGATTAGGTTGTTTCTTATTTCTAATGGGATGGGCTCTTTCTCAGCTATTATTGCCGGGGGGTTGATTCTGAGCTGTTTTAGTATATGTTGACCTGTGGTAGTTTTGGTCAGACGGACTGATTGATTAGTTCAATGCGCTTCTAAACTCCTCGCAATTGTTGTATATGCCTAGCTCATCGAGTCTAGCGTTAGATGTACTTAAAGGTATTCGTAATGCTGCTTTGTATGCTTTTCTAATTAGTGTATTTATTGCTTTCATTTCTTGGGCGCTTAGATAAAGGTAGGGGATGGAGTAGGTAATTCGGCTGATTACAAATGCTTGAACCAGGCGAATACGGTCTCGCTCCCTAAGTCCTGCTCTTCCATTGGTGATTCTTTTCATGAGGCATATGGTTTGGTTTACGTGGGTTGAGAGATTCTTGATGTGGATTGTGTTTGAGCGATTCGCTTGTATGTGCAATCCTAGTATTCTGATTGTTTTAACTATGGGTATCTGATGTTGTTCAATGTGGAGTGAAATCTGTGGAGGTGTTTTCTCTTTCTTTCTTTTGGGCGGGAGCAAGAGTAATTCTGACTTGTAAGGTGAGCAGGTTAATCCTGCTTCATTTGCAGCTTTTGAGACTGCCTCTACTCCTTTTTGAAGGGTGTGTTCTATGTGAGCGTCGCTGCCTCCATGTATCCACAATGTAATATCATCCGCGTATAAAGTGTATTTCAATGTGGGTATTTTGTTTAATTTTTTTGGGATGTTTAGTACTGCTAAGTTAAAGAGGAGAGGCGACAGCACAGCCCCTTGTGGGGTACCCTTAGCTGGTAGTGTTATGGTGTCTGACTGCACATCTCCTACTGATATTGTTGCTGTTCTATTTGAGAGGAAATTTTGGATGTATCTGTAAGTTCTTTGTCCGGGGTTTGTTGCTTGTAAGTTGTTTAGAATAGCTGAGTGTTTAACGTTGTCGAACGCTTTGTGGAGGTCTAGGGCTAGGATTGCTGCTGTGTCAAAGTGATTTGCTGGGGTGATTATTTCTTGTTTAAGTTGCAGTAGTATATCTTGTGTGGAGAGTCCCGCTTGAAAACCTAGCATGGTCGGTGGTATGATTTGGAGTCTGCTTAAGTGCTGTGTCAATCTCGCATGTATTATGTGCTCTAATAGCTTGCCCAGGCATGACGTTAGAGATATTGGTCTTAGATTCTCGATTTTGAGGGATTTTCCCGGTTTTGGTATAAACGTGACCTTTGCATGTTTCCATTCTTGGGGTAGTGTTTCTGTGGTCCAATATGCGTTAAAAAGGGCTGTGAGGGTTGTTATTGAGGTGTCGTCTAGGTTTCTGAGGATTTTATTAGTGATTTTGTCTGGTCCTGGTGCGGACTGTGTGCGTAGTTTGTGCAAGGCTCCTCTTAGTTCCGATTCAGTTATTTCTTTGTCTAGTTCGTGGTTCACTTCTCCTCGGTAAGGGTGGATTGGGTCCGGTGATGTTTCTGGGAAGTATGTATCTTTGATTTGGCTGATGAGATCTTCCTGTCCTCCTTTATGGCTTTGTACTAGGTGTGTTATTCGGTTTGTTGTTTCTGATTTAGTGTTGTTGGGGTCAATGAGGTGTTTCAATAACTGCCATGTTCTTTTCATGCCCAGGTTTCCTTGCATTTGGTTGCATATGTCATCCCATTGGGTTTGTGCTAGTTGAGCTGTGTACTTTTGTATTGCTTCGCCCAGCTTTGCTAGTTTCCTGCGTAGACGATGGTTGAGTTTATTTTTCCGCCATCTTTTTTGGATGTTCTGATATACTTCTCTAAGGTGTAGGAGATGGGGGTCCATTATTTCATCCGGGAGAGTTTCATCTGGCGTTTTCGTATGTAGCTTGACATCCTCTAGTAATTGCTGTGTCCATCTCTCTAGAGATGTCGTTTCTTGTGATTCCTGTTGGTTTTGTCTATGAAGTCTGAATTTTGGCCAGTCTATTATGTTTGGTGATTTGCGTAGTTGTCTTAGCTTATTACCTATGGGTATTGTTTTTTGTATTATGTAGTGGTCACTATTTAGTGTGTGTTCTGTAACTTGCCACGTTGCTTGTTTTATGCGATGGGTTAAGGTGAGATCGGGTGTAGTGTCTCTCTGTACGCTGTTTCCTATTCTGGTGGGTGTCTGGGGGTCATTTTCAAGTGTAAAATGTAGTTGTTGTATCTGTTCCCATAGGTTTCTCCCTTTTGCTGTGTCTGTGGGGTAACCCCAGGCTCGATGTGGTGCGTTGTAGTCGCCTGTTATAATTAGAGGTTGTGACCCCGCTGCATTTTTAGCTAGTGTGAAGAGGTTCTTAAAATTTTGGCGGTGCGCTTTTGGGGGGCTGTATACGTTGAGTATGTGGAGCGTGTCTTCTTGTTTTTGGGTGGGATGAATTGTAACAAAGTCGTGTTTGACGTCGGTGTTTTGAAACTGTTCCCTTACTGCTAGGATGTTGCGGTGTACCAGTATTGCTGTGAGTGGACTATTCCTGTTTTGAAATGCTCTGTACCCAGGGAGCGAGACCGTCTTACCTGTTTCCTGTAGCGTTATAATTTGGGGAGGAGGTTGCTGAGCTTGGATGAGTAACTGTAGGCTCTGCTTTTTTTTAGAGTATCCTCGGCAATTCCATTGCCATAGCGTTATACTCTTTTTAGGGTTGGCCATTAAGAGCAGGGAATGACATGTGATCTTGGCCCATTACTGGTTGGACGGTTTCGAGTACTCGTTTAATGCCTTCGTGTAGTTCGTTTCGGAGTGCGTCAAGGCTGGCACTAAAGTCTGCAGGTTTATTTAAATTCTACCTTCTGCTCGTAGAGTGTTTTGCGGATGTTGCTTAAGCTCTTCTCAACAACGGTAATTCGATGGTCAAGTGATGGTTCGGGTTCGTTAGGAGTGGATCCGCCGCTTTGCGTTTTTGCGCGGGAGGGAGATCTGTGTCTATTTGTGCGTCTGGTTGATCGTTTGTAGCTTTAAGAGTTGTTATTTCATTTCTTAGGGCTTGATTTTCTGCACGGAGTGCCTGTATTTCCTGGCGCATGGCCTTAAGTTCTTGGAGGAACTCAGGGGGTATCGCGGCTGGTGGTGGTGGTGGGGGTTGCGAGGGTGGTGGGGATGTAACTTTGAGGGCTGAGCAGTGGAAAGAAGCAACTGTGTGGCTCACCTTCGGTTCGCCGTTAGGTCTGCTTGCTGTTGGTTGGGTGTTGCTTGCTTGCTTATTCATTGTCCTTTTGGTTCCGCTGTCATTGGAGGGTTGGCTGACACTGTTCAATGAGGGGTTTGAGGGCGAGTCCTTGAGCACTTGAGCATATGTTATGCGTCGGCGTGGTTGAAAACGTTGCGGGCAGTCCGTCGTCCCTGTCGGGTGGTTTCCTTCGCACACAATGCAGTTTGGTGTGCACGTGTGGTCTTCGGTGGGATTTAATGTTCCGCAGATACTGCAGCGGCTTGAGGGTTTCTGGTTAGGACAAACATCCTGTCTGTGACCGACTTGCCAGCAGGCGAGGCATGCTTCAGTTTTACGTCGATATGGCTTACAGCGGTAAGTCGTCGATCTGTACCGCACCCAATAAGGGACTCGGTTACCATTAAATAGGATTTGTGCCATATTCGATGTTCCGAGTCTCTTCACGGCCAAAATGGGCAGTTCTGGGTTGTAGTTGAAAATGCTGCTTTGGATTTCTTCATGGGTATCCGTTTCGGGGATATTGAAAATTATCCCTGCCGTAGTGTTCGAAGGAGCCGCCACATGCGCAGCAATCATGAAGGTGTTGCCGCCTACCTGAATGGCTTTGATGTCGGCGTAGCGTTGAGCTCGTTCTTCTGAGGGAGTGCTGACGTTTACATAGTTCGGTGTAGGTCGGATACGTAGCTGATCTTGAGGATTTTGTGCTATTTGGGCTGCTTGAAGCACCGTGTCCGCTAGTGCTGCCGGCGTAACTTTGCGAAGATCCAGTCCTCCCCGTGGTCGGAGCACTATCTTGATGTCTTTGGGCGGCAGCGGCGCGGCCGGAGGGCCACGGCGTGGCGGCTTCTGCAAGCGGCGATTTTCTACGGTTGAATTCTTTGCAGGTTGGTGAAGACTTCGTTGTCTGTTGCGCACAGTTTTCCAATCCTCGTGAAGGAGTTCTGCGTTGATTGGCTCACCATCGATGGCGATTGCCTCCATGTTGGTAGCGTTGCGCTGAGGCTCTGCGAGGCAAGGCCGGGCGAGTCCTAGGCGTTAAGCCTAACCCCGGCGTGGTCTTCGGTCGATCGTTCAATTTCGGCACGAGAAGTGTAGGGAACCACCAAAGAGGATACTTGGGGTGGTCCTGACGCCTTCCGACGTCTCTGGATGCTGAAGTCAGGTGGATGGGCCTGGAAGTTTCGGCTCAGCGCATAAAACTCGGCGGAGCCCATACGAGGCACGTCCGAACAGATCGAGCGATCGGAGCCCCCCCCCCCCCCCGAGATTACCGACGTCAATCATTAAACGTTTGGCAATATGGCGCCGTAGGGAGCCTGAAACATATACGCAGCACAAAATGTGCACGTAGCCATTAAAAATCGAGAATGTTTTTTTTTTGCGGAAAGAATTTCGCGGCAATTGAAATATGCCTCGGCTGCCGTACATACGTTTGCCAAGCTGATCATGGGGGCCTCATGATCGCCTTGGCAAACGTTACGGGCGAACAGCAGTAGTTGGTGACGCGAAAGCTCCGCTGGCCGTAATTCGTCAGCTTAGAAAAAAACCAAACCCAGTTCCACTCAGTGTGAAATCTGCTTGGTTCTCTTGTGGCGTTTCGAACGTCAACGGGCGCTCGCCCCAGAACGGCAGTGCCGTCCCGTTCTATGGTTCACGTAAAATAATCCGCAGCTAAACATCAGCGGCGGCAGGCTCCATCCCCTCTCCCTTCCCTAGTGGGGGGGAGAGAAACGCGCCCTTACTAGCCCCTGATAGAGCCACTATACTCGGTTACAACTCAAGAACGGCACCACCTCATGTAGTGTATCACTCCGCCAAAGCGCTGGACCCGTGACGTCAGTGCGCGCGCGTTTTGAAAGGGGTTTGCTATGAATGCGTGATATCGTCTGCCTTGTCTCACGCAGTTTGTTTTTCGTCACTGGAGTCGTTTATAAGCATATTAAGTCCAAAAAAATCACGGGAACGGCTCACGCCATGTTCAAAATATTCCCAGTAACGCCCTACATGACCAACGCGGAGAAACATCCGGCTACGGTGATAAGGCACAGCGGCAACTTCCGGTGCCGTTCTTAAGTTGTCAGGTTTCAGAGTATCGTCACTCTTTTCTGTCATTGTTGTATGCCGCCGACAGCGGCCATTGGTCGAACCGCGTCACGTGACATTTGTTTACGCCGGGAAGACCCATGGGCGCTGAAATTTTGGTGTCTCTGTGCTGCCGCGCGTGCGCTCTTCCAGAAGTCGTGATTTTCGGAGCGCAGTGCGGCTGTATGAAACGTTAAGAGTGAGTTTTTAAGCCCCCAGACAGAGTAGCGATGCCGTGCTGCTCTGTACTGGGCTGTTTCAACCTGCGGGAAGATGGAAAACGCCTGCATCGCTTCCCGCTGGGAAATAACTACCGTGACCTAGCTTAAACTTAAAAAGCGTAGCTTAATTAGTGGCTCTAGCGCAACCCAGAGCCACCAAATAAGCTGCGCTAGAGTAACCAAGCCTGACCCCATCGCACCGGCGCGCTGTCTCTAAATCTTCGAAAAGTAAACACAGTTGTCATGGTTGCCAAGCGGCGCCCGGACCACTTCCGCCCGTCAATGTCAGCCGCAATAGGGCGCATAAAGCTGGCCACCCTGGCGTCAAACACCGAAATGGCGGCCGCCATGCGTCAGTGTCGTTACTCTTAAGCGTAGCTTATTTAGCGGTTATAGCCCCTGCGACACCACTGCGCCCTCTATCATGGGACTGGGAACCGGTTTCTGCGAGGCCGCCGGCGGGTCTGGGAACCTGCTCCTACTCCTGCGTGACGCACGACCTTCAGCAGACGGACAAAAAGGCTCGACCTACAACAGCTCCACTGTCAAAAGGTGTAAAGAAGATTGCTCTGCACCCATCGTTGTTCTGCAGAAGATTGTCCTGCACTTGTCCCGAGTGATGATGTTAACACTGGTACGGGTATGACGGTCTGGCCTTCTCTGCATGTAAGACGGTATATATCTCCTCCGGTGCGGGGCTGTTCTGTAATAAATGACGGGTGACTGGTAGCAACAACGTGCTTGTTGCTGTCTGGCGAGCGATGGTTTATTTCGACGGGGGTTAATCGGATCGTAACCAGAGGTATTTAAGGAATAGGGCGTTTTTTTTAGTATACGAGGATTGTATAGTCCTGGAGAGTTTCACATCGCGCCTCCTTGGCGAGTATGCGGCCTCTCAGTGGGATCTGGCTGGGCCCGGGTAGTTGACTTGAAATATAGAGACATTCTTCGCCGAGGTTAGACACAAGGGACGTGGGGCGTCTGCCTAGTACCGCGCGTGCCTCGTAATTGGTAGATTCATTCACCGGTATTCCCAAGTCGACGGATAGGGAAACATAGACGAATGCGATACAGGCATAACGACACTTATAACAAACTCGGGCAGCCGTAACGCGTCGACAGTTTGCTCTGTTATAAGCTCTCTACGATAGCATGGAAGGTATAGCGGAAGGAACTTGACTGGTACCATATCCGCAAAGTATCTGGTCGTTTGAAGTTTATGGGTGCCTAACATCCCGTTTTTCATAGAAATACGAAGTATGCGACCGTTTCAGCGCAATAGATTCGACGCTTTTCAAAGACACTGCATTATTACCCCTGGCAGAATGTACACATTGAGGTGCCTCTGAGCACTGCTGGAACAAGCGACTGAGCACTGCTGAGTCGCAACAAGCGCAGTGACCGCGGAGGACACACACGTCCTTGTACGCACTGGGGGCTTTGCTCGTTCAGGATCGTCCTCCGTCTGTGCCCTCGCTGCATTTTTCAAGCTAAGCTCGCTCCGTTACTGTTTCACTACTCCTCCCCAAGGGCGCCGTAGGCGTGTACGTTCACTATCAATATCCGCACGTGTACACAGTCTAGGGAAGAAGGGGAGACAACGAGGGGTGGGGAAGAGAAAAGGGGTTAAAATGGGGAATGGGGGAGGAGGGGAGGGGGCGCAAGGAAAGCAGGAAAGCCCGTAGGCGTGTACGTTCACTCTCTATATCCGCATGCTTACACAAGCTAGGGAAGGAGGGGAGACGGTGAGGGACGGGAAAGAGAAAACGGGTTAAAAGTAGGGAAAACGATGAGGAGCTGAGGGGGCGCAGGGAAAGCAGGGGAGCCCGTAGACGTGTACGTTCACTATCTATATCCGCATGTTTACACAAGCTAAGGAAGGAGGCGAGACGACGAGGTGCGGGGAAGAGAAAAAGGGTTAAAATATGGGAAACGGGGAGGGGAGGAGGAAACGAAGGGAAAGCAGGGGAGCCTGTGCCCAAACATGGAACGCTTTGGCGAGCCGTGCCGGTACACGTACTATGTACTCCGCATCGTTAGGGCCCTTTTCCCTGCGGGCGCGGCTCGCATAGTTCGGGGCCCGCACGAAGGGCCGAGTGCAGGGAGAGAAATATTAAAGCAACAGAAAGCGCGGCGGGAAGGGCGGGAAGATGAGCCAGGTCCAGGGAAAGAATCCGGCGACGACAGAAGAGGAAGGTGAGGGGGAGGAGGGGTTAATGATTAAGCGCACAGGCATGGCGTATGTATATTTATACAGGTGCGGACTAGGCCCCAGAACGAAGCGGCCGGCGACGAGAGGTTCGTGGCGTGAAAAATGACTGATAAGAATTTTTCGTACTCGGAGAACAGCAGAGAGAAGGGAACCGCGGAGAATAAAGATAAAAACACGTTGAAAACGCGTGAGTGTGTACAATAGCCGACGGACAGATACGAGCCCGACCTTGCATTTCTTGTCGCTTGGTAACTCGAAAGGATGCCGTCTTGCCTTTCCGGAGCTTCGCGTTGCTTTTTTCTTTTTTTTTTTGATCGCTCGGAATTCCTTCCTTCTAGTCGGAGCTGCGTTTTTAATTTGGTTTGGCAGGATTTTCCTCGCTGCTCCCGTTCGCCGTGGTGTTGCCTCTGATTGCGGGGCTTTGCGGTAATAAATTAGAAAACAGGAATCAGGATCAAGTTAAAAATAACGTTTTTAACATGTATGCTTCTACGGCCGCATTAAAAACGGATTATTCACGGCGGAAACGAAAAGTTGCGGCGTCTCGCTGAAGAGAGGGAGGAATAGTGAATAGAAAAATTGTTACGGTAAATGCGGCTGAAATGAACCTAAGACCGGTATTACAGCGAATCATTTCTGTGGCTGTCGTAAACAGAGAATTCCGCGTAATGCGAGCGTTATAATGGAACTCGTGAATCGTTGGCGTAGAAGCCACGATCCGAGAGTGGCGATAAAGCGTACTTATTCGTGCAAGCGTTCGTTATTGCGTCGTACGTAAATGAAATCTCGATTTTTGGTTGTAAGAACACCGTTTTGTGCAGCGAATATAGACTGACAGCTCGCGGCGGCCGCTTTTCTGATAGAGGCGAAAAGCGAGAACGCCCGTGGGTTCGAGATTTCGGCGCACGTTACAGATCCCCAGGTGGTCAAAATTAATCCAGAACTGTCCACTATACGGCGCGCCTCATACAATGTGTACTTTCGGTGCGTTAAACCCCATAATCAACCAATCCAGATAGACAACCCCATGATCGAACCGGCTCGGGCCGTTGGGCTTTTTTTTTTTTTTGCCCATCGCTGTCGAGCGACCCGCATTGCCCTTCCAGGTTCTTGCGTACTCGTTGTTGATTGCTTTCCTGGTAATCCACTGCTTTCCGGTTAACTGTTTCGTATATCAAAACAGATCGATGGTGCGTTAACGACCTCAGCTTTTTTTCTTTCTCAAGAGCATAACGGGCTTTAAGGTGAGCAATTTAAGCAAGAACTGCGAGGTTCGCGGAAGTCGCGTTCGCCGTTAATTTATAGTCTCAGGGCCCTCACTAAGCGCTTTTAAGACCCTACGAAAATTTGAGCTCGGACTTGAAAACTCGTGAATTGGGGCTATAAACTGTTTTCGTAGCAAGCAGATTAAGATGCTTACCGCGATTAGCACGTAACTAGTCCGTGACGGGGGTGGTGAGCTGAGCGGGTTAGTGTATTTGGAATTGCCGATCAGTGTCTACACGCTACATGAGTTAGAGTAAACATTTATTGTAATCAACACACAGGGGTAGGTGCCTTATTCCAGGTGTAGCTATGGTCCAGGATTCCTTGACATTTTTCCACCGTTACGGCTCTCTACACCGTCCGGACCTGGT
Source organism: Haemaphysalis longicornis (assembly GCF_048455015.1). Classification (NCBI taxonomy): domain Eukaryota; kingdom Metazoa; phylum Arthropoda; class Arachnida; order Ixodida; family Ixodidae; genus Haemaphysalis; species Haemaphysalis longicornis. Next base: position 56,925,008 of record NW_027526422.1, read on the forward strand.
CTTCGAGGTCTGAGCTGGACTGCACTCTTTTCCACTGTTCCCGGGAAAGGATGTCTCCATATGCCGTGAAATAGTGCACTAACCTCCTCGCACAAGCGGCAGAGTGGGAAGTGCAGGTTGGAGGGGAGGAGGTAAAACTTGAGTCACGTGCGCTGAAGTATTTTAGCTATTTCTTTATACATAAATAAAATACTTTAGCGCGCCTGACCTACGCACCGGCTCCTTTGTGAGTACTTTACGCGCTGTAGGCAACACCTTAGTTCCAGCTATGGTATAGTGTAATATCCTCGGAAGTGCTACAAAACGAGGCACTGAGCGGCGAACGAATAATCTATTGCCCAATTTCAGTGTTAACACCCCCCCCCCCTCCTTCGACTGCTCCGCAAGAAACAACAGTTTTTACATGGGGTTATGTTCGACCTGCTTTTAACTGCAACATTTATTTTTGCAGTGCTGTCGGATAGGCGTACGTCTTCCAACGCTCAGGTCCTCTACGCGCGTCTCTCCGCCCATCTACGTATCGCCAAAGGATTGTCATACTCAGCGTCTGTTTACTTATATGGCAGGCTCGGCTTTGCTGTACGACCTCCAAGATTGGTGATGCTATTGATAGGGTCGTTGTATGACGAAAAATACCATCGCACCCTTCCATCGCGGTGTTAAAATCTCTTCAGTTCACCAACTGAACCGCAGGTTTGTGGCGACCAGCAGGCAAACTGTCACGCATAACTTTAATGTTTGGATTCTTTTGGATGTCATTAAAATGAGAAATACAAAGCAACAGGTGAAACAGCCAGTCTGTCTCTAATTAAAAAACACTTTGGTTGATTTCTCTGTCATAGGAATCGGTAAAACACTAAAGTGAAATGTGCAGCGAAATCTGAAGCTGAGCACGATTTGCGGGTCGGCGGCTGTCTTGTGGGTGGGCTTGTCGAGTGACGTCATGCAGGTGGGTCGCTTCGACAAAGATGTACTGGCGCCATCTCCGTGACGGATATGACGTCAGCGAAATCTTGGTGTATACCGGCATAAAACACTTTCGTGTTAAAATATAAATCCCGAAAACGAACAACCCTAAGTATTACGTACTCTTAAGTACTTAAGGTTGCTTCCCCGCAAGAAGACTCTATGTGCAGTGGTGCACCCTTTACAGGCCGCTTGCTCCGTTGTACTGGCGTCACTTCCGTGACGGATATGACGTCAGAGAAATCTTTGTGTATCCGGGAATAAAACACCTTCAGGTTAAAAAACATAGCAGTGCCATGACACTCTGTGGAGGTGGATGACCAGCGGAGCAGTTTGGGTTATTGGTCAGCCACAAACTGCCGCGCAAACCGCGCCGTCGCGCGGGGGAAGCGTTCAGCGAATTCGGAGTAGGCTTCACCGTAGAACCCACAATGCGGGAAAGCCAACTTACAGAAGCCAAGTCTTTACCGATCTTACTGATGTCGGCTTCACCTCCAAGCACAAATACATCTCTTGGAATATATACGCCATCATACCCCTCTGCGACACGCATTAGGATGTAGCCGTCAGAAAAATTTGAAACTACCGTTGTATGTTTTTGATAACCAAAATTTCACAAGTAGTTAATAAATAAGGTCGTGTTCTAATCGTAAACACGCTATCGTAAACGTGACCACCGTTTCCTAACCATTGCTACAACAAAAAACGTATACACACTATTGTGATCTGTAGCCCTTATATATTAAGGCAACAGCTTCAGTTTTTTTAGCACACGTTTTAACTAGATAGAAAACGTAAAACGAAAAACACATACTTGATGCGCCGAAAATCTGGCGTGTCAAGTAGGTGTTCTTGAACCGCTCAGTAGGTGTTCTTGAACCCTGCTTGAACCACTCAGCTAGGATTCGCATTTCCCGCCGTAGAGCGGGAAATGCGAAGGCTGGCTGAGTGGTTCAGGTGGGGATGACGACGATTGTGACTCACAAAAATGTTCTTAAAAATAACGTATACAGTTGTACACGTCGCAAAGGGTTATATCAAATTATGAAACGCCGAAGGCGAACAGACGGCCGACGGGAGAAGGTGTGTCGAAGTGAGGTGGAGGGGTGCGGCTTTTTTCACTCTACGCTGGAAAAAGAAGGGGGAGTAAATCTATAACTGCTCCGCTGTAGCAAGATGAGGGAAGGAAGAGACTGGAACCGTCGTGCCTTGTGCTCTAGGTGGTGTCGGTATCCCTTCAGCTGGAGAAGCGCGTCCCGTCCATTGGTCCCTCGTATACGCTCTCTTTTTAACTTCCAACTTCTCCTTCACTTCCTCTGAGTCACGTCAACGCACTCATTCTTTTCTCCTTCTTCTCCTTGAAACTGCAGAAACGTGCCTGCCGTTCGGCGCCCCGCGCACGTTTCCTCCAGTTTGTTCCGCTTGAACCTATGGGAGGGCGCACCGAAGCTATAGCCTCGTATGCATGCGCCGTGAAGATGGCCTCCGGCTTTCGCATGTCTTGTCAAAGCCTATGCTCTTGCTTATGCGTCTCGTATACAGTGTATATACCGGGAAAGCCCGTACAGCATACATATGTCAATTTTCGTTTTCTTCGCGTAGAGGGTGCAGATATATACATTCGTATACTTTTTCTTCAGCGTGCACTGGCATGGCACGTTGGCAGCTTGATGCTGATAGACTGCCTTCCTTCAAGAATAAGAAAACAAAATGGAGCGCGCTGGCGAAGGAAGTGGAGCTTCGGCTTTCGCTGGATTTGCACGCGCGTACCAAGTTCGCTGCGTTGAAGTATACGGAGCGAAGCTCCGGAAGTAACAGTGTGTTCTCGGCAGTAGACATTTGTCTTTTCCCATGTTTCCTTTTAATGGAAAGAAGCTGTCTTCGCCTATGTTTTATTCCCCACCCCCCTTTTTTTTTCCTTTCCTGCGTTTGCCTATTCCATTCGTAGTAATTTATCTATTCTTTACTCCATTTTTTTCACTGTCTCCTATTATTTATTGTATCTTTTTTCGTTATCCTTCCTTTCATTTAGATTTCTGAAAATGCTCAAGCATTTATATGGAGGATCATTGAGAAAAATTCGTCTGTCCAATGTGACGCGTGATGTGTCCAACTTTCGCTGTAAACCTAAATGCTATTCATAAAAATTAAAGCCGTTCCACTCAACGTGAAAGCTGACGGAAGTGCAGAGACAGTGATTCGCTATAATGGGCTGCAGCGCCGTTGTCCGCTCACTGCTACCACCCAAAGCAATTCAAATTTCCCGCCTCCGTAGTGCTCGCGCGCCCCCTGCCTGAAACTGCGCCAGCGGGAGTTCTGTATTTTTTGTGCTTGCTTTTCCTCCCACACGTGCCGGCGTTGCGCTGCTACATTTTAAAGACGATAGCCTTTCTTGGGCTACTTAAACCCAGAAATTTTGGTGTGTCTGTATGTCTGTCTGTCTGTAACTCGATTCAGCCACCCCACAGAACAGGGCCACCCGGCCAAAGTAAAATGCTTACTGCGCAATTGTCTTATGTACTCACAGCCAAATGTAAACGTCTAAGCCCGGTTTATATATTCATACTTGTCAACTTTGTTGAACAAGAACATGACATTACGGAAATATAAGACCGGAAATTAGTACACAGGGGATATTTGTAGTGTTCTTTTATTAAAAAATGCCTAGATGCTTGGTTTATCGATAGCAAATGATATTTACATCTACTGCAGAAAACCGCCGCCTGCTGTTCTGTTGCCCGCGTCATCTCCTGGCGGCATATGAGAAATCACGCGGCAACAGCAAAGAAAGGTTCCACTAGCTAGGTTTTACATTCAGCTTGGAACGCACGTGGAGCACAGCAACGCGGTTCTATAAACCTTAAAATCGGCCGCGTCGATTCACGCGCGTCTCCAGCGTACTGCAGCGCTGGCAACGAAGAACCCCGCCTGTAGCAGGGGAACGCGGTAAATTCAAATCGAATTGAGAAAACCTTCAGTGTGTTTACCTTGGGATGAGCGTGACGGAGCAGAAACAGCATGAGAGGTGAGCGGGAAAGCAAAGAGGGGCATTTCCTTGGCAAATGTGTACAAAGACTATCGTCTTTTGACGACATTTGCAACGAAAGGAGCAGATATGTGGCCAATTTTTTATCATAAAAACCAACCCAATGAGCGTTCCTAACTAAATTAACGCGGACGCTTCTTGTTAATTACGTGTATTTTGCCTCAAATGTACCTGCGGTTTTCTTTGCGCTAAACAACGGGGAGATGTATGACAAGCGCCAGCGGTCCACGAGTTTGGAACGCTTGTGACTATACGAACCGCTTGGCTTTCGAAGCCTCTGGGTTACGCCGCAACGACAGCGGCTGCGACGAAACGCCGGCTCTACTTGGATCCAGCAAGCGAGCTCCGACGACAAGGCGCGGCCCTAACGTGCTCTGCACTTAAAAAGCGCTATGCCCCTCATATTTTCGTGTGAGTCAGCTCATATTGCCTCTCTCTTCTGAGCAATGCATTTTCGTATGCTAGTGAAGCTGACTTTAGAGGCTCTTGGTTTACAGTTCTCCAATAAAGCCCTAGGGATGTCATATATTGATATCAGACTACATCTGTTTCCCCTAAGATAATCGTACCAGCAGTGCACTGTGTATGGTAGTGGAGCCGACTTTAGAGAGTGGGGATACATAAGGGCGTACTGAGGTATTCAGTAAAAGGCCCTTATTCCATCAGAGTTTGATATCCGACCCCTTGTATGGCCCCTAAAAACGCTTTCCCAGCAAAAAATTGGATACAAAATGAAAGTCGACTTCAAAGGGGCTTGATATGTAGCGGGTGATAGTGATACATACGCTCGTATGAAAGCGTTTAATAAAATGTTTTTGGTCTTTCTTGCTTTGCCATGGTATCAGACTGCGTATGCGGCACCTGAAAATATTTTCCCTCTCAATGCACTTGTGTACATTCATGTAGCTGACTTTAAAAAAGGTCGGAATGAACCAGAGCGGTTTAAAAATTTATATGACAATTTCCCCTTGGGAATTTCTGAATTTTCTTTCTTTTTCTTCGTCTTTTTGTTTCACCATGGGGTTAGTTTTCTTAGTATTTCTAATATCGACGCTATAAGTGGGATGATGCAACAAAGTGTGTTTTGCGAAGCAGTCGTACTACCCGTCGCGGTGGCTCAGTGGCTAAGGCGTTGCGCCGTTGAGCACAAGGTCGCGGGTTCGATTCTCGGCTACGGCGGCCGATTTTCTGATGGAGGCGAAAATCAAAAACGCCCGTGTGTACGAGATTTCGGCGCACGTTAAAGGTCCCCAGGTGGTCAAAATTAGTCCGGAGCCCTCCACTACGGCGCGCCTGATCGCCTCCGTTGCGTCGGCGCGTTAAACCCTACAATGAAACAGTCGTACTGGAAATGCGTCATCCGAACGCGTTCTCGGAACTTCCAGTTACCGAAATCGGGTCATTTTTTTTTTGTTATTCTCGACATTCGGCTAGCGAAAGCTTCCCGAAAAAATAAAGAACGAAACAAATGACATTCTGCAACGTCTGCGGACGTGAAGCCTACTGCTCCTGTCGTCCTCGTTTTCTCGCGTGATGAAAAGGGGTCGACGCTGCGCGCTGTCAGCCACCGTCATACAAAAAGGAAGCAAAAAGTTGTACGGAAGCGTCGCTGAAGTGGACGAAGCGAGGCGATCCATCACGTCGCCGGAAGTACTGGCCCGGCGACAGCAGAGCAGGGAAGGGTGCTCGTCATTTCGGCCACGACGGTAGCGTCTCCCGGATAGACGTCCACTTTGGGTGTCCCGCAAGGTGTCCGATGTCGTAACGGCACGAACTCGTAACACTTACCCTATCCTCTACCTCGCCCCACCGCCAATGAAGCGTTTTTTCTCTGCATTTTTATGATACCGTGTCACCTGCAGTCGAGTTGGTGAAAGACGACTTTTCGTGCCATAAGTGGCACGACGCGGAAAAAAAAAAAAAATTGGACGCGTATCTGCCTGATCCGCTGCAAATGTTGTCGAAAGACGTCCGCCACCCACTTCGTGGTGCGTGCGTTCGTTCGTGTGCGTGTGTTCCACGGATAAAACTGTAATCAAGGCAGGGCAAAATTTGTGTACGAAATCCCTACACCGACACAGAGTGCGCATGCGCACTTGATTTTGGACGCGACTACGCTGGCCTGTCAAATCGTCCGTGGCTTGCTTACGCAACTCTGTCGATATTCAAGAGTTTGAATTGTCTCAAAAAAAGGACGCCGATTTCACTTCTGTGGTTACTACTCTCAAGTAACTTTTTCTAGCTGTGTAGCCGTGGGTATACGCAGCGTCGCGAGGATTGATTGATTGATTGATTGATTGATTGATTGATTGATTGATTGATTGATTGATTGATTGATTGATCGATCGATCGATTGATTGATTGATTGATTGATTGATTGATTGATCGACTGATTGATTGATCGATCGATCGATTGATCGATTGATCGATTGATTGATTGATTGATTGATTGATTGATTGATTGATTGATTGATTGATTGATTGATTGATTGATTGATTGATTGATTGATTGATTGATTGATTGATTGATTGAAAACTTTATTATCCCGTAGGATTGAGCATCCATGACGCTTTCGCGGCTGTAGCCCAGTTCCAGCGCGCTATGGATACGAGTGCACGCTTATCTGGTAAAGTAACCTCCTGAGTCAGCCAGGCCGGGCTGAGCGAGATGCGGGGGTGCTGTCGGCGACGTCGATTAATGGCGGGAGAAAATAGCAACGAAGGAACGTGAACTTTCACACCATGCACACAGCTGTGTACACAAGCGACCAATCTCGCCAGCTTCGCGGCTTATGCTGAGAGTTTTATGCCTCCAGGCTACCAGGCTGCTGAAAGGGACAAAATCATCCGCTCGCGCATCCAAAGCAGCAACGTCATAAGCAGGCCAACGTTGAGCGTTGTGCGAGAGCGGCTTAGCGTCGCGCGAATGGCGTTAGCAAGAGCTCAGGAGTATTAGGGGCTGCCTGGGGGGAGACGATAAGTTGAGCAAGCGGATTCATCTCGCAGCCAGTGTACATGTATTATTATGAGTGCGCGCAGCGTTTCGCGTACGATACCCGCTGGCCGCTTCCGTCGAACGCGCCGCACTGCGGGCACACATGCCGTTACGAAGGTATTAATTTTTTAAACAACTGTTAATTTGTTACTTACGGATTATGAGTTGTTTATGGCGTTGAAATCCCACTTCTCGGGCATCGTAGCCAGTTTTAAATTACAGCAAGTTGGCGAGCATCTCCATAACGTTAAAGTGCGAAGTATTACGCTTCAGCATTAAAGGGACCCTGCAACACTTTCGATAAACGCTTTCACTCTTTCCTTTGCGTCTGGAAGCACTGCGAAAGCTACAGTTATCGCCAGCACGGAGCAGCACTGCGTGATTTGCTCGTCGCCCCAAATACGCCTTCCGTTTCTGCTTTGTTCTTGTGGCTTTATTTTGTAAAGTTTCTGTCAAGAAGCGTTCATTGCTGCAACTGAAGGAAAACCGGCCAACAGCTGCTACATGGCCTCAGTGACGTAATTCGGGCCGTCGAAGAGCGTCAAAACCGGAAAAGAGAGCAAAATCTTTTGAGCGAGTTTCCAAGTTATCTGATGGGCATGGAGCAGTAATTTTTGGCTGAGGTACTTTGTGACCCCCTAATCTAAGTACTTCGTTTGTTGGGTGACTACGTTCTGCAAGCGCTTAAGATTTCAAAAAAAAAGTAGAAAAGAGTGTTGCAATTAGACAGATTGTCGGAGGCTTTCAATATCTCGTGCCCGAAACATAGTTTATCACCGCGAAAGCAAAGCAAGCACATCAATTTAGTTCACACATAATCACCGAAAGACCATGTAACAGAGCTGGCGCTCTTTGGCCTCAGGTGTGCCATTAACAAAAACACAGATACATACATACGCCCCAGTTTAGCGAACTTTGTTGATCGTTTCTGGTGTACAGAATTGGTCGTGCTGGATATTTTAATTAGTGAGCCGGTGTCACCGCACATTCGGGATAGCAATCGGTCTTGGCCCATTTGTCTGTTTTGGTGGCGTCAAAGGAAATAGCGCCTTGAAAACGGTATTGACTTCCTTGCAGGCCGCCATTGACTGAAAAAAGAAACGGCACACCAGGTTGTGCGGTGCAGCTCTCCGGGTCATCCCAGGTTACTGCAAAAAAAAAAAAAAAAAAGCGACCAGCAAGTACTTCCAAGCACATCATGAGTTCAACGAAAGCAGTCCATCAGGAAACTTTAACTAAACGCTTTAGTGCCTTATCTCCACGTTGCCATGGTTCTCAAGCCGCAAAGTCCACTATAATTGTGCTCCAAATGCCGCTTCACTGTATTGCACTCGCGCCAAGAATGATAAAGTAACCGGAAGTTATGTCACCTTTCACTTTTTTGCCCCCTTCTTACGCCACTTTTCTCGCCTGCCATTAAACTCACAGCCCGTTGCCCACAACCGTCGTAGAAACTTTTCGAGCCAAGTAACATGAAGCGTCTTTGTAGCGCCCTGTCAGGCTTCTGGCGCAAGATCTACGGGGTTGAGCGACGCATTCGTTACATCATATTTCCCGCCACCAGCGTACATTGCGGGCTTACTGCTTTAAAAAGCTCGCTCTCGCTTAAAGTTGCCTTTGCCGCACTGCGCTTCCGTGAAATGGCCTCATTTAAAACTTTATAAGGAATAAATTTCGGACACGGACGTGCGTGTTACGTCATCATTTGCAACACTTGCCATATCTGGCACCGCTTTAAGCTCAACTTTTACCGCAATGTTGGCTCCGCAGCGATCCCTTAGCCAAGCGAACCACGCACACGCCAAAATTTAACGCGGTTTCCCATAAATGGATGTCGCTTTAAAAACGCAGTCTTGTGTACGAAGTTCGAGCAGTCCGCCTGCACCAGTTCTCCCGAATTCGAATTTCCTTGAGAGATGTGACAGGGCGTCGTATGATGCGAGAGATGTGACAGGGCGTGGCTCGTGTGTACGAGATTTCGGCGCACGTTAAAGATCCCCAGGTGGTCAAAATTAATCCGCAGACCTCCACTACGGCGCGCCTCATTGCCTGCGTTGCGTCGGCGCGTTGAACCCCATAATCAATCAATCAAAATTCAGTGACCCTACCACGCATTTCGACTGCTTGCCTAAAGTCCGATGGCGCGAACTGAGCATGACCGACGCGAGGAAATCGCCGGGGAAAGACCAGCTTGCGTGACCCGCCATGTTGACCGCCTGACTCGCCGCTTGGTCGCCGCCGCTCGGCCGCGACTCCGCTCGCCACTTCGCTCTAACCGGGTCGAGCTCTTCGTGTGCTTCGAGTAATGCGGCCTAAAATGCATGCGTTTGGGTTGGGACCAGAAGAAACTTCGAATAAAGCGATATTTCGAGTAAGGCAATTTCGTTATAACGAGGTATTACTGTATATGCTTCGTCCACTCGTACTGACTGTCTATATATATATATATATATATATATATATATATATATATATATATATATATATATATAGACAGTCAGTACGAGTGCTCGGTGAACGAAGCATATATCTAAGGAACGCCCAGCTGCTTTCTCTTGACGCTCCACGCTATATACATGCGGGGCACGACTGTGACCCTTTTCCCTTTCACAGTTTTCATCGTCATTCCTTCCGTCCGAGGCCCCTATCACTGTTTTACGAGCCGACGTCAATAAACCATGCACCCCGCAAACGGCCTATATACATACAGTAGGCCAGACCAGCACTCCTTGCGGGGAGCGGTCACCGTACGCTCTGCTACCATGGGAGGCAGGCAGAAAGCCGAGCTCCGACTGACTATCTGCGGGCGTGCATAGTATGCAATCCCAGGTATATCGCAGACGGAGAACAAAAATAATGAATAACATGGGGCTCTATTTGGAAGGGGAGTAAAATGAAAGAAGGGAGGAAGAACGGGAGAGCAAGCCGGCGCCAGGAAAAGGGGGACAAGCGGACGTGACCGAAGAGAAGGTAAAGAAAAACGTGTGTGAACGGCGTGATAGGGAACGAAAAGGGAAAAAATGGGGGGAAGCAGCTATTTGTTTCAGTCCGGGAGGAGTCAATATAGTAACTGCTGCGTAAACGTACAGCGCGCAGAGGGGAGAGAATGTGGCGCCATAAACAGCCATACGTATACGACCAGGGCGCGGATATCCCCAGGGACGTACGTGCGCGCGTGGTGTCACGTCTAACTGCAGATATGGGAGAGGGGTGCACTGTTGGCGTACCCGATGGGAGTGCGGGATCAAACAGAACGCTGCATGAGTAGAGCACAGTTCGCCAGCCATTTTGTTTCCAATTCCGCATCGCGGATGGTTAACCGGTTTTGTCTTCCGCCGAAGCTGACTTGGTGAGTGAATGCGGCAAAGTCACATGCAAGGAATGTTCGGCGACCGTTGCTACGCGTATTGCTTGAAAGCGAGAAAAGTGCGCGGTTATTAAAAAGCTGTGGCCCACTACTATGTTCTGAGAAGCGGAAAAGTAGGAGCGGATGAGTGAAGGGAGGATGACGATGCTCTAGGGATGCGGTGAGCCCGTAAAATGTTTACTGTTGGGCAGCGGCTGCTGCCCGTAAAAAACACCGAGCACCTGTTACGCCGGCCGAGGGGACGATCATGATGCGTAGTCAGCATATGCTGTATCGCAGGAAGTACAGTCCTTGCGCAGGTGGTTCAGAGTCAGGACAACTGCTGGCGGCTCACGATTCCGTAGTAAAAATAGTCTTAGACCACGTGGCGAAAGTGTTTCGGGGAGCCGAAGCAACTCGCAGTTTAGGTCATTCGCGCAGCGGCTCATGCCCACATTGTCACCAATTGGTCTACCAAATAGAGTGTGCGATCTAGGAGAATAGTGAACGATAGGTCCTCAGGATAGAAAACTGGCTTCACTATAAGCGTTACTTTGCTGTAAGCGATAATTCATTAGAAGCGGATATCATTTGCTCTTAATATACCGTAGAGGAGGTCATGAAACAGATAAAAATAAACCGAGATTTCGAAAAAAAGTGACTTCAAACTGCAACGAAGGTTTATAGGAGCGCGTGTTGACAGACATTAAAACCTGCGAGCGAAAGTTATTTCGTAGGTGAACTCGCAGTTTTTTAGTGCGCTTTTTTTTGTTTGTTTTATGGGAATCATATTTGTGGTCTCCGGCGTGTCTTCTGGCATCCCATTTTAAGGCGCGGCTTTTTGGCGGCCTTCTCTGGGCTCAGCCGCGTCGCCGTCGTAACCGAGTGAACGATGGCAAGACTGAATAGCGAAAGAAAGCAAAGGAGGAGAATGTCGCGAAATTGTGAGGGGAGGGTGGTTCGCCGCGGCGGCACGAGCGCTCACCGAAAAGGTGCGGTGGGGGAGGGAAGGGGGGGGCAGTATGCTGTGCCCACACCACACGCTTGTCTGCGTGACGCTGGCGAAAACTAGAGGGTGGCGGGCGCGTTACGATGGTGTGCGTTCCCTGCCTAAGACGCGGGTCGCGGTCCCTTCCTGCACTTCGCGCCGCCGACGCAGAGGCTCACCATAGCTGCCGTCGAGATAACTCACGAGTGATTGCTCAGCGCACTGCTGCTGCGCCCAAATATCGCATTAAGGAGTATCGTAATCGCCAGCCAATTTTTTGTCATAGCTTTTTTTTTTTTTTTTTTGCAGGGGGAGAGCGAAGGGAGTACCTTACAAGTTCCAATTGGGACACGGCGTGGTTGCTAAAACACCGCAGCGTCAACTGATTCGAAGGAATGTAAAAACTATCCCGAATTTTTAACCGAGCGAGTCTGTGAGGAAGTCCGCACCTTTTTATTTCTCCTCCCAATAAAAGAACAAAAAAAAAACGCACTTATGCACCTTCAGAGCCAAGCATAACCAGAAAATGCTGACAAGCGGAAAGAAGAGGATTAAAAATTTTCCTTGAGTTGTTTTACGTTTTTATCACGCAATAATGTTCGCATAGCGTGCTATTTCGATTTTCCGAAGCGGAATTCGGGTCATCAGTTAAGGGCGGCGAGAAGCGACGGCTGTAACTCTCTTTGTAATGCAAATACGATACAGAGTCGTTTGGTGAGGGGTTATAAAACCGAGACAGGTTCATTAGGCTGACTACGTCCCGATTCTCTTCGAACGCGAGGGCAAGCTACGCGCTCGCTATGTCTGTCGAATGACGGAGTAATTTTTCAAAGCCGTTCATTTGCGCTGTGTTAAAAAACATGAAAATGAAACGAGGTGTGTCGGCTCCTCACTTCGCAGTTATTTTGTTCTCGTGCTTTCTTACGAGTTCGAAGTAGACAAAGCTGACTACTGCGAGGTTCTAGAGATGAGTTTGCACTTCAAATTGGCCCCTTGAAGTCTGCGGAAATGCAGCGATTCCTCATTTGCCAGCCTGTTTGTGTCTATGTCTGCGTGCGAGTTTTTTTTTTTTTTTTTTTTTGCTGTATCCGATACTTCGTTGTTGAGGTAGAGCGAGATACGAGGAAACTATCAACGGCCGCAGATAAAATTGATTTACGGTTCTCGTCTCATGATTGCACGCTGGGTGGAGGCCTGGAAGTTTGTGCAGCCCACAGCTTCCGGAAGCAGGCGGATCGAATCTCATTTCATCCTATGAATAACTGAACGCATGATTTAAAAAAGAATTCAGCTAAATACATGAGAAAATTTCCCAAAATGAATATGAAGGGTCCTTCCTGAGCTTTTTTTAGGTCACCCTGCGCCGAGGGAAATTGGTTCAGCACACCGGGGAGATCTGACGAAGAAACAAGATAAAAAAAAATCTCGGCTAATACGACTTCCTGTGATGTTGAAATATGCAGTCCGCTTGCAAAAACGAGCGTGGTATACGAATGAAGTCTTACGCTTGACCTGAGGGAGTGTTGCCGCCAAACTTTTTTTAGGAACGCAGTTAGCCCTTAGCTACACACCATATTACTTCCTAACCTAAAGAACAAAATATGCTGTTCCTTCTGCAATTGCTGCAATTTTACATTACGCTTATTGCTGGTGGTATAGTTTCAGTAGCTAGCATATTATTGGGGTAGTATAGTACAGTAGTATACAATAGTAGTGGTGGTGGTGGTGGTAGTCGTGGTAGTAGTAGTAGTAGTAGTAGTATCAGTAGTAGTAGTAGTAGTAGTAGTAGTAGTAGTAGTAGTAGTAGTAGTAGTAGTAGTAGTAGTAGTAGTAGTAGTAGTAGCTGTTGTAGTGGAGTGGTATAGTAGTAGTCGCGATGCCTGTACAGATTCAAGCAGCAGTATACGTCTCACATATAATCTTCATAAACATAATTGGTTGATTGATTGATTCATTGATTGATCGATTCATTGATCAATCGATTCATTGATCAATTTACTGACTTACTGATTGATTGATTGATTGATTGATTGATTGATTGATTGATTGATTGATTGATTGATTGATTGATTGATTGATTGATTGATTGATTGATTGCAATGTGGCAATGAGATTACAATATGTACAAAAATTTTCAAGAATCGAAATAATACCTCACTACCCGGCGTCGTGGTGCGATGAAGGCCAACGGTGTTTACAGTTAGCTATGGGGCGCTGCGTGCACTAAGCGACGACTGCGTTCCAGGGCTTGGAAAGAAGGGAAATGTATTATTACACTTGCAGGTAGTGGAAACCAGATCGCGTTGCCCCGCTGCCGCGTCAGGGGTCGCGGAGGAGATGCATGCGCGGAGATTAACGAGCGTTACCAAACAGACAATTTCACACCGTCACGCTTTCGAAGAAACATGGGTGTTGCGAAGGGACGGCGTAGCCCGAGGCATATACAAGTTTTCTCATTTTCATGCGCCTTGCTGGTTGTGCTTCGGTGTTGCGCTTACGTCGCGCGTCACACGCGGAGAGAGAAAGGCCTGACCAGCCAGAGGAAACAACAGCCCCGCCCTGGCACGCGTTCCGCTGCAAGGCACGAAACCCGTAAATGCGCCGCCACCTTCTGTGGACGTGCACGGCTAACGGCGCCTGGAGGTCCCGGTACGGGGCTGTAGTCTGGGGTGAAAGACCCCGGTGGCCGCGGGCGTAGCTGAATCCACGGAGGAAAGAAGTTTCTTTCCTCCATAAATTAAGCAATAAAGCACACTTCTAATCCCTCCTCTACAACACTCTGGCCTGGACATTCTCTGGAAGAAGTAACACCATCGCACCTCCTCCTGTGAGGCCAGGAGCAATCTAAAAGAATTTTCAATAAAGAGATGTTCTGCTACTACTACTACTACTACTATGAGAGAGAGAGAGAGAGAGAGAGAGAGAGAGAGAGAGAGGAGAGAGAGAGAGAGAGAGAGAGAGAGAGAGAGAGAGAGAGAGAGAGAGAGAGAGAGAGAGAGAGAGAGAGAGAGAGAGAAGCTCTAAAAAATTCAGGGAAGCTTTCACTCACGCGCAACACTTGTATAGCGAAGCTGTTGTAAGTGAGCGTTGCCGGACACACAGTTAAGTTTCAGTATCATTGTCTATTTGCATAGTTGCTGTGCTAGTAATCGTCGTCATAAGCATCGAAGAGGTCGTCGTCTTCTTCGCGGCGAGTGGTGGACGCAAATCATCCTCAGCGTTGTAGACCTCCACCAGCACAGCTGGCGAAGCTTGCACTAAGTCGCGCCGCTTGAACCATAGCGAAGCGGCAGAATTTTTATCCACGTGAGCACTGAAAGACACATGACCACGCATTTATACAAGTTTGAAATTGTTTATTTACATGTTCCGCAGTTGTTTTGCAGCTGTGCTAGTAGTATTTATCGTCATATGCATCGATATCGTCGTGTTCCTCATGCCAACCATTTCATGCCTTTTTTTTTTTTTGTAGCGTGAGCTACACTGGCCGAGGCTGAGCAGTTTCGCGTGGCTCCTGGAGAGCCGTGCTGTGTATGCGCGAGGAGCACTGACGTCACACGGCGCACAGAACGTTGCTCGCTGCCCGGCGTCTCTCCCACACCCCAGGCGCCCGGCGTCTTCGCCCACCTTCGTTCCACACGTGGCGGCCCGGTCCACTTGATGATCATGCGAGGGGTGGCCGGGTGTGGTACCGATGGCTCGTGCGTCGCAGCAACACTTGCGTGCGCCTGTGGAACCAGCTTAGCTCTGGGGCGATCGGTGACGCTGCGCCGGAGCCGCTTGAGAAATATACATGTGTCCCACAATGCGTATACCGTGTGTGTGTCATTGAAACAGCAGTAAGCATGATAATCAAGCTAACCATAGACAACCAGGAAAGCTAAGAATAACCAGCTGAACCTTAGCTCGCGCTACGTATATCCTGGCATAGCCGAGATAAGCCACTGCTAATTTTTATTTGGCTAAAGCCATTGCGCCAGCCGGGACTCGGCGGTCGCCGTGAAGCACGCCCTCACGAGCGCTCGGCAATTTCTTGGTATTTTTTCCTACAACGGCGAACTTGCAGCTTGTGTAACAGCTCCGCTATTAAAAAGTTGAAGCGAGCAACTGGCACATGTTTCACAACGAAGCTTTGTGAAACATGTGCCAGCTTATGATCTATTTAGGTGAGGTAAATTTCCTCGACGTCCGGAAAAATCTCGATGCAGGAACTCTGTCACTTATATGGGTACTTGTAGGAACAAATGGCTCCGACATAGAAAATCTAGCATATGAAGCCACGAGTAGCCCAATTATTTTAAGGCGAATGCCACTGCGGATGTCAAGGACATGTCAGGGGAGGAATTCTGAGTTCTGTCCGTTTCAAAAATGTCCCTTTGTGCGTTAGTTGCAATCAGTGAAATACTCCCTGTTACGGGGTTTCTCAAATGCGAAGAAATCAACATTTCGCCTAGCACGTTTGGCGTTCCATCCTGCCGTCTGCTTGCAGTCACTCAGCGCTCGCTGGCAATGCATATCATTTTGAAACGGTCACAGAATAAACAAGACTTTAAATTCCACTCCAGGTACGAGTCACGACGTTTTAGAACGTCCATGTCCGCCTTAAAGTGCATGGCTGCAAACAAAGATCACACCTGCAGGCTGAAACCAGCTGAAACCTCGTCTAAAGCGATGAACTTTCAGGACATTGAGAAACCACACGAAGAAAAAATTGTACCGTATGTTATTTACAGCCTGTCATCAACCACGTCTTGTTCTTCGTCAAACACGCGCGGCAGCTTGCCTATAATTATTCAATCAGTTGGTTATATAAATGACCACGCACGAGCTCACTGCGGCTTGCAAGCTGATGACCATAACGAAGTTTTCATAGCCAAAGCTCCATTTCTTTTGGTACAAACCCAGAAAGCGGCTCGTTCCTGGTAGAGTCAATATGACCTTCAAGATGAACCAAGGTCAAGCCAGCGCCTCGTACGCTTCAACATTACAAACGTCCAATCGCTCATTCGTTCCAATGGTAGGGGTGCGGAGAGGGAGGTACAAGTTAAGAGTAAGGGCGCGTGCCATTAGGAAATGAAACAAGGGACCACTGGACGCATACAAGTTCACTGCGCGTTCGCGCCGATTCCGGCGAATGGGCCGAGCAGCGTTGCGGTGCAATGGCGTACGCGTTCACTGTGCGCACTCAGCACGAAAACCGAGCTATAGCTCGACACACTTGGTTTAGCGGCGATCAACCACGGTAAATTTTTAAAGCGACAGCTTTCTTAGTGTGACCGATGGCGTCCTGTCAAAAAACTAATGCATTTCCCCGTAGACCGGTTGGCCGACCGAAAAGCTCTGATAGATATCTGTATCGTCACACGGCGCATGCGTGAAAGCGGATTTCCATTGTGTCAAAACGGTTGCTTGAAAATCGTGAAAGAGGAATGGTTCTACATAAGACAATACACGCATAGATCATGAAGAAGGAGCACAATTTGCGATACCTTTGTCTCATAAACCATGCATCGGTATAATGTAGATTGTTCGTAGATGCATTTACTTAATGCGCGAAAAATCGTCGCACGGGTTCGTTCTTTGCTTGAGATTTGGGTCTTCGGAGGTTCTATGATCGATTGCACGAACTTTCAGCGAAGGGCGGACGCACTTTTAGCTTTCGTGATTCTGTCAACTTCCTTTAGGAAGGAATGGTAAGTTTTTACGAGTTCCATCCGTAACGCGTAAACAAGGGCAGATCTTCACTAAGACCGAAGGCACATAGTAAGTTATGGTCGGTGATTGGCACCAAACCACGCTGCGTATATAGAACAGTATACGCTGCGTGGTATTGAATGCCGCAGGGCAAATCTCTCTCGCAGTTGACAAAAAGAAGTATACAGGACAGGGCCGCGTTTTACTTCCCACCACGGCTGAACTTCGCGCGCGGAGGGAAAAAAAAGGTAATGACGGGGTACACGAGACACCTCGCAAGCGCGCAGAGACACATCTAAAGGTCGCCACCACGCGCACGTGATACTTGACTCCATTAAGGGAACTTTATTGGCAATCAATGAAGCCTGCTTCGTGTAGGACAAGAGGAGGCCAAACAATGTTGAAGGTCGAGCGCGTTCTCGGGAGGGCTGAATCTGGCCCGGCGAATGTCGATTTTCGCGGACAGCTGGGACAGCGGCGAAATGTCATCGTGTTCCTCCCCACCCCAGTGGTCCCACCTTAAGGACCTCAAGACGCCATTGCTTGTCTTTTGTGTGCTAACTTTTCTGCGCAGTCATGAGGCTTATTCTCCTGGAGCTATTTACTCCGGCAGTTTTACTCCCGCTATTTACACCCGCTATTCCTATTTACTCCAGCTATTTACTCCCGCTGCTTCTATTTACTTCCGCTATTTACTCCTGATCTATATGAAACGCTGCAGTTACTATTTCCTGCATTGTTAGGCCCTGGTACTAGATCAGTTTTGTAAAACCTCGGCATGCATCCGCAGGTCTTGCAATGCATTGAGGGATGCTTGGGCGGCCTCCTAAAATGATTGAATTCCTATCTTTTCTTGACATTGACACACCACTCTGTTGGTCAGCAATACACCAGACCGCGTGTGAAGGGCGTTCTGTAAATGACTGCCTGGGAACACTGGAAGAACGTGTCCACGTGCTTGACACCACGCGAGGCATATAGATCCAACTCACCATGCGAACATTCATTTGTTTAGGCGAATTAGTGCGTGTTTTGCTCTTTTTTTCGCTTACGGCGGCTGTTATGACGTATTACAGCTCGCTCGTGATAGGAAGAAAGCCAGGGAGGCGGCCGTTTGGTACCGGGAAAGTAGCGAATCCGAGCCAATACCGGCCACCCAACGCCGGGATCCATGGACGAATGCGGAGATCGATCATGCGGACCTGTACCGCCGAATACACAATGTGTTGATCAATGTTAACTAATGCGGACAGTGTTAATCTCTGTGCATGGTTAATAGTGGTATAGGGCTTTCGGTCACGGCGATGGGAGAGCCTCCATTTGTCGCGCGGACCATGTCAGCACCGTATAGAAGCACCGGTCACAGCCCTCCTTCTGTTCTGTGCAGTTATCTCGTCTATTTTGGACGCAATTTCGTAGCCTAAATGCGGTGATTTTAATATTTATTCGCAAAAAAACAACCAATTCAATGTTTCTTTCTAATTAAAACAACAACGTGAGCGCATCAACTTACCTATTGCTTAAGACTTGTTCAATGCCTTCTTCACGCTAAATAACGTGAAAATTCTTCTAACTTTTTTTCTAACAAATTTTGTCTAACAAATCGAACCGGTTCGCGAACCGGTTCGATCTGCTGAATTATCACTGAAATTAGAAAATAACATTTAGTAGCTTAAAACGACAGTCAAATCAAAATACAAACAAAACTTCAAAATGCTGCGATTACCCAAGGGCAGTGGCGCAATTGCAAAGCAAACTTTAAACAATTACGGGATGATAGAAAAAAAGATGAAGTGGCGACGATTTGCCACCTACTTTCTCGCCTAGACTTTATGTTGTCCAACGACTATTCATAAAGCCACCGCCAAGAGATATGACGGTGGAATATATTTTCTGCCATTTCCTTTTCTGTTGAAATCGCAATCGTCGCTATGGAATCGCCCATCACGCTAACCTTGAAGCCTTAAATTTAGGCCTGCGTACTGGCGCGTTCAAATACCAGCGCTTAATACCAATGGCGCACATTTTTTATATTTGTAACAAAACAGAAAAACCCTACAACAGGCACATAAATAGTACTACGAATGAATTAGATCATTTGGTCAAACCTTATCGAATGTGTTAGCCGCACTTTTGTTAAAAGTAAGCTCTAGTTAACGCTCAGTCACAGCATTATTGTTTTGACCACTCCAATTCCTTTTGCAATAGCTATGCCGGATGTGTGCATTAGAATCAGTATCTCATCGTACCGCCTGCCCCCTGGCCATCGTTCCATGTGCTACATTGCGGAATCTTATAACAGATTATGCTGTTACAAAATGAAAGGGAAATTTGACGCAGCATGAGATGGAACTTTTTTGTGTAGACGCTCTTTAATTCGTCCACAGCAGTACTCCCTTCCGGAACGACTAGCAGTAGAAGTAATGTAGCGAGTTGGGCAGTCAGTACAAGTGCACCTTCGAAAAAAATCAGATCTGAAAGAGACAAAACTGCAGAACAAGCAGAAAAGATGATCGCTGGATGAATGGGGCAGTGCGAGGTACCAGCCTGCCATTCTGCACGTGTCATCTGCTTTATTACTGTTTCTGCTTCCAAGACAAGGTGGAGGGCTGCAGTTTCTTGCCAATGGATTAAGTGCGCACCTTAAACATATCTGTTGTTATTTGTATCTGTAAAAAACGGAACTTGTCCACTGTAATGTCCTCAAAAACTGACCACGGAACTCACTTCCTTCGCACTGATGACACGTTTGGTTGTGAAAGGCAGGGCAAAGAAAAGTATAAAGCAATAACTCCCGTTTTGGTGCTTTTTTACTTATTCTGTTTTACTTACTTCTTCCGTAATATTTTAAAACAACGTGATTCGTCTTTTCTTTTTTTGTTGTTGTTGTTTTCCGTGTAAACACATTTAAAAAAAAACTGGCGCATTTCATGCCCCGTGCTCTATATCTGCTCCGAGGCGCAGCTTATGTTGCACGCCGGCAGACTTATTTTAACCACCTGGTATATTAAACGTGGATCAAAAATCGATACACGGACGTTCTCGATTTCCATTTACTTCAGAAAAACGGTCGTGGTTAAGGGAGATCGAGGCCACTTGTGGTTAGCAGCAAACGGCTTAGCCACTGAGCAGCTACTGCGGTCACACTCATGAAGTATTAACAATTTGTAGGTGTCGAACCTTTTAAACAAATTATGAAATGCGAAACGTTTGCACACATCGCGTATGGGCTTTCGGTGTTGCGCAGTGGAGCACTCCTGCAGCCCGATTGCTCCAACAAAGTCGCAGCTGGGGAAGGGCAAAGTCGTTTTATATCCCCTGCAAGCTGCCGAGAATGACATTTCGTTTTGTCAGCTTGCACTACGCTCGCGCTTCCAGCAGCAACAGACGATTGCTACATTGGTGCTCATTCATTTCCCCTGTTGTTACATAGAGCGTGATAGTGGTCAATTGTCTGGAGGGGAAAGTGCGCGAGCGAGTACGAAGTTGATGGTACGTGAAAGAAAAAAAAGGCCTGAATTGCATTTACTCTGCAATATAAACAACGGAAGGTCGAAGCGATTCGGCATGAACCGGTAACGGTTCATTCTTTTTTTCGGTTCAGTTCCGGTTTCCGGTTCGACACCCCGGTGTGTGTATATATATATATATATATATTTATATATACTTGTGCTTTGTCGCCTCCACAGTGATGCGTAAGAAGCCAGCCACAGTTAAGCACAGAAATAACCCTTCGCATTAAATTATCCTCCGCGATGAAGAACGTACTCACCACTTTGTGCCTGGCCACAGGCCATAAGCTCAGCACTTTGTTTCATTACAGGAAGGGAAGAGATAAAGGATGAAACAAAATTCGGGACGGACAGTCGAGGCGGTCGGGTAGGCAAGCATCTCACATACCAAGGCGGCGACCAGGTCGTTACGACGTTGCGACGTAGGAAGACCAAAGCTAGTTGCAGCCTAATGAATGCCACCTCCAAGGACTCTCGAGCAAACGCTTGGAATTTTCGGCATAATATGTTTGGATTCTGGCAGTAGGAACGAAACACGCACACTGTGTGCAGATAAGCGCCTGCGCGCGAAGAGGCACAAGATAGAACGGGAGCAAGCAGGCACTCCCCACAATAGATTGTCGACACGTACCGCACCCCGGGCACGAGTCGCGCCGGAGACGAAGATGCTAGGATGCGTCTTCTCGCGCGGCATTCTCCTTTTCCTTACCAGAAAAGAAGCGCATGTTGGGCGAAAGAATGTGCTGCGAAAAGACGTTTTCCAACTCTTCGTCGTTTGCTTCTCTTTGCTTTCTCCGCTTCGGAGCAAACCACTTCGCATGCCGCTTCTTTCGGAAACAGGCGAGCGGGCAGATCTAGAGAGACCGAACCGACGAAGCGGCGTGGTGTCACGAACGAGCAACCGAGGGAATGGATCGGCGGGAGGAGGCAGGGCGTTGTGTGCGCGGCACGCAGAAAAGCGAACGCAGCGAGAGACATGGCAGATACAGCGGCGCAGCGAAGAAGCGCGCGCTCCGGATTCCCCCAGGGTATGGAACTGGGGCCGCTTTCGTTCGCGGCGCGAAATGAAATGGGGGACGATCAGTCGCTTCCTCTGTCCTCTGCGCTTGGCAACTCGTAGATGCGGGGCGTGTACGCTGCGACAGAGGCCCGACAACAGGAAGGGAAATCTGAATTAAGCGGGCGATCACTCATATCGGCGTGTTTTTCAGCGGCAACGTTGGGAGAAAGGGGCCGTTCGATGGGTGCCGATATGAAGCGTCGGTTATTGGTATATGAGAAGGAGGCTTTATGCAAGAACGGCGGTTACCATTACATTCCGAGTATTTTATTCTGGTGAGGATGCCGTTTTAGAAAGAATTTGTGCCACAGCCTCAGGCCCTAATCCACCTCCTCACTTTGGATGTGTATGTGCGTGTGGGATAGAGAGAGAGAGCGCGCGCGCCTAGAGCTAATGTTTGTGCTTGAATGTTAAAAGCATACTTAGCACCCCGTGCACTTGGAGCATCGAAGCCGTGAGAACAAAAAAAGATGCGTAGGGCGACTCGGTGAATACAAAGGTACTGCTGGGTCTTTCTGAGCGTGGTAGACAGCACCGGGGTATCTTTTTAGAATTTTGAGAACACAGCTTTAAACCTCCACCCCAGATTTCTTCAGAAAAAAAAAAAGAGAAAAAGCAATGGCAATGACGTAATGAATTCTCTCAAGAGAGCCATATGAATCGGCTGTTTTATAACACCCCTTATAACGAAATCGTTTTGTTGAAATGATACCTTTATGCGAAGTATTTCACGGTCCTAAGTGCAGCGCAGAGACATCAGATCATCCTCGCTTTTAGAGAAGCATCGCTAATTACGAAGTCGCTTTCCTGTCCCGGGAATTCGGTTATACCGTCGGTTTTCTGTATCTGTTATCTGCGGACGCATTTGATCATCCCTCTTCTCTTGCTTCAGCTGGCGCTGTCCAAAGGCTAGTTAAGTGGTTATGGGAGCGGTCACTAAATTCAAAAGAAAGACCAACAACAAACCCAACAGAAAAGTTCCAAGCCCCTCCGTAACTTTTATATCGTATTTGGCTGCAAGCAAACAAATTTGGCTTCTATTAGTTGCTTCTGTTCACCTTGGCCATATTAGGTGACTTTGCGTTGCGTTTGGTTCTATACCTATTTTATGAAAGTGATAGTGATTATGGGGTTTAACGTGCCGAAACTACGCAGGCGATGAGGCGCGCCGTATTGGAGGGCTCCGCGATAATTTTGACCACTATGGGGATCTTTAACGTGCGCCGAAATCTCGAACACGCGGGCGATTTTGTTTTTCGCCTCCATCAGAAAAGTGGCCGCGGCGGCTGGGAGTCGAACCCGCCTCCTTGGACTCAGCAGCACAATTAACGCCTTAGCCACTAAGCCACCACGGCAGGTTACTTATTTTATGTTTTCTTTCGTTGCGTACCAATTGTGTACACTTACACTTTTACACCGATTGAACGTTTAACATCGAAAATTATGCATTTTTATGCAGATGGAAGGCGCTATACGGTAGTACGATGATTGTAGAGTTCGTTTGTGAGTGCTTGTGAAAACTTGCATGGATATAACTGCGAGTTCCTTCTCCGAGTACTCGACGTTGAATTAAAGCAAAAAAAAAAAAAAAGAGACGACCACGGAAGGCGTCAATTATGGCCGGGTATCACGGCCGACTTTAAGTAGGTTATGCCGAAATTGTTCACACCCCAAAGTGGATCTTTTTCCTTCGCGTTTCCATGGTACTTCCATCCCAGCCTTCCTTCCATTCGTACGCCTCGCCTGGCGAGTGGTTCCACGTGTCGGAGCAGCTTCATTTGCGTCCGTAATTCGATACAGGCGGCGGGAAGGTGAAATCATTAGCGGCGCCAGTTAACGAGCTGCGTCGACGAGCCGTGTGCAATCAGCCGGGGACCGAGGTACAGGAATACGCACTCTGTATGGATGGTTACTGGCTTGTCTCTTTGCACAGGAACTGCTCGGCGGAGGGGCGGGAGGAAATTTATATATCTGCCATGATGCTTTAACAGAAGCCCGTCTGGGCTAGGGAGGGCAGCACAAAAAAAAAAAGCGTTATGGGAGTTTCCGTGTCGGCACATTGTACATTTGCAGAAATTGTCATTGAATGTTGTTTTCCGTCATGTAATGGTATTTATCGAAATGGCAAATGTAAAGTAGGGTTTAACGCACCGCAACTACCCCTGAACTCTGAGAAGCGCCGTTGTGGAGGGAGGGATACAGATGAGCTTATACCCGTGCCACACGTGCACGAAAAATGACGTCGAGTATATATGGCCTTAAGATACCGAATGACATTTTTGGGCGGGCCGTGCTACACCCCAAAAGGCGAAGGCATTAAAATGTGTTAGGCGTGGTGGTGATAATGACCAAAAATGAAAATGCACTATTTTAGAAGCTTTTAACGTTGAGAAAAACGTCTTACGAGGGTTAAAAATGTTTTTTTGTGTGTTATAGAAAACGTTATGAGAAATAGTGTTTTCTAAAAAATGGTGTGAGCCGTTTTTAAAAGTGGCTTCAGCAGCTGTCATCGCCTGCCAGCGGTAGCCAAATCAGAAAAATTCAAAACGGCGAGTAACAGGATGTTTTGCCCTTGCCGCTATTTTAGTGAGCTTGATCTTCTTGAGTACTTCGCCACAAAGAAAGCACAAAAATCTTATTTTTAAGTTCAGCTACGTTTAAGCGTCAACAATCCGATGCTGAGAGTTTCGTTGGTTCCATTTGGCGCACATCGCGTTCGATAGTAGGCAGATAGTAGGCAGATCGCGTTCGTGAAGGCGAATGAGTTATGCGAAACTCTTTATAAACGAAAAAAAAACTGTGGTTGATTATCTCTGTCATAGGAATCAGTAAAACACGAAAGTGAAATGTGCAGCGAAATCTCCAGCGGAGCATGATTTGCGGGTCAGCGGCTGTCTTGTGCGTGTGCTTGGCGAGCGACGTCCTGCTGGCGGGTCGCTTCGGCAAAGGTGTACTGGCGTCATTTCTGTGACGGATATGACGTCAGTGAAATCTTGGGGCATCGCGTCATAAAACACTTTCGTGTTAAAATATAAAACCCTAAAACAAACAACCCTTCTTTAGTACTAAAGGTTGCTTCCCCGCAAGAACACCGTGTGTGCAGGGGTGCACCCTTTACAGTAGGCCGCTTGCTTCGTTGTACTGGCGTCACTTCCGTGACGAATATGCCGTCAGGGAAATCTTCGTGTATCCGGGAATAAAACACTGTCGTGTTAAAAATGGCTTTAGAACGAATGGCATTATATCTTTGAGTGTAGCAGCGAATTAATGGCATTGTAACTTAAGGCATTAAGCACTTAATATCATTTTTCGTGGATTACATTTCCATTTCATGGATTTCGGGGATTGCATAACGTGTGGATCTTCAACGTGTATATTTAACAAGGTTTTTTTGTTTTCCGCCGGCATAAAAAGCGAGAGGAGGAAAGTGTAAGAGGCATCCTTCGCCCTCATGCATTTCGCCCTCTTCAATGGAGGCTCCATTGCAGTATGCCACCGCGTATGAATACATCTTCCAGAGGGTGGACACTTTGTACCCTGTCGCTTCGCATTACCAGAAAAGAAATGAGCTTGCTTATAGTCTGACGGCAGCGTCGCTTTTTCCTCTTCGCAGGCGGTAGCGCCGTGGCCGCGGCTACGTAGGTCCACCCGGCCGGCCTGATGGCGTCGGCCGATGACACGATGACGTCAGAGACCAACATCAACAGCAGCAGCGTGCATGGAGCCAGCAACGAGACGCCCTGGGCGGAACTCTGGTGGAAAGAACGCGTGCAGGTGAGCGGTTCTGCACGAGTTAAAGCAGAGCGCGGCACCGCGGTTTCGGCACGGCAACCGGTACACGGTCGGCACACCTGCGTACGCGCACTACCAGTTTTGCCGCCTCTGCGCAGGCTCAGCGGCGCCGGTCGCCTACCAGGTACCGTACTGGGACCGCGGTACTGTGCTTTGGCATACGGAACAGTTCCGTTAGGCGTAACTCGCCTGAACCAAATCATCGAATAAAACAAAACAAGGACGAATAATTCATCCGGGAGATGTCCTGTTTTGTAGATAGTACTTCACAGATAAGAGAACTGTGTAGTCCGTGGAAGCACGTAACGATTGCAGTAGATTTCATTTTCCCATCACGTGCCGTCCGACAGCCCGACGTCCAATTTTTTTTTAGATTACTTTAACAGCTCCTTCTTTCCTAAATGTCAGTGAATGTCAGTAAGAGTTGCTGAAATTGAGTCACAGTAAGAGTCACTGAAGTTAGCTCCATAACTTCAAAACCTGTCCAGCCTTTCACCGTTGCAGCGACATGAAATTTAACCGTACAGAAACTATACAGCACTTTGCTACAGTATCCTAGAAATCGCACTTGAGTCGAACGATAACTCACTCAAGGGACTTTGCCGACGAAATTGATTTTCTACCTCAGTCATACACCGTTTTAGTTCGAACTTCACCATTACTCTCTTGTTTCCAGGTGTAAAACTCACCGGAAACATATTAAAGTCTGGTTACGGGCTTTGAAGGCGAAAACCTAGCGATTATCAAAGACTTTATTACACCTACATCGTGTCTGCGTCTCTTTCTTCGTTTTCGTTTTTTCGTATTATGACGCCAGTTACTCCGACAGACAGAAGGCTTCCCCACAAGTGCAGCTTCCCCACAAGTGCAGAGCTCTGTTCTTCCGGCACCTGTTCTACTCCCGTGCCGTCCGGTTCACCTGTCACGCGTCACGTGCCAGGATAATTGTTGTTCCATTCTGGCAGGGTGCCGAGTCAGCTCTGTGGTCAGCGCACTTGGCTTCTGCTCTCAACACCCGCGAGATTCGAATGCCGCAAGAACTCAAATGCGTTTTTCTGTACTTATTTTCTCTTTAAAATGGCGGCTGTTATGGTACCATTCGCGTTCACGTTGACGACGATGACAACGGTCACTTTTCGTGTTTGATAAGGCATCCAAGGCTTTCGACTTGTCGCCATTGTTTAATTTCTTCATTTATTTCCAACTGTCTCGTTTCACTATAGCGTTCTAATTGCCATGCTGACCACGAGTCCTCGCCGATAATAAGTTGTAGCTGCAGGTTTTGTATCCAAGTTTGGGGCCTGTTTTAAATCTTATGGTGTAGGCGGAAGAAAAAAATCACTGCCCTTCCATATTCGTGAAGGAGGATGTCCAGCGAAGCTGGGCGCAGGCCAAGAAGTGCACGAAACAAACACGTTCCTATAGTTAGTTAGCTGAAGTATTATTCTAGTGTGTGTGGGGGGGGGGGGGGGGGGAAGGGGGGGGGGAGGTAGTGGTTAGATTTTAGATGAAGGATGAAAAGAAATGGACTGGGGATAATATTGAACTCATCTGGGGTTTCACCTGCATTCAATTCAGTATGGGGGGTGATGGAGGAGGACAATAGGATAGGGTATGGACAAACATGCGGCTTCCCGTTTCCCTCACGCGTGAAGCTTATGTACTGGCAGAAACCGATAATTCCACAACGTTTACAACTTCACTATGAACTATGTAATTACGAGAAGTACGCGATACTTTGCGCAATGTTAGAGTCATCTTAGCGGATAATTTCCATGTAATTTGTTTCGGGGTAGTTTAGATAAAACAAGAGTCACAGCCATTTTCTGTAACTATACCCCCTCCGCAGAGGGCCGGGAGCCGGGAATTCTGTAACGTTTACAACTTTATACTGTGAACTAGTTAACTATCATTATGACAAGTCAGTGAAACATGGCGTAATGATAGTGTCGTCCTAGCGGGCGATTTCAGTACGATTTTTTTTTCAAGATACCTGCGTTAGATAAAGAGCTATACAAAGCATTCAGCAGAAAGTTGGCTTGTCGCAAGATTACACTTTGTCGGCGCGACGTTTTTCTGCCCACCCTGTCGACCCACGCAGTTTTGGTCAGACCCTAGTCTTCCTGTTAAAGTATTTCGCCCCAAAAGACAAAGAAACGAAAGCGGAGAACGAAACGCACACACAATATAGCAGCACGGGAGTCCCTAGATAAGGTATAAGAGTACCGCCACTCAGGCACGCTGGTCAGCAACGGCGGCCATTTTGGTGTTTGTCAGTGTTGCCAGATTGCCGCATCTATTGCCTCGCCGCTAACTTCGGCCCGGTCGTTTGTTACCAACACTGCCAAAGACGCAGCAAAACGGCATCTCTGGACACACTTCTGTTGCTGAAATGCTGCTACACGCGTTACCTTTGATTCGCGTTAGGAACGCCGTCAGTCGCGCGCAGCCACAGAGCAGGGGGGACAAACTAAGCCCGCCAGAGTTTACCGACTAAAACGCATAAACAACAAAATGGCTGCGCCCATAAACCGTCGCAGCCTAAACGAATGTCACGTGATGCCAACTGACCATTGATCATGGCGGCGGCACGGAACAATAGGAGAAAAGAGTAACCTTAGCTCTGTAACCTTAGCTAATGACACTACGGTCAACTATCCCTAGGGAAATTTCGCCTTCAAAAAACGTCAGGAGACCAGTCTTCCGAAGAATTTACGGCAAACTGACGTCACCAGGCCAAATAACCGTCCAGGTCCCAATGGTGTTATTGTTTGTTTCACGTTTACCGTGCATTTTATAGCGCTCGTTCTTCTTTAGCAAGCTTACGATGCACTGCACGCGCAAAAATGGAACAGCAGCCTGTGTTCACTGTGCAACACAGACTCGCTTGTCTCGCCTATAACCTATCTCGCTTTTTTTTTAAACCCGGCTTTCCGCCTCGAACGAGCTGTGTGATAATAAATGCGCAGTGATAATAAAGCACCAGAGCCACTCTCTATGAGCAAGAAAGGGCATGGAAGGGGTAACCAGGGCAGCAGTGACGAATGCGCTTGCGCCACGCTCGGGCTAAACGCTTCGGGGGTGAGTCTGCGGCGAGGTGGCGAGACCGGCGGAGCAGTAAAAAGGGGCCAGGGTAATGCCCCGAGCTTCAGAGGGTCAGCACAAAACGGGCTGTTTGTTTGGACAGATGAGGAGGGCCACTTGGGAGAGCAACGCTTGCGTAAATGTTTCAAAGGTCGCCGAGCGAATAAACTCCCGCACAAGTGGCCCGCCAGTGGTTACGCGTAGAGTGAGAGAAAAAGAGATAGACATCGAGAGGGAGGGGAGGATATATCAGTCGACCATAAAAAGGAATATATACCTCAAAGCCAGCGAGAATTATTTAACGGTTGCCTGCTCTGAGAGATTTAGTCTTTCAGAGCTGAGTAATTCACAACGTGGTGCCGGAGAGCAAACGCTCATATATACAGTACAATTAATGACCAGCCCGTCCACTGATGCCCCATGCTTGCCAAGACGGTCTAAACGGGCGTGCACGCTCATGGGAAGGGTCACTGCGCTCTTCAAGAAAAATATCCGAAGGAAGCGACCGTCGGAAAAAGGGATGCGAAAACGCTGGTGCGCTTCTCGTAATCCCTTTTAAAGCGAAAACCTTAAGCGCCTCTTCCTGCGAAGAGCAGACGTTGTTTTTCTAGTTGCGTTGTACAGAAAATAAAAAGCACATTTTAGTGCGTTACACCATGCAGCTCTTCCTTTGTACTTTGGCAGCGAAGGAACGAAAGTTTAAAGGGACCCTGGAACACTCTTTGAGCAGTGCAAGTAAACCTGCGCGACGTTTAGATCACACTGCCAGGAATACCTAAGCCAAATATTACACGTGCACGTGAAGCGTTGAGCGCGCAAACCGCCGTGAAAGACGCGGAAAAACCAACCGCGCTCTCTTCAGCTTTCCTCATTATGCATCCCTGACACGGCCTAAACGACGTCATTGCGGCCATGGCTGTCCTATTGGCTGTCGCTGGTCAATTTCGCGGCTTGTTTCTCGCATTTCCTGCGACGATCCGCCGGCGTCGGCGCTGTGTACGAACCTCTTCTATGCCTGATCCTGTACGCACAGTTTTGGCGTTTCGTGTTTTGAGTGCGCGCCGAGCTTGAGTGATGAACTCAATACTCTCCTTTCAACGAGACCACTCGACAACAAACGATTATTGCTTCAAAAACTCCCTACCAGCCCCAGCGCGCACTTGCGAGCAGCCAGCCTTGTCTGCTTTTTTGTGGCACCAGAACGGAACAATAGAACAAGGGAACACCAGCCCCCCAGAACTCGAATTTTTTTGGGAGTCGTAGCGTGTGTTACCAGTCTGCTTATTCAATTAAATTGCACTAAAAAACGAAGAGACGAACGCGAACAAGGAGACCCAAACACAACGTAGCAAAAAGAAGGTTGCGCGTAACTTTACACGTAACCGGCGTGCCTCATTATGTGAGGAAATTTACGAAAGTTATGATCAGCACCGATGTCGTTATTTCGCGCGTGGCAAATGGCGATAAGCGGGCATTATGTGCACGGCATGTAACCACGTGGGTAAATAATTAACCACAATTTATTGATTACCTTTCAATCCTTCCTGCCACGATCACTTTGGCATGTTGCAAAATCGAGGTGGGTGGATTGGGAGAGTAGCAATAAAGCCAACTTAGTTTCTGAAAACTTTGCAGCCGGATTGCAATTTCACGTATGCGTCGCCAGCTTGCCTACAGCGAGATATTAAATTCAATTTTTATCTCATGTTATACCGTGGGAGGTATCACCTACGACGGGAGCCAGAACACCTGTGCATTTGGAGGCAAATTCTGGCGACCGTATACCGCCAAAAAGCAAGCCAGGTTTTCACTATAGCATTAACCCAGTTTCGCTGCGCGCCCACATTTTTTAAAGGGGCCCTGTAACACTTTTTTCAACTTTTTTTAAAATCTGAAATGCTTCCAGAACCTAGCCACCCAACACACCCAGTACTTCGACTAGGCGGTCGCAAAATACCTCAGCCAAAAAATACGGCTCTATGCTCATCAGATAACTTGGAAACTCGTTCAAAAGATTTTTCTCTCTTTCCCGGTCTTGTAGTTCTTCGACGGCCCGAATTGCGTCACTGAGGCCATGTAGCGACTGTTGGCCGGTTTTCCTTCAGTTGCAGCAATGAACGCTTTTCGACAGCAACTTTTTTAAAAAAAGGCACAAAAACAAAGCAGAAATGGAAGGCGTAAGTGCGACGAGCAAATCACGCAGTGCCGCTCCGTGCTGGCGATAACTATAGCTTTCGCAGTGCTTCCAGACGCGAAGGAAAGAATGAAAGCGTTTATCAAAAGTGTTGCAAGGTCCCTTTAAAACAGAAAAAAAAACTTACTGTCGCTTCCATAAAATCTCGCATAGAATTCCCACCTATAGCCATTCATCCCTCAGTGTCGCCCTCTCTATTTCTTGAACCACTTACTTTCCCATAAAACTCGCGTCATAATTAAAAGAACTATTATTTTCTTTTTGCTAGGACCTAGATAGCCCCTTCATCCTGCGCTTGACCTTGCTTTTCGGCCCGCGTCTATATTTCCGTTTGCCCCCTTGAACTACCCTTATTCTGCCCCGCGTACAATTACTTCAGCTGCTTGCTCCCAGGATACAAGAAAAACTATTTCCGGCGGCCTTGCCCTTTCATCTCCGGTACTTCGAGCAACGCACCCCATTGTCCCACTCAGTGCTTGAGTCAATATGAAGACTGCCCTGTTGCTTGTAGATGAAACGAGAAAAGGCCCCGCGCAGAGCTATTAGACAAATGTCGTGCATGGACTGTATAAAGCAAGGATACACAGGACGTTCGCTCGGCCGGCGAGCTTTCTCCGGCCCGCGTCTTGATGGCCCGACTTGATATACGAGCTCGAGGAAAGTCTCAGAGTAGCACTGCGTAAACAGAAGGGACCGAAATAGAGAATGAACAACGCGACCAGAATGGACGTCCGTAAGGGTTCATATAAACGAACGCGGCTGAGGCTTAATTACTGCGCACGAAGGCGGTTGTTCGGAAGACATTTTTCTTACAGCGGGTCTCGTTAGCGCATGATAATGCTGTTTCGTCGCAGCTTGACCCCTCGAGCGAGTGTCTACAACGACGAACCGAGCAGCTGGCTCCAAAATAGGAAAACAGATCAGCAATGCTGTCCACTCATGTACCGTGTATTCAGACAAACTCTTTCGTCCGTCCTTTTTGTTTGTCGGGGCGTTGAAGTACGGCAGACCACTTCGTTCAACCGGAGATTCGAACGAGTGACGGATGCTTGTGCGATGCAAACAACTTGCCCGTGAATGGAAACATGCAAGGGAACATTCAAACTGAACGTCTTTGGAAGGACAGCTCCGAGTAAGGGGCGTTCGGCTCTGGAGTAATGGCGGGTTCCTTTTGGTCATGCAGAGAATATTCCCCGTGGAAAGCGAAGTACTGTAAAGACTTCGCGAAACGGACTGGTTTGATTAGAAGGCGGGAACGATGGTTATACAGAACAGTAAAACAGCTCTTGTATTTTATTTTCTAGTGTGAGAACTCAAGTGCGTACATTTACCAAAAGAAACGTCTTCATGTCATGGCGCGAGGCTACAATGGTCCTTGCAAAAAATCTGAGGACACCTAAGCACTTTGAGTAGTGCATTCGGAAGCATTATGTATAATTGATTGATTGTAGGGTTTAACGCGCCGACGCAACGCTGGCGATGAGGCGCGCCGTAGTGGAGGGCTCCGGATTAATTTTGACCACCTGGGGATCTGTAACTAGCGCCGAAATCTAGTACACACGGGCGTTTTTGCCTTTCGCCTCCATCAGAAAAGCGGCCGCCGCGGTCGGCAATCGAACCCGTGACCTCGTGCTCAGCAGCGCAACGCCTTAGCCACTGAGCCTTCACGGCGGGTAGCATTAATGTATAACTGAATGCCTTTGAGGGCGCGTTCAAATTTTGCGCCGCACTTTTTAAATGCAGAGCATTTCTTTAACTCACGATGTCACCCGGCGTTGTCGGCGTGCCTCGGCGTCCGCAACAGCCATTCCAGGTGCGCCCTCTTCCCCACTCCTCCTCTCCGCATCACGCTACCCTCCTCGCTCTCAACAACAGGTTCGCACCCTTCCCCCTACACTATATAAAAAAATAATACTTACCGGCGCCTGGTTTCGATCCCACGACCCTGCGGGCGGAACGCAAGGTACATGGTGCTCTACCCACTGCGCCACAAAGCCGACACAGAATGGAAGGCTATGAACGCGCCTTATATCCTTGACTCATTAAAACTACGTCAAGAAGCTGCTGATACAACGCATTCACTACCTGTGGGCGGAACGCGAGGTACATGGTGCTCTTCCCACTGCGCCACAAAACCGACACAGAATGAAAGGCTACGAACGCGCCTTATATCCTTGACTCATTAAAACCACGTCAAGAAGCGGCTGATACAACGCATTCACTACCACCAACTCTCCAAACACTAAACGTTAACGCAATACACCCACCCCCTATGCGACGCATTTACTTGAGTCCCCCTCGCGGGGAGATGGGCCCTTTTTCGATTTTTATTGCGTGAGCAATGAATGGAGCATGTCGGTAAAAACTTGCGCCGTCGATCTGTGGGCAGAGCGACGGAAAGAGGGAGAACGGCAAAGCGCCAGGGGCGTAGCCAGGGGGAAGGGGGGTGGAGGGGGGGGGGGGGGCACACCGGGCCCGTCTTCCGCCCCCCCTCCCCCGAAATGTTTCGTTCCAGGCTGGGGTACGGTTTAAGCAGCCCGAAGTCGCCTACAGGCGCAGAACCTGCAGTTTTAAGGACATTCCTGCTTAAGCTAGTGCCATAAGCTAGTGTTCACCTAGCTTATGACACTCTGGCCCTTACTTTACAGTATTATTTTTTATATGCCCTGTATTATATGCATATATTTACATACATTTTCAGTGAGTTGTTCTTGTTTTTGTATTTATGGCTTCGCATTTTCTCTGCTGTAAACTTCTCTTTTATGTAGTTATTTTTCCCACTATTTGTACAAACCCCACTCCCTTCTGTAACGCCTCATGGGCATTGAAGGTACCGAAATAAATAAATAAATAAATAAATAAATAAATAAATAAATAAATAAATAAATAAATAAATAAATAAATAAATAAATAAATAAATAAATAAATAAATAAATAAATAAATATAAAGCTGAAAACAGCGGCTACATATACAGCCCAACTGCATTTCGCGCCGTAAACGCCGAGCTGCGCCGGGAACCTGCCGCCTGGCGGAACAGCACGGCCGGGAAATGGCGCAACAGCAAGAAAAACCTCACATAGGCATACATGTGGTCTGGACTTTAGCGTGTCATTCCTTGTCTTTACACTGGTACAAAGTATAATCGCATGACAGAGCATGTCACTGCATTTTGTTCAGTCAACATCAATCCTTGATATGTTTATTTTTCTACCGACATCGCATTTCATTGACTATTGTAGTTCCATAATTTCTGCTGTATGAAAGCGTTGCTCTGCCCATCTTGTATTTTCTTCACACCAACAAAACTGTACAATTCTCTTTATTGCGGAGCTTTGTCTTTTTGGTAATATTCTTGTGTTTTATTGGCCTCCCTCTTGGTTAGAATCAGCATTCTGTATTTGCTTACCCGGAATTTCACTGAAGCCATGTCTGTTCGATTTAACGGATAGAAATAGCATGAAATTTAAGAAATGTGCAACAAGCTCAACGTTCAACATCAGTGCAATAAGGTGTTCCGCTAAGCGTAAGTTTACTATTCACGTTACTAGCACAAAAAATAACAAAAAGGTGATTACTTAAGGACGAAACCGCACGTTTGCTTGCTTCACCGCCATAATATACGAATGTGCCGCACGTACAGTTCACTGCGATTCGAAGGTTAACGCGGGAAAGCTACTCTTTCAAATGAAGCAGACAGAATACCAGCTTTAGCAAATCTTCCATGCCAGTTTCTTTATCGTCGGCGTAGATAAAAGGCAACGAAGTCTGTGCTTGATAACAACGAATGTAAAGCTAGAAACCCAACGGGTGGCAAATCGGTCGTGCGGGCCATTTTTGTTACATAGAACAGCCAGCAAGGGAGAGAAGAGGGCGAAATCTTGATTTTCATGGTTCAAACCATAGGACCGTGGCACGCGTGGCCGCTCGATGCTGGGGCGATAACCTTCCAATCGTGCTCGACTGTACTTCGTAGCTGATAAGAAAACTTAGTAGTCCCTTTTCTAAAGGAGAGAGAGAAGGCTCTTTATTTAAAAAAGCAGAGAGTTTTGCCGGCGTTTGCAATCGCCTTACCGACCCCTTCTAATGGAAAATCTAAAGCACGCGAATCTTGATAGTAAATACCCAGTGTTGGCCTCCACTTCCGCCTGACGAACTTCGGGGACCGCGCGCCACTCACGAGCACACTTATGATCACGCTCACGAGCGCGTGCCCGCATAACCGCCCGCTCTACGGACGAACGAATCACCCGTGGCCAACCCATAGACCGGCGAACGGGAATTTCGGTCATCATCATTAATACCATCACTGGCTTTACTGTTAGCGTTCAGCCTACACAAATCGCATGTTAAAGTCAGTTATTTCAAGCTTCGTTTGAAAAACAACGTGCAAGAAGCCTTGCCTACGTATTTCCCCGTTCCATCTTTTAATCGACCCCCCCCCCGAAAAAAATTCCTGGCTACGCGCCTGCAAATCGCGTGTGTGTGGAGAGGCTGCCTCCAAGTGGAGCCCCGATCCGGCGGCGGCCTGTGCCCGACGCACCGGTCGTGCGGCTTCTCGACGTGTCTCATCACTGCATGTACGCGTTGCAATATTTAGTGTGACGCGAGTGCAGGGCCGAGTAGGCGGCAAGACAGCATGTAATAGGAATGATGGCCACGAAATGCTAGTAGGCAACTTTAGAAAGGAGCGACAGGCAGCCTGTATACCGCTGCTAACGCGAGCAAGCGCGACCACCGAGGCGGTTAGAACGCAAAGCACGGTTGACACGAAGTACGAGGAGTGTACGAGAAACGCCATGTTGGTCTCTTGCTATCTAAAGCACAGCGCGAAATTCATCGTGCTTCGTCTCATACTTCAGTTACTATCATCCTTACATATGAAGCATGACCTTCCAAGCAGTTCTTCCTCCAAATATTATTGAGCTGCTCTGTTTTAAGACTTTAACTTGTCGCAGGGAACTAGTGAAGGTGTGTGGACAGATGATGATGAGGAGGAAAGGCGATCAGGTAAACATGAAAAGGTGTGCTTCACGGATGAAGCCCACAAGGGACCAATGGTGGACCCTTGTGTATACACGCAATTTAAAAGGAGCTATTTGACGTCCTTCGTTTCACGTATGTGATTAACACGGCTAGCAGTCCCTCTGGCGATATACTCACGAGCACTCTGGCTGCGCAGGTGGCCTCTCCGGACTGGTCCGAGCTCCGGCAGCGCGTGCAGTGGCTGTGGCCCGTGCACGCGTACGGCCTGGCCTGCCTGTTCCTCGGCCTGGCCGTGACCGCGTTCCTCACGGCGCTAGGGCTGCGCGCCAGGCTGTCGGCCCGACCACACCTCTCCACGCTCAACGTCTTCCTGCTCGTACTCGGACTCACGCGCTGCCTCTGCCTCTTCCTGGACCCCTACGGATCCAGGCAGGTGAGATTACTTACAGCTAAGCTATTCACCTCTATCATCTCTATCCTCCGCGCTTGTTCCCGAGGGGGGTATACCAGGCCCGGGAAATGTCCATGTACATAGAACCGGGTAGGGAAAAGGCCCGGCGCGTCAGTAGCCGAGGAGCGGGAGAGGGTGTGGAGTCGGCTCTCGGTGCTTCTGTATATAGTGTCACGGAAAATGGGAGAGGAGACGGCGCACCAGCAACGTAAATGCGGGGATGGAGGTGAGAGTGTGGCGTCGAATTGAACGCGACACAGCCGCTCCCGCCGCCAGTCACGTGGACACCGCCGGCTGGTAAGACGTAGCCCTTTCGTGCATTACTTTGGCCTGCGCCTCGTTCAATCGTGTTCTGTTTCGTGAATGCGTGTAAAGTAATGAAAGCAAACAGCTTCGCTGGGTAATCTGTCACCATATGAGTAGTTTGGTCCCCCATAGAGAGAGAGAGGGAGAGAGAGAGAGCGAAACTCTTTATTAGAGAGGAAAATGCAGAGAGGTTTGCCGACATCAGTTCGCCGGCATGCTACTCTGTGGGGAAAGGAGGAGAGGAAAAAAGGTAGTAGGTGTATGAAGGAGGGGAGAGTAGTAGTAGAGAAAAAAAAATATGATCCTTCTTCAGGGTATTGAGTTCAAAGGTTCTTGAGATGGAGGAACGACTACAATTTCGTGCACACACCAATGTCCTGGAGGAATTCGAATAGCGCGGACAAGATTTTGCGCTGAGAGGAGGGAGAGGGCCATGGTCCAAATACCAATATTAATGTCAATGGTCCAGGGTGGAGGCAATCAATTTTATGTTGTAAACGACACCTTGAGTCGGCATAGGCAGATCATTCCAGTAATATGTGTTCAACAGTTTCAAGTGAACCACAATTACCGTAATATGGGCTTGATGTCCCCCAGTTTACCCGGTTCACGTGCCCAGCACAGTGCCTCGAATGGTTCTCCCCCCTCACCCTTTCGCAAGGATCCCTGCAGCGCCTCCCTTGCTGCTCCTCTCCTTCCCTCGCAGCTGATGCCCAGCGTGATGCTGGCCATGCTGTGGGACCTGGCCTTTCCGTGCCTGCTGTCGGCCTTCTCACTGCTCCAGCTGGCTTTCCTGCAGCTCACGCAGGCGAGGCCCAGCCCCGCGCGCGTGGGCGACGAGACCTGCGTCTCGCTCGTCGTCGTCCTGCACTTCTGCCTCGCCATCGCCTCCGACCTCTTCTGGGCCATGCAGAACTCCTTCCGGGTAAACGCGACTACGACACGCCGCCTCTTCGGCACTGCACGCTCGCCCACTCGGGACGCCACTGATATGGCCGTTCATTCTGATAAGACGCATGCGTATAAGAGTTTTCAAGAAATGAGTTGATGCTTGAGCAGGTCTGCTAAATGCTTTTCACGCACGAAGTTCTGGCGCGCGAAACGAGCTGAATGTGAACGTTGAGAGAAAGATTGAGTGACTGAGTGAGTGAGTGAGCGGGCGAGTGAGTAGGTGAGTGGATGAGTGACTGTGGGAGAACTAGGTGGCGTTCGTGTGAGTGAGTGGGTTAGTGAGTGAGTGAGTGAGTGATTGATAAGGACACAAATAGGCGTTTTATTATGCCGTTAGGCCGTATTCATCACAAGATCCCAATGAGTGCAGCTTTTATTTCTCATGATGTGGTGCCACAGCGAAGGTGCACCAACTAATGAGCGGTGGAAGGAGAACTGGAGGCAGAGTGTGGGAAACGGAAGTGAACTCCAGGGCCGGAAGCAGTTGCTTTTATGTGTACAGCGCAGAGATCGTTCAACCATTTGTTCTACTTTTTCAGCCTGCGTTTCGCGTCCCATGTATATCAATCCGAACGTTATGTATTACGGTGCAGTCCACAGGTTTACCACAGACAAGCTCCCCTTGAAGTGCTGTATTGTTCTTTAATCAGCCTGCACTTCTACAGCAGGAACCCTCTTAAACATTTAATAGGTCTTTAGAAAGTAGTTTTCACTTACGTTTAAGTAAACGCCTTAATTTGGCGCGTTTTAATACACAGATCCTATTTTACATCATCTAGTTATTGAGAAGTCAGCAGGCATCAATTTGAATGCGGATCCCGTGGTTTTCCCACACACGCGCTGAGGTATACCTACCTGTAGGTGCTCACCGCCGCTGTCGTCGCCCCTTCCGCCGCCGCCGCAGGTGGTGTGGCTGTTCACGCAGCTGTCGTTCACCGCGTGGGGCCTGTTCCTGTGCTCGACGTGCGTGTGCTCGTGCCTGCGGCTGCAGCAGTCCATCGCGCAGCTGCCCATGCTGCTCTTCCTTCCGCCCCAGGGCACCGAGGTCGCCTGCTACGACAACAAGGGCATCCTGCCCCTCGGAACGCTCGAGAGGTCAGCAAACTATACAGCTGTTACACCGGAAGCTCCGCATGGGGGGCACGCCGTCGGAACCCACTTGGAGGAGTGTCTTTAATGAAACGGAGAAAGCCTGGCAGTGAGCTTGCCTTGCTACCTCATATGGGAACTTGAAAAAATAGCCGGGTATCTGCTTCTTTCGTCGCAAATGTCGACAAAAGACGGCAGTCTTTCGGCGACATTTTCCGCGACGGGAGAGGAACAGCATGAGAGGTGAGCGGGGAAGAGAAGGGAGGCATTTACTTGGCAAATGTCCACAAAAGACATTAGTCTTCCGGCGACATTTGCCAAGTAAATGCCTCCCTTCTCTTTCCCGCGCCCTCACCTCTCATGATTTTCCTCTCCCGTCGCGCTACTCCCAAGGTAAACACGATAGAGGTTTGCTCAAGTCAATTTAAATTTACCGCGTTCCACTGCTCCAGGCGGGGTGCTTCGATGCCAGCGCTGCCGTAGGGCGGAGACGCGCGCGATTTGAGGCTCCCTATTTCAACGTTTATAGAACCACGTTGCCCTTCTCCACGTGCGTTCCCACCGGAGTGGAACCTATCTAGTGGAACCTTTCGTAGCTGCATGTTGCCATTTACTTTCTTAACATGCCGCCAGAAGCTATAGGGGCGCGGGCGACAGCAGGCGACGGATTAAAGATTTTTTTCTGAAGTGGTGATGATAGTTGGATTTTTATGGCGCAAGGCCAACTAGGGATAAGAGCGTCAAATCATTGGTTATTTTTTCTGACGTGGATGTAGTATTTCATTTGCTATCGCAAAAATGATTTTTTTATAAAGGAACACTGCAAATGTCACATATGTATTGATTTTCTGCCTCATATTTCCGTAATGTTTTGTTCTTGTTCAACAATGTTGACAAGTATGAACATTGAGACGTTTAGATTTGGCTATGGGTATATAAACCGATTGTGCAGCTTCTGTCTCACTTTGGCCTGCTGGCTCAATCGAGTCACAGACAGACAGACAGACAGACAGACAGACAGACAGACAGACAGACAGACAGACAGACCAAAATTTCTGTATTCAAGTAGCCCAAGAAAGACTATCGTCTTTAAAAAGCGAAAATGGGTGATAAACGTACGCGAGTACACAAAAGCGCCCACAAACTCTTAACAGACGCAGGAGAGGACACGATCACTGCCAGACAAGATAGTAGGGGAGAGTCGGGAGGTTTGGGACGGTTGGAGGAATGGGACAGCTCGTTTATCTATCCAGGAGTTAGTTCAAACACGTTCATCGGCTGCTCACGAGATGGCGCTAGCATACCGATAGCCTGGCTGTAATGGTGGCCGTCTTCAGCGGATGGAGCTTTCTCTGACTACAACTCTCGTTTTTCACGTGTCAAAAGTAAGTATCCGCTTACTCAATTACACCTCTCTCAATTTTAAACCGCCCTGCCTATGCTGATACCAATTTTTCTTCGAAAACAGGCGTTAGGGTCGTACATCGTGCAATAACAAGTTTAGCCCTAACAAGAGAATTTTCGCCATTGAATGTATTTTTCGTTGGGCACACCACCTCGGGAGGAATGGGACATTTGAGTCGCGGGTGGAATGGGACAGTGTCCCATTCCTCCCCACCATACGGCTGGTGCTGTGTCTAGCGAATAAGCTCCAATGCTGTGCCGCTTTAGTTCCGAAAGCAGTTATTTGTTTATTTGTTATTTAAAGTGTACATATGCTTCGTGCCGTGATGTTAACAGACAGGCTGTTTCTGCGACAGTTGACGTTAAGACGCGCTAAACCAACGGGGCATCATAAAATGCAATGTTTCTCCACTAAAAAGGTGTGATTACTGAACACATTTGCGAGAAGCCCGGAATACGCACGTGAATAGTAGGAAGCAATAGGAGTGCTGTTACGTGCATGCAAGGAAGTTAAGCGTGCTTGGTGTGCGTGAATATTTACATTTGCAAATTTTTGATTCATTTTCATTTTCAGGAAGATGCCGCGGGTTTACAAGAGGAAGCATCCCGACAGAGCTCAAACATCGAACAATTTGATCCTAGATGCTGTGAGATTGGTGTGCGATGAAAAGAAAAGTATAAGAGACGTGGCAGAATCTTTTGAAATATCAAAATCATCGCTTGGCCGAGCAGTGAAGAAGTACAGAGAATGCGGTGACACAGGTGGCATCATGTTCAAGTCCAATTTGGTCTGCGGAATGGTCTTCACAACAGAAGATGAAGTACTCTTGAAAGAATATTTGCTGAAAGCAAGCAAAATGCACTATGGGCTTACGAGAATGCAAGTTCGTTCACTGGCGTACGAGTTTGCAACAGCCTTAAACCGGAAGTGCCCGGCGTCATGGGAACAGAACAAGGTAGCTGGAAGAGACTGGTTTATGGGCTTTATGGACCGCCATCCCGAGCTATCGCTTCGATCGCCAGAAGCGACCAGTCTGGGTCGGGCAACAAGCTTCAATAAGAACAACGTCGATGCTTTCCTTTCAAACCTGAAAAGTGTCTACGACCGATACAAGCTAACTCCGGACCGCATCTACAATTGTGATGAAACGGGCTTCACAACTGCACACAACCCACCAAAGGTAGTAGCAGCACGTGGAGAAAAGCAAATCGGTCAGGTCACATCCGCAGAACGCGGCGAACTGGTGACTGTTTTGTGCACTGTTAATGCCATCGGAAACGCCCTGCCACCAGTGTTCATTTTTCCACGCGTGAGGTTTAAAGATTTTTTTCTGAAAGGCGCCCCGGCAGGAAGCCTCGGTTTGGCAAGCAAGTCGGGATGGATGTCCAGCGAACTGTTTTTGTTGGCATTAGAGCACACTGTGAGACATACGAAGTGCTCGAAGGAGGAACCAATTCTCTTAATTCTCGACAATCACGAAAGCCATGTGAGCATCAACACCATCAACAAGGCCAAAGAGAGCGGAGTCATCCTGCTGACCTTTCCCCCACACTGTAGCCACCGCCTGCAGCCACTTGATGTGTCCGTGTACGGACCATTTAAATCTCGGTACAACGCTGCTTGCAATGATTGGCTCATAAATAACCCCGGG
This sequence comes from Haemaphysalis longicornis, assembly GCF_048455015.1. NCBI lineage: Eukaryota > Metazoa > Arthropoda > Arachnida > Ixodida > Ixodidae > Haemaphysalis > Haemaphysalis longicornis. The sequence goes on from NW_027526422.1 coordinate 56,966,522, forward strand.
AAGACCATCTCCATCCACAATGTTGCACAACTAGTTGGATCCGCCTACGTATTAACGGTGACACAAAAGAACATAATCTCGGGCTTTCAGAAAACTGGAATTTGGCCTTTCAATAGCGAGCCCTTCACTTCGGATGACTACATGATGTCATCAGTCACTGACAGACCCGAAATGTCCGTAAGCGGAGAGGTGTCACGACAGACGGCCACCATCACCGAGAAAACGGACAGCGCAAGCCGACTGGAAAGTGATTTGAACTTTGAGACAAACGGCCATGGAGCTCGCAACGTCTCTACAGATGTCTTCCCACCTACTGTCGGCACCGCAGCCTCGACGTCAACTGCATCTCCCAGCCGGATTGTTCCAAGTGACCTAAGGCCCTACCCTAAGGCTGCACCGCGTAAGACAGGGCAAAAAGGAAGGAAGAAAGGTAGGACAAAAGTCCTTACGGATACACCCGAGAAGCATGCGATTGAACAAGAAGCTGCAGAGAGGCTGGCACGACAGAGTCTGAAAAAAAGAGCGCTTATCACAGCTAAGACTGTCGCCACTACCCGCCCAAAAAAGAAACGGCGACTTCAGAAGGAGTTCAGTTCCTCAAGTGAAGACGACACTGTTGCCATTGCATTTGATGATTCAGACAGTGACATGTCGGGTTCCGATAATGAGAGGCGGGACATTTCTGAGGCCGATTGCCCAAACGAAACTTTTCAAGTGAAAAAAGGCGATTTTGTCCTCGTCAGATTTGGTAAGAAAAAATCTGACGTTTATTACACGGGTAGAGTCGAAAGTAGTGACAATATTGACGTCAGTGTCCAGTTCCTCCGAAAGAAAGAAGAGAGCTCAAAGTTTTACTTTCCTCCGCAGAAAGATATAGGGACTGTGCCAATGACGGATATTGTGATGAAGCTGCCAGGGCCAAAAACTATTGGGGGAACGAAGCGCCTGCAAGCTTGCTTCAAGTTTGATGTGGAACTATCGGCTTTTAATGTCCGCTGAAGACGTTGGGACCGATACTTTACTGGCGTCCCATTCCTCCCAAAGGATGTCCCACTCCACCCGAAGGGACGGGAGGAATGGGACAGATTTTAGCTGTTAGAAATTATTTTTTTGCAGTTGCGCTAGAAGTGGCAGTAGCCCGTGTTTCTCAGAATTTGCGCATCTTGTTTCGACTTGTACTATAATCCATCAACCATCTTTTTGCGTTCAAAATAAACAAAACTAAAAATGCATTTGTGAAAAGTGTCCCATTCCTCCCGACTCTCCCCTATGGTTAGGGCAAACGTTCACTGAATTTGGTGCAAGCCGTAGTCACGGAGAAAAGGCAGAAAGAAAAGACAAAAAAGGCGTGCACAAAAAGTTGATAAGTGGCGAAAGTAGCGGCATGAGGTCCAGCGAACGCAAACTTAGATTGCACAGCTCGTGAACAAGCTCGCGGACCCTTCGCCAGCGCCGACGACACGGCCAACAAAATGGCGCGGAATCCCGAGTTCGTGGCGCGAAAGACGGAAGCCAAAGGAACAAGGCGCCGTGAAGGAAGGCGAGGCTGCTCGAGGCTGTGGCGTGACGAGTCGCTGTGTTGAGCAGAAGAAAGCCTGCCATGGCGTGCTGTACGAGAAGAGAAAGGCATGGCGGAGGAGCAAACCCTCGGGAACACGTAACCGGGCAAGAGCGAAAAGAGAACGGCAGGGCTTTTGTTCGTGCACGCTGCATGCTTGGCGAAGCTGACAGCGACGTCACGAACACAGGCAGCGGTGGAAACAAATGTGCGCGCCTAAATGACGCTTTAAATGCGCTTGCAGCACGTCCTGTTTTAAGTATACCTCGTGTTTTCAGGACCCCCTCGAAAAAAAAAAAAAAAAAGAAGCAGCGTCAACTTTTTACTGTTGGAAATTCGAACAGGGATCTTTTGTCTAGTCAGACATGTAAACAAATGTCTAAACAGGGTTTGCTAAACAGACACCTTTTGCCGAATGACTGAAATCTTGTGCCTTAACGGATGTTTCAGTTCATGTTTTTTTTTTTTAAATTGCTACTTACACAACAAATAATTACCCTCGGCATCTTGAGATGCTCCAGATTGTATTCCAAGGAGCCAAGGATAGGCGCGTTCGCACGGCAGAGCTGAGTTCTGACTACGTGACGTGATGGAACACAATCAGCGTGCAGAAACCAGACGTGAACTAACCGCTGCTCGCACGCCTCCCAGTGCCACGAAATCTGTGCACTCTTTTTGTTGGCTGCACGCCGACAGAAGAAACGAAGAAAGCTGAGTGAGTTCGAGCGACAGACACTCGTTCCCCGAAGTGGGTTAAACATTTTGTGTTCAGAAAGGTTAGTTGAAGGAATAGCCTTAGACTGTTAGGCCCAAGGCGGGAAAATAAAATGAACCATGGTGCTGGTGTGATATTCATGCATTTCGAAGCATTTTCATGGGATAGCGCTGTTGTTTGGTGTGCGCGTGCGCGTGTTTAAACTTCAAAGAACGTGTTATCGCATTGAGCCACTTTTCGTTCGTACCAGCACAGACCCTAGTATAAAAATTTATTTGTCAATCACCCCAAAGCGAAGTATGGAACCAGAACTGGTGACATGGCCTCGCCCGTCGTGATTTAGATGTCTACGTGGCCGCTGTGACCACACTGAAGAATTTCGCACTTGCTGATGTCAACGAGCGTACGCTGAAGCAAGAGTTCAACAAAATAGTTTGAACAGATGAGCTGTTTAAACTTGAGCATGGTCTGGTGGCATTAGCAAATAAATACAAAGAAAAAAAAAACGCTCCACCTGTAAAGGGTGCACCACCACAGGTAGGGTATTACAGCAGTGAAGCCGGCCTTCGCGCCTATTCGAGTATGAGCACTGGGGCATATGCGTATCCGCACCCCTTACGATACCATTTTAAAGATGATAGTCTTTTGGTGGCTACTAAAACGATAAAAAAAGGTGGCGCAGCTTGCACCAGTGGTGCAAGGCTGGAGAAAACAGCGGAGCTGGGGGTCGACCTATCTTCTCACCTCCTGGGATTCGCTTTAGGCGTCGGGGACCGACCGGAACGACCTCGTAAAATCCGGCTAAACTTGGCCTCACTCCTCAACGCTCAGCGTAGCCTAGCAAGAAAATCGCAAAGCTTAGCAAAACTTCGCAGCACCGGAAGAAGCTAGGTCGACCACCAGCTCCGCTGTTTTCTCCAGCCTTGCAACTGCCCCAGCCTCCAGGGGCTGGGGCTGTTGGCGTGTCCTGTCGTCGTCGTCGTCGTCTCATGTAGTCACGGCACTAAAACACCGGGAAACTCGTTTGCGCCTCGCACTAGAACGTAACGCGTGCTAAAAAAACACCAGGACACTCGTTTACGCCTCGCGCTGGAGCGCTTCGTAACGCGTGCTAAAAAAACACCGGGACACTCGCTTACGCCTCGCGCTAGAGAGCTTCGTGCTTCAAAGACGCGAGACTTTTACAGAAAAGCTGTATACCTGTACCCCCCAAGGTTTCATCTCCGTTGGTAAAAACGCCAAGGCGCCAAGAATACATTTATACACTGCATTTTTCGCCCCTCCGCAGGTTTTTGCGTTAGTGGAGATGGCCCGGGATTTTTTCTATTATTATTATTTCCGGCCTCCGAGGGATGAGGCAGTGCGATTGCAGACTGATGCCGCGGGAAACCTTGCGGAAGGATCGGCGGCGACAAGTCTTCCGAAACGCTCCGTCGCAAACGTGCGCCTGAAAAGAATCCCAAGACTAGGCACGCAAGCCTTTTATAAAAAACGGCCCGAACTATTCGTAGCGTCTTGCGCACTCAGCACCTTTGAGTGGCCTGGCTGCAACGAGGGCGATTTCAATACAAGTGCTTTAGGAGCGCATAGCGTATTTTCCATGAATGTGCACTCGTTCAGAGACACGCTTCTATCAAGCGTCTGCGATCCACTTCCCCGTAGACTACCTATTGTTCTGCCTTTCACTTTTATTCTTCAGCCGCACTCTAAACAGGATGACGACGTCAGCCCTTCCTGAACTCCTTTGTCTAGCTCCTCTTTCCCTTTCAGACCACCTCTTACCGAACTACGCCATTAGAGTACACGCGTTCCGTCGACAAGCAGCCATGCCACATATTTTGGTTTTACGCTCCCCAAGATTCAAAATTCGCAATAGATCCACATTTATTGCTGTATTTGGATCTATTGAAGAAAGTTGTATTCAGTCTTCATGGCCCCTTGGACGATGGCGACGTTATTGTCTTTGACAGGCCCGGCGTCAGCGGCCGCTCCCTGTCGCTTCCCCGCGGCGGTTCCGGAGGCGGCGGGGCGAGCGGCGGAGGCGGGGGCTGCGCCGTCCGGGGCGCCTGGGATGCCCTGGCCCCTCGCATCCGCGTGACGGACGAGCACCAGCGCACCATCAGCCTCAGCGCGCCCGGCTCGGCCTCGTCGCCCACCAACGAGCACAGGACGTGCAGTGAGTAGAGATCGATGTACAGCCGGTAAAACGCTTGTCTATAACAGCGATTTCCACTTCAACCAGCTACATCCGAAAACTGCCGAAACATACTCATTCCAAACATGTCGGAGGCAAACGCGAAGGGCTAAGACTTCAGAATTCCGCAGTAGTTTTATACAAATCCCGCTCCGGCGGGGCAGGATGGGGCTGAGAGTACGAACGCTGTGTTATAGACAAGCCTTTTACCGGCTGTACATTTTCACAAAATTTTGACAGGCGTGGAAAATAAAAAAATAAAAATAAAAAGAAGACAGTTTCTTTCGTGTTTTCTTTTTCTCCGGAAAAACTGAAAAAGATGTTTCCGCATAGATCTATAAAATCCTGACGTGTTTATTAAGGTGAAAGCTTTATATGTCTCATCAAACGTGAAAAGTGACTAGTTTATTGGCAGTTACTGGCGGCTACCCACTGAAAAAAGACGGCCGCTGTAAAAACAAAATAAATAAAATATTTAATTATATATATATATATATATATATATATATATATATATATATATATATATATATATATATATATATATATATATATATATATATATATATATATTGAGAGACAGAGCTCCGAGATGCTGAAGGACCACTTTTAATTGGGCTCCCGAGCACAGGCCACCGAAAGACGGAACTGTCCGGGGATGATGATGGTTATCCACAGATGACAGTGGCGATGTGTTTGGATGGGTAGAAGGAACAGAGGGATTGACCCGCCGTGTTCCACACTGGATATAACAATGGTCATGTCGCTTCCACGCATAAATATCACAACAGTACACCCCCAATGCCCACTATATACTGCTATATATATATTGATAAATATAAAATGAAATTTCCGCTCGGGTAGGATTCGAGCCCAAGCCGCCAGAGCAGCAGCCAAAAGCGGTAACTACAGCGCTAACTCGCGGCACCTTGCCAGAATAAACCAAAGAATATTATCCTGGTGCGTGCCGAGTGACAGGTGAGCGTGGCGGCCCCGCAACCACGATTCAGCAGTTGAGAAGTCTTCGATGATCGCTCGCCTTTGCCTTCAAATCCCTTAAGAGACTTAAGTGCCCGATGAATTTTCCCGTTCGCACTGAAAAGAATATTACTGTTACGCGCTGCATCGCAATTCGTCCCAGCAGAGTTCTACTCTCACAATCTGGGCACAACTTCACGCCAAGGCATTCATATCAGAAAGCGCCTCCCTCCATGCAGATTAGTCGCATAACCGAAAATTCCCCGGAGAAGCTCTATTTGCCTTTTTTTAAGTTTATCTTGGTTGAAAAAAGTTGGCGCAGCCTTCACTAGTGGTGCAAGGCTGCAGAAACAGCAGAGCCGGGGGTCGATCTAGCTTCTCCGTGCACTGACAGCAGAACCAAGGAAAGAAAGAGCAGCCGGACGCCAGCATGTGCAAAGCCGTTTTGAACAGTAATGTAAAGCAAGTACTATTAAAGTATGTAGTGTTTTATTCAGTAGCAATCGTCCTCATAACTTTCCTCGTCGTCGTCGTCCGACGACACAGCCGCGTAGGACAAATCCTCTTATAGCTAGCGCGTCCTCGCCTCGACAGACCTTAACTTCTTCATCAACTTGTCCGGTGGCCGTCTCCACGTGTGGATTGTGAAGGGGTGGCTTGACAGATTCGTGCAGGACTTGCGATTTCTCAGAAACGCGTGAAACGAGTCGGCCGTGTACTCATTCTTCCAATACCGACTCTTGCTTACCTTAACCAGGACAGCCTTGCGGTCGCTACGGTAGACCGCGAGAGGCATGCCAATCAATTGCAAGCTTACCAAGTCCAAATTGTTAAAGAAGACGACGAAGGGGGGAGCTCCTCGCGTGGCGCAAGCCTGGACGACGCCACGCGCTCCTCACGAGGCGCACGATCGCGCACAACCTTCGCAAAGTGGCTTAGCAAAAAAAAAAAAAAAAAACCGAGCGCACGCTAACGTGCGTTCGGTACTTTTTTGCCAAGCCACTTAGCGAAGGTTGTGCTGGGCAACTCGTGCCGGTGGAGTTTATTTTCTTGATATTTTGTTTGCGGACGCCAACGGACCAAGCTCAAGTTTGAACAGCTCTGCTGAGAAAAACTATGGGGCACCTAAGCTTTCCCTTATGGGGTGAGAATACATGAAGATTAATTGTCGCCGAGTTATTTCGCTGAGTTAAAAGCAGCAGAGTTTCCTGATACAGGGTTTACTGTTGCCGATTTGCGAAACATGCAAAAACGCAATCGTTTATTATTTTTTATAGGTAGGCTTCACTGCAGGCCGCTAAGTGGAAAAGCCAGCTTTACAGAACCAATCACCTATGAGCGTCAATGGTTTGAGCCGCTGTGCTTTACTCTGCTCTAACCAGCGCCACAAAACGGAAATATTTCATTTAAAAATGTTTTCTGTAGCCACGAAAATATATTCTTGAGTGCTTTAGAGTCTTAGAACCGAAATAATTTTTTCGCAAAATTATCCTGGGCCGTGGGAGGGTATACTCCCCTTTCCCTGTCAGTCCTGTCAGTCACTGACACGAATTAAGGTTTAAAAAAAATCTAATATCTTCAGAGGAGGTATTCTCTAGCTGTCTTGTAGGGAAGAGAGGCGAATCATTCTTCCACGCCTCGTAAATAGCATTCGGGTAAACGTGCAGGTTCATTCTCGCGATGAATAGGGGTTGGCCTTGGGCACTCAGATTAGGGGACCTTGAAGCAGAGTTAGAGGTTCGAGGTAGTGGGCTACGAACATGCGAGTAAACTTCGCATCAGTTCAGTTTTTGATGACCACAAGCAATAAATGAAATGTTTCGCTCGCCTGTATCCGCTGCTGCCCATGACAATATTGGTGCTATAGGCCGAATAAGATGTATACGCTTAAAGGGGCCATTAAGACAAGATACGGCTTTGTTCAGTGACGTAATGTGGTCCAGCACTAAAACATATTTATCAGTGTCGTAAATGATTGTTAGCATTCAAGTGGTACGTACGATCAAACGGAACACAAACGGAACACCTTACGATTTCCCCGTCACGCTTATTGGCGGTGGCATGGGGGTCGATCGGCGGCCACTAATAGCACGAACAAGATTCCGTGACGTCATAGATAAACCATCGGAAAATGGCTGGGGAGTCGCCGCTGCTTTGTATCTTTTACGTTATCCACGTTATTTGTCTGTTAAGTTTGCGATAAAATTGTTATCATTTTTATCTGGGCAATTCAGTCTTTTGGACAAACCAAAGTTGTATTTTGTCTCCATACGGTATGTCTTCGCAGTCTTGTGGCCTTCTACGCGCAAGCAACTGTAGCTCCACACGATGTCCTTTCCTTTCGCAGGTTCGTCGCCGTCTCCCGAAGGTACGGAACCCGACACGGGACCTGATGCCAAGAAGAGCGCAGGCGGCGTGCGGTCGCAAACTTCGCTGCCACTCTGTCCTTCGCAGCTCACACATGAGCAGCAGCAGCCCCTCATGGTACGTGTTTTCTAAGGGACATGTACCAAACCTTAGCTCAGAGCTTCGGCGTCAGGGTTGGCGAAAAGTGGGCAAGAAGCTGGTTGCTGCCTTGGGCCTCCGGAGACAAGTAATGTGCCAATACGAGTAATTCGAGAGTAGCATGCACTATTTGATTCGATTTGCAGCTCAGTTTTATTGTTGGGAGTGTTCGAAGTTTTCAAATGTTCGAAATTTACGAATAACAAAGCGATAGAAGTTGGCTCTGCCGTACGATATTCACTGCAAGGCATGCCTATTTGTGTTGGCTTTCTTGCACGACACTACGGCTGTGCTAAAAAGCTTAACTACTGTAAACCTCTTTGCGCGAAATAAGGTTAACTCTGGTGTAGGGTAGCTAAAGTGGAACGCTACTTGTGAGAAATTTATGAGCCGAAATTTCCTCTTAATAGAGTAACGTGCCAGGAATCAAGTGTTATTACTAGCTGGCTTGCAGTAACGGTCTCAACTATCCCTAGGAGGTCAAAATTAATCCGGAGCCCTCTACTACGGCGCGCGTCATCGCCTGTGTAGCGTCGCCGTTTAAACCCCGCAATCAATCAATCAAATGCTTTTGCCGGCCGGCGGCTCAACTCTTTCCTTATTCAGAAGGGACTGCCCTCAACGATACTCCTGTTCACAGTATGCAGAAGAGGCCTGCATTTGTTCGTGGCAATGTATGCCAAATCTTCGTTCAACTGCCCTGCCACCTTGTCTTAATATTTGCTTTTTAGTTTCTGTACCACTTTTCTTATCATGCACTATTACATGAGCACTCAGATGTGTAAAGTGCTGACTGCCCAAACTATCCCTTTTTTTTTCTTGCAACTATGTTTTAAACGGTCCAAACACACTAGAGCTAAGATACTCGTACTCAAAAATACATGATTCAATTTGCTCTCAGTTCTTGACTACTTGGCCAGGCAAGTCGCATTCAATTTGCACTCTCAAATTCGATATGTGCACACCTCTAGAAATTAGACTAGCAGTTTCCATTCGCAGGGATGTTCACTTTTGATTGATTGATTGATTGATTGATTGATTGATTGATTGATTGATTGATTGATTGATTGATTGATTGATTGATTGATTGTAGGGTTTGACGCGCCGACACGATGCAGGCAATGAGGCGCACCGTAGCGGAGGTCTCATGATTAATTTTGACCTCCTGGGGATCTTTAACGTGCGCCGAACCCTCGTACACACGGGCGTTTTTGCTTTTCGCCTCCATCACAAAAGCGGGATGTTCACTTTTGTTGTATGTATGTCTAAATCATGCCCACTGTTTTTTCCTCCTTTAGCGACTGCAACTTCCCCAACAACGCCGTTTCAAGAACTATGGGTTGAATCTAAGCTTCCTCTGAAGCAAGGGCGCGGGTTCGATTCTCGGCCGCAATGGCCGCTTTTTTGATGGGTGCGAAAAGCAAGAACGCCCTCCGTGTGTTCTAAGATTTTGGCTTACGTTAAAGATCCCCAGGTGGTCAAAATTAATCCGGAGCCCTCCACTACGGCGGGCCTCATTGCCTGAGTGGCGTCGGCGCATCAAATCTCATAATCGATCAATCAAGCTTTCTCTTGTGGCGTGACAAGGGTTTAGAATTAATCTTGCTGAATTGTGTCGCTGCGTTCATTGTGGCTGAGTTTTGCGTAGCTGGGCCCTAGTGCTGACATGAGCTTATCATGCCGTGAAACATGCAAGATGACAAACCAGCCATATTTTAACCTTTCAGCTGAATTTTATTCGCAGCCGTTCTCCTTAAAGGGGCCATGTAGACAAAGTACAAGTTTGTGTTATTTGAGATATTTAGTGTTTTATAGTGCCCTTAGCGCTTGTCCTGCAGCAAACGATGCTTTATTCACTGAGCAATTAAACACTCTAAGCCAAAATTTTAATTCTCCCGCTAAATAGCGTGTTTTCGTAACGTCAACAATGACATATCCAGAGCATGGCCTTAAAACCAAAGATAGCCTGCTTACCAGGGCTGCTACTATCTCATAGACAGCCATTCGGTTATCTAGTTTATCATCCACTTTCATAGGTGTCACTGCAGTACCGCTGAAGTGCCAGTGTTTGCACTTTGCTTCTGGCCAGACTTCTATACCTGCCGTATTTTTATTAGGGTTCATACTATAATCGTTTCTTAAAACATAAGCAATTACTCGACCAACATGGTCATTTAAGTGACCGTGCCGCTTATGTCAGTTAATCAGTGTTGTGTCAGACAAATCCAATGCGTCCGACGGCTGTGTTAGGAAGTGTCAGTCGGCTAAGCACCTTCACCAACTGCTTCGGTGTTTGCGTGTTCATTTGTAACTTTGATTGTTCACCCCGCAATTCTCACCACTATAAAAAGAATGTGCCCTAATTTAAGTGCAAATAGCTTGTTCGGCAAGCTTATAAGCCCTGCCTAATTTGCATTTGCCGGCTTCAGCCAATCGCACAGCTGGGCATATGACATCATAGTTGTTGCGGGAAATGAGCTAGTGGGTAGTGTGGTCATTCCTTTTTTTCCTCATTATGTAGCTTATTTGAGTGAAGTTTACCTTAAAAGTGGTGTCGGTATGATTCTAACAAGGCAATATTTCAAATGAACCAAACTTGTGTTTTGTCTGCATGGCCATGGCCCCTTTGAAGTAGTGTTGCAGCAAGGGTTGCCCGTGAGGCAGCAACTGATGGTGATGAATAAAGGCTTCCCCTTTGAATCAGGGTGATGGCATATACCATCTCACTTGTGCAAATTAATTATGTGCAATTACTCATCTTTTTTCAACTCTGACTCGTGTTTCGTTCGAGATTATGCCCCAACAATAATCATGGTTGTGATGACCCTCGATCAGCCCCCTTCCTGCTTTTACTCCACCAATGTTGCAATTGCTTTTTGCTGGTATTCACTGCAGAATAGTTTATGCATTTCTCAATGGCAAAACCCTGTGCTTCAGGGAAGTGGACTATCCCAGGTAGCTTTGCAGTTCATTCATTTGTGTTCAACTGTTTTCATGTCTTCTCCACAGCATACAAAAGCCTCATCATGAGGCACATAATTGCTTGCATACGTTCTTTTTGTCAAGCAGAGGCCTTGGATCTCAGAAGGCAACACATGCCCTTTCGCATTATCATAATACTTTTTCTTGATATCACTCCTTTGCGGACTTTACACACTTCAAAAGACTGGTTTGTTTCCATCCTTACCACCCACATAACCATCTGCGCTTCCTTCACTTTCTTTTTTAACAGCCCGATTGTTCGTTTGCTCATTGCTTATGTACCTTTGTGGACGTACAAGCCATGGCTGTCGTCCGTTACGAGTACGGCTTATCTACGAACCATGGCTGTCGTCAGTTACGAGTACGGCTTATATACGAACCATGGCTGTCGCCTGTTACAAGTATGGCTTTTACACGAACCATGGCTGTCATTTCTTAATATATACGAATGATGGCTGTCGTCCATTACGAGTACGGCTTATATACGAACCATGGCTGTCGACCATTACGAGTACGGCTTATATACTGCGAGCAACATTAGAGTGTGATCAGTTTTCTTTTTGCGAGTATACCAGCACAAGTACTGATCAATTTCAGCTGGAAAGAATACATAAATGACAAAGTGAACTGTGCTATAAGGCAGCCCAACAACCCAACGACTGCAGCCAGGCCCCCTTTTTTTAAATCTGGTCCCGAACAGTCCAAACTGGAAGCAGAGTACAGCCTCCAGCAGCAGCAGCAGCAACAGCAGCAGCCACAGCAGCAGCAGCCGTCCTCTGGCGTGCAGCGTGAGCACAAGTCCACCGTTTCCCTGCCAAAGACGGGCCACCACTTAGCCCGACCTTGGGGAGGCCGTTCCCGGGAGACCACTGGTTCGTTACTGTGAGTGCTGCTCACGGGCATTTCACCCAGCTTTACTGAATGTAAAAGTCTTCATCAGACGAAGTGTCAGAAGTCTGGTCAGCCAGGTTAAAGTTGTAATTAATGCCTGTGAAGTTAGATTTAATCTTAAAAACGACCTGACGAGCAGGTTTAATCTTAGAAGCGACCTGACGAGCCATGTCAGGGATAATCAAAGCACGATATGTTCCCGTTTAAGTCACTTGAAGCCGGGTAACAAAGGCGCCAGTGACAGTAACCAGTACTGTGCACAACAGCAATAGCCAAGGGGAGATAAGAGTACTGCTACGAATGCAGACAAGGCGGGAAATTTAAAAGCAGGGACTTGATCCTTCATTCATTTCTCGACGCAAAATATAGATGGACACCACTGTTGTGGAGCTGCCAATTGGAATCACTCCAGAATTTTGCAAGCCAGGAATACAATCGTAACGGAATGATGACAATTCTTTAAAAATTGTAGCAGCAATTTAATGAGAAGCCATTTCCTGTTATTAAATGGGGATGAAAAGATTGGGTTTGAGTCAAGTGTGCTTATTGTATATTTCGTAGGTTGGTGGAAAAGCCAGTGCTTCGCGTTTCAAACAGATCTCTGTAGGTCTCATGGGGTGGGACCTCCTCTCTCACCTGTCACACATCAACAGCGAACCCTTTCACTACCCACCTGCTAATCTCTCCTGCAGACTTAATTTTTTTCCACTTCTTGTTTCATGGCCATGAAATTTAGACAAGCTACCCTAAGAATGTTTTTAAATGTATCCTGTGGTGAAACAAGCACATAATCTCTACCAAAGTGTTGTAAGCCAATACCAACAATTTTTCATGCCCTAATCTTTGGATAGTGCGTCATGAAGTATAACAACACTTGTAGATGATAGAGCTCAATTTAATTATTGCTCTTGCAATTCAGTGTCAGCAGCAGAATTCAATCACAAAATATTGGCTGCGTATCTGCTCCTTTCGTTGCAAATTTCGACGAAAGATGATAGTCGACTGGTGCCCCTGGAAAGTAAATGCCCCCATTCTCTTTCCCGCTCGCCTCTCATGCTGTTCCTCTCCCGTCTCGTTCCTCCCAAGATAACACGCTAGAGGTTTGCTCAAGTCAATTTAGATTTACCGTGTTCCACTGCTCCAAGTTGGGTGCCTCGATGCCAGCGCTGCCGTACGGTGGAGACGCGCGTGAATCGAAGCACCCTACTACAATGTTTATAGAACTACATTACCCTACTCCACGAGCGTTCTAAGCAGAACGTGGAACCTATCTAGTGGAACCTTTTGTTGCTGTTGCTGTTTGATTTTCTAAATGCCACCAGGTAGCGCGGGCAACAGCAGGCAACGGCTTTTTGCAATTGATGTAGTATTGTATTTGCTATCGCAAAAAACAAGCATCTGTAAATTTTCAATATAGGAACACTGCAAATCCCTCACGTATTGATTTTCTGCATTATATTTTCCTAATGCCTTGTACTTGTTCAACAATGTTGACAAGTATGAACATTAACACCGTATTTAGATAAGACTATTGCGCAGTTTCTGTTTCACTTTGGCCGGGTGGCTGAATCGAGTCACAGACAGACAGGCAGACAGACAGACCGACCAAAATTTCTGCATTTAAGTAGCCCAAGAAAGGCTATCACCTTTAAAAAGGAAGACGCTCAAGGTTCATGGAAACAGTAGAAGGGGCAGGGGTAGGGCGCAGGCAAAGAGAAAAAGTGGTTGTGGTACTGTGCATCTAAAAAATATTGCCTAAGTTAAGCAAACAAGGAAAGAAGGTGGTAGTTGATGTCGTCTCCTCTGCCCCTCACAAGCCGTCAAAGTTGTGTGTGCTCACTGATTCCCCCCAGGCTGTCGTCAACGAGCAAGGCCGGGCAGCCGCGGAAGAAGCGCAGCCGGGTGGAGCGGCTGCTGCGACAAACGCTGCTGGCGGCCGTCATGGGCATCGCGCTCTGCTGCCTCCAGGGCTACGGTGTGGCTGGGCCGCACGGCATGTTCGCTGCAACACCCCGATCAGCTGCCGTCCTGCCTTGGTTCGCCTACCATACGTTGCACAGGCGAGTGCCTCCCTCTTTTTCCATCGCCGCACAAACCACACCAGCGTTTTTTTTACAGTGAAATCCGTCATATGGGGACAGCTCAACCAGTGGAATGCGCCTTGGTGTATGTGCTTTGCAGCAAAAACACAAGGGCATTGTGTTGCCGGCAATGCTCATATTGTTCGTGGGAATAGGGGATTACGTAACATCTCTTGTGTTTTCTCTACTAATCAGCAACCAGCAAGGTTCTGTGCTAAAAGTAACCATTTCAACCCAGGCTTTTCGAGCGTGAAAGTAAAAATGCGAACAAATGTGTCTGCTCTGCTGGTAGATGCATCGACTGCTGCAGCCACACGAGATAGTGTTTGAGCAAAGCACAGCTCCATCAAAATTCGACCCGAAGTGTTTAGTATACACTGATTTTCTCTTTTTTTCTAAAAAAAAAAACAAAAAAAAAAAAACAAAATTGTGACGGGATGACCAGTTCTTGTGTAAGAACTGGCCATAACTTTATTAGCTGCACAAGAGATGGCGCAACCACCTTTCAGAAATGACCTCCTCACTTTTCTATTAGCTGGGCAAGTAGATTCAAACTTCACACGTTGTATACACGTCCGCCTCTTGCTGCCGCAGGTGCCTGGAGCTCGCAATGGCCTGCACAATGGCCAGCGTGACAAGGAAGTCACTCTACAGCAACTGCTACCGGTCACACAGCTGCAACGAAAAGTACCGTGGCTCTCTCTTCTCCTGAGCGGCCAACTTTCCCTGCCTTGCTCACATGTGGAGAGACAACACATGCGTCAGTGCGTGGCCTGGAATGCCCCACACTCGACCGACGCATCACATGTCAGCCGTCCTGGGCATGCTGTGTGTTGTACACCCTTTGCAAAGTCGGAGGACACGCACTAGTGTACTGTACAGTCAAAGGGCAGAGGCCCCCGTGCACTGGGTTCGCCCCATGGCAGTCACAACCTGCACTGGTGCCGCTCTCAGAAGCCGCAGTGCACCGAACTCTGTCCAAACTCTTTCGTTGTGCAGGGACACGTCCACTCACATAGAACCTTTGTTGACAGTTTACAGGCCAATGCTGTCGCCACTGGAAGAACTGGCACGGTTCACTGTACCTGCTCAAACTGCCAGAGGAACTGCCTTTCCTGCTGTGGGCACTGGGCACGGACTGCCAAAGAGCACTGTGAGATTTTGTTCATTCTAGCCGACTGACACGTAAACTTTGGACTAAGAGTGTGCTCTTACGATTGCCTCGAGTCGCAACATTATGTAGTCATGTCGGCGTGTCTAGGGTGTGCTGTTGTGGGTGTTAGGCAACATGGGCAGCACCATTCACTTTTTATGTGAACGTCCATGGCTTTGCTATGAAGCAGGAGTAAAATGTGAGCTAGCCAGTAGCCAGGACACTCAACTGCAAGTTGTTAGTACAACTAGTAATCACAGTCCCGATGACAGAAAGTTAAATTATGGATCCTAGACCAGCCACGAAGGTATCCTCAGTTTGTAAACATGGCAAGTGCACCAATGTGTGCAAATTTAACCGACGTAAGTGCGGAAGTACTATAACACGGTCCGTATAATAAATATTCCTCACATCGGATACAAGCCTTGACCGAGAACATTGACTGTACCTGCAGCATATTGGACACTAAAATGTTGTGCAGTCACAATGTTGTACAGGTTAGATTTCTACTCCACTCCACTCAGTGGAAAAATAACACATTGTAGTGGAACAGTGAGCGCCTCTAGTGCGAAACATGTATGAACGTGGTGCACGTCTGACGACACGTAAACTTACGTGAGTGTAAGTAAATCCTGTTTATGTCATGGCACACAGCTAGACCGTAATGCCTACATTGCAACCAAGAATAGTAGTTCAGCATTTACTTAAAAGAATGTTTCTCAGTTTATCTGCTTGTCAAAAAAATATGAAAGAGCAAAGTAAGGGCTGAGGTAAGATTGATGCCTTTACCCAGAGTTTACTGCTATGTTCTGACCTCCAGAGGTGTCTTATGCAGCGTATAAGTGCATACAGCAAAATTTTGTACAGTCGTACTTATGCTCGGCAAGCAGAAATTTTCCATCAACGGTTCATGAGCGACCTGTTTGTATCTGCCGCCGCTCAAAGGAAAGAGTGAGGTGCCAATTTTAAGAACTCACTCCCATTTAGGCGATAGTGTAGCTTGAAAAGACCAACAACTGAAATTTATCAAGTACGCGTTTTCTAGCCAAACCGGAAGAACATAAAAGACCACTCAGTTAAAGCACCTTACACCAAAATGGGTTCGTTGGAACTGCCAACATTTATAAGCATATTTTCAGATCCAACAATATTTTGTAAGCTGCCTAGAAGGCAGCTTACAAGATTGGTGCTGGCAAGCGTGATACTAAACCACGATATAAGTTGTGTTTATTGTAGATGAGAAAAAAACTAACACTTAGAAATACTATAATACAAACTAAAACAGTGGCATGCAGCATTTGTATGTCATTAAGTACGTGACAGTTTACTCGAGAGCCTAACGTTGTAAAATGTTCTGATTTTGCGCTAATGGAGGACTCTATCAGTTCAAGCAACATAGAATTAAGATAGAGCTCATACAGTAACTCTAAGGTAAGACAGAAGCAGTTAAATGTTTTTGACCTGAAAATGTTTCAAAAGAAGAAATCGACAATTACCTCCCGCACAAATATTTGTGTCTATATGCTATAGGTAGATATAAAATCTCGAATCATCCACAATGTTTCCATCCAGGTCTTGTGATGTGCTTATAAAGTTGTAATGCAAAGTTTAAACACCGAACGTTGCCACTTTTCAGCTTTCAAAACATTTGGTAGCAGATTAAAATTATCTCTTCTAATTTGATTACAAATTCCTTGCACATTCTCGACTAACAAAAGTGCTGACTTTCATATGCACTAAAGAGCATATGCTCGGGAAATTTCAGTTGTAGGTCCCATCATAAAGAAGACGCACTCTGGCAAGAATAGGTTCACCCAAAATGAACACTCGATCTTGTATAAAAGTCAGGGACATACACAGATATATATGAAGTATGCGTGCATTCATGTCACCTGTCACAACCGTATATAGCATGTATAAAGCATTTTTCACAAAGAGTCGGTGGGAAAAGCCACTTCACGATGAACTGCTAAGGGTTGAGCACCGCGGCGTAGCATTTCTATAATTTCTTTAAAACATTCCACCAACAGTCCATCTGTGTTAACAGCTTTCTTATCATAAAGCTGCCACACTCTCCTCCTTTTGACTTGAAAGATTTGAGTAACTGAAGCAAATTCGGATTCAGAGTGGCACTGTCATGGTTTTTTTTTAAGTTTTAAAACAACCCCCCTGAAAGGCACATCCGCAGGAGAAAAACGTGACTGCCAACTTACGCAGTGCAACAAAAAGTGGCTCACACAAATGGTTGTTGTATATAAACGAAAGGCACTGAACGCAAGGTCCAAGAATGTGAAAAAAATCGTCCAGCAATGTTGCATCTATCATTCTCCTGTGGAGTTTAATGCATTTAGTGATGTTTGTCTGTGTGGTGAGTCTTAGCAAAGGTAAATGTAACATACTGTTTTCATGGCGCAGCCTCGAAGGTGGCTGCGATTGCAGTACATGCATTCTCTTTGCATGCTCGGTGTGAAGGTATTTTTAGCACATGAGAAAATTTAATGGCTGTGAAGGCATAGCTGCTTGCTATTTCTGACGAAAACTGTCATTTGCAACAAGTAAAAAAGAAAATTTAAATATCCTCAAGTCTTCCGGGTTGCCAGCAAAGTCGCACTGAGCAAAAGCTGAAAAAGCAACGAAAGTAAAATTGGCATACAAATAAAGTTTTGCCATTTTTTCGTCAGATTTCGTCAGTGCAGATTTCGCATTTGCATGTTCAGATTCCGTTTGCAGACTCAACTTAAAATGGAGTAAATATAAGCTTTTTTAAAAGTTTCACAATGCGCGTACACAGCATGTGCAAAACTCTGCGACGTACCATCAAAAAAAAAAAGTGCCATTCACATTTTACCTGGCTCGTTCTTCAAATTTCGATATTCTGTGAGCCCGTTATTTGGTTGATTCTATGCCCACAACCATGAGAGAGGAGGTTTTGGGTTGGTCGCAGCCTGTTGGGTGAAACAGCAAGCATATCTACAATAGGCATTATGACCACACCATTGCTAGCAGTGGAGGTTGCGCAACTGATTTCTTAGTATCCTTGTCGGGCACGGAAGTGCTTAGCTTTTCTGCAAGCTTGGAGCATGGACGTACATGGAGTTAGAGACTTAAAAAAAACCTTAATCAAGAAGGCGCCTATTTGTAACTGTTCAATCAGTGCAAAGGGTTGCATTATTGTGCGATAATTTTTAAAGTTTGTTCCGACTACTTTTTAAAAATGTTTATTTTCTAATTATTTTCCCTTTCTTTTTTTTCTCACAGAGTGCCCCCTCCCACCCTTTAAATTAAACTTTGTGCATGCCACTGTCCATGACGACACACCTGCCAACACAGTTTGCATTAGAACTTGTGAAGGGCCATGAGACTTTAAATTTAGAGCACACATGACAACAAACAAAACGTCGATGCAACTATGGCAAGTAATTGAAAAAACGATACATGGTCCCTGACATGGTAAAGTAGGTACAGAAATACTACATTAGGTGACGAATGAAAACCAAACAGCAGAACCAATACTGGCACTCCAAATATCACATACGCGCCATGCTGTGTGAATGCCTATGTAAGGTCATAATGGTGCCAATTGTTGACCCCGCACTCAAAAAGAAAGGCGTGCCACACGAAATGGTGCATACACTTTGGCTCAATTGATCATGTTATGTTTGCCTTGAGCAAGTGGAACAAGGTGAATAAAGTGGGAACAAAGCACAACCCACCCTCAACTGCACAGAATGAGCTCATTGTCTGGCAACCCTTGGAACTTGGCTGCTACATTTTAAATATGGTGAAAGCTTCCAAGTTAGCCTGCATGCATCGCATCAGGGCTTAAATTTCAAAAAGATGAGAGAACAAACAAAAGGGAGTGCTGACGTAGCATCATCTTAGAATGTTTTTGGTCTATAGGTTGCAGCTGTTTGAGTCCTTAGTCTTACAGTCTAACCGTGGCTAACCGTGCTAGGTCAGAAGAGAGAAATGAATGCACACTGAACTATTTCAGGCTTAGTGCCTTTGGGAAACAGAAACCAGAGAAACTAGCCAGCTGTGGTGGCATTTAGATGCGAGCTGTACGCGGGGGTTCATGAATGTGCAAGTACGTCCAGCCAGTAGCGAGCCTCCTAGAGGACACGAATGGCCACAGGGTCTGTGCGACATCGCCTGCATTTGTTCTGGTTGTCGGCTTTTCAACAGCGGCGGGCGAGAGCTAAGTGCTGTTACTCGTCATGAGCTTGGCAGTCAACTATCAGTTCCTAGTCTGAGCCTAATGCTATCATCGTCTAGAACATGGTTTCTCAAAGTGGGTTCCGCGGAACCTAGGGGTTCCGCAGCCCCCTCCTCAGGGTTCCGCGAGCCACTGATAAATTTTCCCTGGTTCTGCACTCGCCAAGTAACTTAGATGGCGAACCCGAGGTGCGATCGATCTAAGGAACCTCTATTACGCATGCCCGAGTGTCAGTAAGCACATCTCAGAACATAACACAAAGGCGCGAGCTCTGCAATAAATCCCGCCAGCAGCTTGTAACCAGCCAGACTGAAAACGGGCCGCGTGGAATATCCATGTGCATTTCTCCTGTTTGGAGATAGGTGCCGCTAGCGTATGCGCCCACGCAAAATCGACATTCACGTGCAATAAATTCAAAAGCAAGCAAGCTTGCTTCCTTTTGAATTTATTGCACGTGAATGTAGCGTGAACTGAATGAAAAATGGCGAGGAGGGGGGGGGGGTTCCTTGGCACTTAACGGATCTTAGCAGGGTTCCCCGGGACCAACATGATTGAGAACCCCTGGTCTAGAAATTCATGGGTACGCATTCGGTTTATGGTCTAACCACTCAACAACGATCAGAAACTGTCTTTTCCTTCTTTTCTTTTCCTTTTCAGGCACGCACACACATGCACACAAAAAGATTTAGCTGGGTTATCTTTCGTTATCAATGCTGAAGGCAAGTGCATTATCTCTTTGTCAGGAAATAACTGGAAGTGTACAGCTTTGCGTCTACCGTCTTGTCCTTGCTTGCTGCCTTACACATAGCTTGCGCCCGCGAAAAGCTTATGAGAATGGTCGCAGTATAAAGCAAGGTTCTCAAACGGCCAAGCAGTAATTCGCACAACAAAATTGCAGCTGGTCCTACAGTGAATGCGAGCAATTTGGGCCATGCTAGCGTTCTCAACGGACGCTTTCCCCTGACTTGCAGCGAATGCCTTTGCAGACCAAATAAAGGTGAATTCACGTTAATTTGCAGCATGCATATCTGAGCTCCTCCATCCTTAAACCACAATTGCCAAAGTGTCCTAAAAGTAAGATTTAAAAAACAGTCCACCGAGATATTGCCAGCAGAAACATCCAACTTAGTAGTGAGCGATGTAAAAACTATGAGTGGAGCATGCGGGCGTGTAACTAAGGTGAAGGTTTTTGACCCTAGTGGTTGGCGTTAGTGAAGTTAATGTCAAGCAGTGGTGAAAAGTGTGCTTGCCTGTATAGTCAACTTTAGCACGTGCTTTGAAAGGAAGCACATAATTAGGGTGACAAGACATCTTTGTGCCGCACGCCAATTGTATTTGTCAAGAGCCTCTGCTACCTGATGACAGTACAACACGACTTTCATCCAGCCAACATACTGCATAACGACCGTTCCTGCATTTCAATAACTCTGCCGAACACAAACGAAATACTCGCTAAAGCCGAGTAACCCTGCACAGATTTTAGGTTACTCATTGTATACTGGACGTGTTGTATGCTTTTCTGGCAAGCCTGACTAGTTATCCACGAATAAATTAATCTTAGCTTCTCTTGCGTCTGAAAATAAAACAGCACAGGCACTGAACAGGACTTGTTTCAACAAGGCAAATGTCATGCAACAAAAGCCAGTTAAGCACTAAATCAGGGCATGCCGATAACCAAATGCACAAAGGTCTGAATATGAAAAGGACAGCACTTCATATGGAGCTTTTAGCAGAGCCTGAAACTGTAGGTTTAAGAAGGATTTCAACCTTATGTAGGTTCTCAACCTTTCTAAAGAACATGCCACTAACTGTATTAGCTTTTTATTAATTACTCTTGGGTAATTAGACTGCTTGAAAATCGGCATATGCTTTGGTGCATGTTGTCATGGGCCCTCTATGTAATGTCTCACATTACTCGACACCAAGTAGTACTTCAGTCCAAGTACTTGATAAAAGCGGTGGACTAAGTAACAGCACTTATTGCGGATTATACATAGTTTGGTTGGTAGAAATGAGTCCACAAGTCAATCACCTCTCAACACATGCTCCGCAGTTGTTTTAAAAAAGCAGGTCACCCCTAAAGTCACGACACCATATTTGCGATCGACCAAGGCATCATAACCGAAAAAATGCCAACCACTATTTTTTTCTTCATACAATAACAGCTGGGGACTCCGGAGTAGACCCAGTGCATTCATATAATGTCTCTCATGTCAACTTCGTCACTGTCACTAGCACCCGGCGTGTGCCCTTGTCCATTTGACAGCAAGTTTGGTGCAGTGCAGGGCCACACTGAATGCGCCCAACAGTTGTGTTCACAACATTCCACCAAAGAAGCGAAGCAGTTGATATGCTGCGCGACACGAGTGACGCCGTGTAATGCGCACACATTCACATACACAAACAGTGGTCACACATGACATGGGCGTGACATAAAAGTACTATGCGCATGTGTGCAAGTGTTTGGTGCCAAATATGTTGTTGTAACATTGTTAAAGCTGTCATTTAAATATATATTATATATATATATATAGTCATTAAAGATGAATACTGAAATTACAACTGTGCATTCGAGTCTTTTGTCTGTTCTGCCACATTTCACCTACGAGCAAACTCAAAAAAGCACAGGCGTGGGTAAGTGAACAATTTGTTGCTGTTCTCTCCAGATGCTCCTGGAGGACAAAGTACTATAGCAACGACAAAGAACATTTAACATTGTCAGTGTATATTTATTGAGAAGCACATCAATGGGCAGAATTTCCTTCAACAAACTGCTGCATCTGCTACAACACAGCCCCCGGTATCATTTTAAGAACCAAAATTAGACAAAAGTGAAGAGAATGTGAACAATAATCATCAGCATCAAAATCATCGTCCTGCATCTAACTGCAGGCACAGGTTCCTGTGAGCAAGCCAACCACTTCTATCTGGTATCAGACAAACACATCCTATCCTCTTGAATTTTCTTGTTTCATACATTCATTAATTTATTCAGTGACTTGTGTGGCCCACTTGGTGGTGCCTGGCCTCCGGCAGACATCGCATTTACTTTTAGCTCCTCTTGACATTATTAGCACTACATAATAAAAGGTCTCTCTTATTTGCCAGTCCAGCGCAGTTTAGAGCAGTCCCTGGGCAGTGTACGACTTATGTCGCAATAGAACTCTATGGGCAAATAAAGTACGGAGCTTACGGAGCAGTTATGAGCAGTGCAAAATGGCAAATAGGAGAGACCAGAAGTCTGCAAGACAACATGCACTGGCAAAAGCACAAATGCCTTGATTTCTCCAGGTAAGTTACCGTATTTTCGTGCGTATAACCCACCCCTGCATATAATCCGCATCCTCGCTTTCAGCCCGCCGGAAAAGGAACGAAATCCTTGCGTATTGCCCCCACATTTGATACAGGAAAGGCTGCACCAAAGCTACTGCTCAAGCAACACATCCCATACTATGCAGGCAGAAAAAGCATATATTTAGCAAGTAGAATACACTGACTGTAAGGTTAAAGTCACAATTCACTAAAAAAATTCAGTTGTTAGAGTGCACTCGTCCCCGTTTTTCCTTCTTTGTCCTTGTATGTTTTGAGCAATCGCTGCCATGGAAGGCTTAGTCAGTGTTGCTGCATAGGAGCTTAATGGCACAACGCGGATTGCCATGAAGCTGCGCTAATGGAAAGACCCCGCGTATTATCTACACCCCTACTTTTCCACTGAAATATTCGCATTTTCGGTGCGGGTTATACGCGCAAAGATGTACAACCACTTTGCAATGGCAAATGTAACAACTGGTGATATGAAGCTGAACTTTCTTTTGTGGTTAGATGTTGCCTTCAGAAAATGTTCACCATGAATTAGGGAGAAAGCTTGAGCGGAAAACATTCTGGCTGTAATTTTTGGCAGGAAGAGGAGCTAGGCAGGGGATGTGATGCGAAGGGCAAACGATGGGATGGATTACAAGTTATCAAAACTATCACGGAATGGGGAGAGGCAGAACAGCTTATGGAGGAACCAAGAACTTTCGTGGGCAACGGAAGAGGATGCAGGATACAGGTGGGTGAAGTTTGGAAGGTCCTGCATCCTGCTGTGGACATCGAATGACCGGTCACAACAATTAGTAATTAATCGTGCCGGCGTCTTTTCCAATTCACTTGTCAGACATGAGCACACTTCCGTCCTTCCTACGAGGACGAACGACAACGAAAAACTGTTTTAGCAAGCTTCACAGTCATGCTTTTTAAACCAAGGGAATGAATGGAACGCACTCTTCTTGGAAGACTTGCATTCAACTCTGCCGTGCTTCTTTTAACTCAGGCACTGAAGCGCTCCATGAGAAGGACGAGTTCGCAGTGCGGGGTATGCGGAAACATGTCCACGGGCACAGCCTTGGTGATCACAAACGGGTCGCCCTTGTAGTTGTTCGAAGGAGGCCTGGCCAGGCTGAAACAAGAGCAGTTCGCGGTCAGAGACCAAAGCAAACAACACCTACCGTGCAATTCCGCGTAAAATACAACTCCTACAGGCAAACCAGTCCTCTCAACAAGTCTTTCTCTTTCTTTTGTGTATGTTCAAAGCTGTGATGTTTTGCCACCGTGTAAGTGACTTCCAACCGTGGTGTGTTACTAATGAAGGCACAAGAGTGCTTTACAGAAGAAATGGGTGAGCGGGTAATCTTACTCGAGGAAGTTTTGCATTGCTCCTTCCGGGTTGCACGAGACGTACACCAGCTTCTTGATGGATGCGGTGCCTCGAAGGGTTCGCAAGACCTTGTTGTCTGCAAGGAAGCGTTTGACCGGGGGTCAGGAAAGACGGCTCTCTGGCATGTTGCTGGGCAAGAAAGATTCGAGTCAGATGGAAGACATAAAAAAAAAAAAAAAAGTGCCCATACTGTGCACAGTGCTTTACTTGCAGCCAATCAAAAGAAGACTAGGGCAAGTTTTTACGAGTTGTTACGTTTATGCAACTCCCAGAAACTTTTTACGACCCGTCCTGTTATACTCTGGACTACAACAGATGCACACGTCAGCTCCAGCTGATCGGAAAATGCGTGAAGACTAGAATTTTCGCTTAAATATGTACTGCTTCTTATTTGCCAAATGCATCACGTTAGCCACAATTGTTAATAGAGCTAAATTTCAATAATTCAAAGTTCTCAAAAATTAAAAGCTATGGCTAATGCAAATAATCCTTATTGTCCTTAATTTATCACGTGAAACACACATTTTTGATTAGCAAATGTATAATTAATTTTAAAACCTTCTGTGGTCTCACGGCGACGGGGTTGCTTTGGACTCAATGCTAATCCAGGCCAGCAATAATTTGCATAAACTACAGTTGAAGTAGCTTGCATGGAGCGATAGTTTAGAGTCGAACTTGCCGTATTTCTCACAAAAGTCCAGTCTGGGCAGCTCTTCTTTCTGATAGCTTAAAGAGATCCTCAAACACTCAAAAGAGGCTTCTTAACAGTGCAGATACAGGATTATGACGATGGCCCATGATGGAGTTGCTTATAACCCACTCAGGGGAACAGGCCAAACAAATTAAGGGCGTGAGACAATACCAATAAGGACTGGCCAAAAACAGCCTTAATTCTTGTCATACTTTATGCACGATTTGTGTCTCTTACCAGAGCCAGCAGACTGAAAATTAGCAGCCACCTGCAACACACAGTGGTGCCTAACAAGAATCCATAACTGCGATCTGTCTCTGGGCCTATTGTTGCATCTCAAAGTATGGCCTAACTGCACAACCTAACAACCTAAAGATATAAAAATGCTGCGCAATGGCACTGCCGCATGAAACTCAGTGAAATGTGGCACTTTCCATCAAAGACCTTGGTATGGTAAGATCCCAGCAAACCCTCATCCTAGAAGTGCTTCATGCTCATGAAAAATACCAAAACACAAAACATGCAGCTTACGCAGGCCTTGTCGTGGTGGGTCGACAATGGCTACAATTTCGTTGGAATCCCCAACCGTGCGAATCACGTCGTGGATGACATCCTCTGCTTTTCCCTGCACAAAACTAGCATTCTTGATGCCTGAAAAAATAAACGTGTAAAGTGTCACGATTCACAGAGTATCTGAATGTGGCCAGCAGCATTAGAATCAGGAGGGCCTGTCAACAACAGATAATTTTGGACTTGATAAGTCGGCAGTAATGCTTTGGTTTCCAGCGCATAAATTAAGCGGACAAAAACACGGAAAAGAGCGGAAGAAGTTCGATTTTAAGTGCTGTAAAGGATTTAAGTTGACATAAATAAAATGGCCTCCCCACCTCACCAGACTGGCTCTACGCAGGGAAAAGAGTACCAGATTACACTTGCTATTTTATTCTGCGATATTAGCTAGGAACCCAAATTTTAGCACTTTCCTCACTTTTTGCCACTCAGTGCATTTAGTTTTCGAACATTTTGAGAAGTTTGCAAATGAATGCAATTCAACCAGCATAAGGCAGCTCGCATCCACACCGCCATAACCTAAAGGCTTATTTGACTCCCGAGATTTGCACTGAATTCAATTCACATTACAATCAGTCACGACGTAGGCACTATTGAGCTATTTTAGCGTGACTACAGTTTACTGTCATGCAGAATTTGTAACTATTCCAGCTGAGATAACAAGAAAGCTAAAAAAAAAAAAAAAAAACGTACAGGTGCAGTCACAAAACTCGAAACCTTACTGCTCAGAGCTCCCACCACCGTTCACCCCATCCATTTTTTTTACTTATTGCAGGCTGGTCAAAAGCCTCAGAGCAGCCAAGCACAGTGTCCTATCATGTCCTGATTGCACAAAAAGAGCCAGTCAGAGGGAGAACAATTCCACAGGGTCATACAATCCCACACCTATCAGACTACGATTACACTCTCGCTGGCAGGCCATCGTTTGTGACCAGAAACAAGCTGTCAGGTTGCCAGCAGTTGGAGAGAGAGAGAGAGAGAAAAAAAAAAGAGTATACAGTAAGCTGAAGTTTTCAGCCAAGTTGACAGTATAATGCAGCTCTCTCACAAAGAAAAACAATGGTGAGACCAAGAAACACAACTCAGCCTGTTTTTTGCTACAGGTTTGCGAGAAAGAATGAGAGCAAAATTTTTTCCACATACATACAAAAAAAAAAAAATCCTTTTTCCACATACAAAAAAAATTCCTCATCCCACTTAGGTCTGCTTACGTGCTTGGCGCACTTGGCTCCTAGTTTGAAGACCTGGATTAAATTCCCATATGAAACTGCACAGTATTTTCTAACAACGAAGCTGTTCTTATTCGAGGCTTTCATAGGACGAGGCGTGGTAACACGGGTGCAGCGATGTGGAGAGGGCACAGCTTAGCATGGGGGAGCGCAAGTGCCAAGCACACATGCAGCTAGTTAAAAGAATTCTTGTACGAGACGTTTATATAGGTAATGCATTTCTAAACTACCGTATTTACTCGCGTAATGAACCCTCCCCCCACTTTTCTTGTAGAGAATTTACTTTTTCGTCACTTTGAATAAACAATGCAGCATATTTCACTGTGCATATTCACTGAATGCTGCATATTCAGTGAAAAATGCATATTCACTTTGAATAAATATGTTTTTATTTCAGCATGGTTGCTGATGCTGTAGGCCATCGCAATAAGTTGATATTGCGCTACGGCACGCGCAGAAATGCTAAACATGCATTCCAACAAAAAGAAATCTCAACAGTGGCCGGAGACATGGCTTAGAATTTAAAAATTGCACGCTTGCGCTGCGCCACCTGTTGAATGCAAAACAAACCTTCCTGCGCCATAAAAACGTTGCGACGTGTGAACAAAGCATGAAACATACTCCGCACTCCTTCCCAGCTCTTTGCTGTTTAGGCTGGCTCCGCCGACGTGCGAACAAAGCACTAAACGTACTCCGCACTCCTTCCCAGCTCTTTGCTGTTTAGGATGGCTCCGCCAACGGGCGAACAAAGCATGAAACGTACTCTGCACTCCTTCCCAGCTCTTTGCTGTTTAGGATGGCTCCGCCAACGGGCGAACAAAGCATGAAACGTACTCTGCACTCCTTCCCAGCTCTTTGCTGTTTAGGATGGCTCCGCCGACGTGCGAACAAAGCACGAAACGTACTCTGCACTCCTTCCCAGCTCTTTGCTGTTTAGGATGGCTCCGCCAACGGGCGAACAAAGCATGAAACGTACTCCGCATTCCCTCCCAGCTCTTGGCTGTTTAGGCTGGCTCCACCGAAGTGCAAACAAAGCACTAAACGTACTCCACACTCCTCTGCTCTTGCTGTTATGCGACTTCGCCATTACGCTCCGTGCTTCTGTTGTTCAGCTGTGTTCTGACCTTTTCTTGTGCTTCTGGTGCACGCCATTTTACACTAAGGTGGTGGAGCATGCGTTGCACATGGAAATGGCGCGGCTGTGTGGCACTTTAGTGTTGACCCAGTGCGTGTAGGCTACGGGCGAAAACGAGAGGTTTTCAGGCTGTGAACAGGGGTCGCCGTGTGTTTCGTGGACCCAAAGACGAGAAGTCTGCCGGTGTCGGAAAAGAAATTTTGGATTGCCTTGATGGCACGGAAGACGGTGTGCTGTGGGCTGACAACAAATGTGCGGCCGCAAGTGACTTCAGTGAGGAGGGAAGCTCCATGGCGAAGGGGGACGATGGTGGGTTGCGAATAAAATATAAATTTCATTACATAATTGCCTACGTGTTTTTATAAAATTTTAACTTTTAAAAATCTGTTGCAATTTTTTTCCCGCATAATGAACCCTCCCCCCAAATTCACGCCGAATTTTCTGGAAAAAAGTGGGTTCATTATGCGAGTAAATACGGTACTAAGTCTGGTGGCAATATTTACATTCGTCAACATGAAAACATTAGGCATGAAAACATGAGCAAAATGAAAACATGAGGCATATTTGAGGCAAGAAATTAATACGTAAGTAATATTTGCACTGTTCTTTTAATTAAAAATATGTGGTTACTTGATTTTTGTGATAGCAAACAAACAAAATAAGCCTTAATTTAAAAACGTTTTGACCTCAAAATAGAAAAAGTGCTTGTGGCACCCCCTCGCGGCAGTGTTCCCAGTCCAAAAGCAACAAAAGGTTCGAGTAGGAGGCGCAAGCAGTGGAAAATGGAAACTTTAATCGGCGCGAATGGGAATCTATCTACTGGCTTTGAGAAGCCCTATGAAGCTTAGCCCTGTGATTAGGGAAAACCAGGCAGCTTCGCTGCTATATCAGCATTTGCAACGCTACGTCAGTGAAGCTTGGCTAATTTTTTATTTACTCTTTCCAGCAGTGGCCATTTCCTGTACTGGACAACCACAATAACACCGGTTTTCCACACATGGGGCACTTCAAAGGAAAAAAAAATGTGCTTAAACATACCATTTATTTCGGCATTACGCTTGGCATTCTGGACAGCCCTTTTGCAGACCTCCACTCCGTAGACTTTATTCACTTTCTGGAATAGAGGGAATTAAAAATAAGCGCAACAAAAATTGTGCCGGCTGAAGGCAACAAGCTTTAGGACATGCAAAACTTTTGCCGTGTACCTACACCAAGCCCAAGAATAAGGAGTCCCTTGCACTGCTTACACTAGCATAAGAACAGGCCTGGACTTACGGAATTTATTGAAAAAACAATGTGCTTGAAATTTCCCTTGTTCTTAGGGCAGCAGCGATTTCTCATGTGCACTTAGGTAATGCAAAACTTTGAAGTAGGGGAAAAAGGGCTTGCTGGACTCCCAAAAAAAGTGACACGTTTAGTTTTAGATCACGCTAGTACAGTCTAGTCCACTTATAACGATATCCAAGTGCCAAGAAAATCCCATCGTTATAACCGATAATCGTTATAAGCGGGTCGAGAAGAAAAAAGCCGCAAGAGAGATCAAAACATTTTATTAGCATGCAAGTCAGGTAGTGCAACTACTCGTTTGCAGAAAAGCCATAGTCAGTCAGCTTTGACTGCTTCACGCGCAGCTGACGCACATCTTTTTCGAGAGCATCTAATTGCTCCAGGCAATTAGATGCTCGCCGCAGCGCCACAGGCGAATCGGCCATGGCGTCCGAACGTTCAGTACGACTCCGCAGTGAAACTGGTAAACTGGTGAAACGTTGAACGGAGGCAGATGCGGAGAAAAAAAGCACTCAGTTCGGCGCGCAGAAAAGGCGAGGGAAACTTCCGAGCTGCGAGCAGTGCGAGCCGAACTGGGCGAACCAGCCGAACGTTGGTTCGTTCGGCCGGACGCGCGGACGAGGCCAAAGCAGCGGCTCCGGGAGGGGAGTCGGGAAGAAAAGCTGCTCCTCCTCTCGCTTGGCGCAGTCGACTCGTTTTCTGAGGGGTGGACGGGATGCAAGGCGCGTCGCGTGCTGTCGGCGCCAAGTGCCGGCGCCAGCGCCGGCGGCAGCTCGCATTTTCGGCGCGCGCGGTAAGCGGATTCAATCGCTATATCCGATATCGCGGCTCGGGAGCATCATAATAAGCGGGTTATTTTACCATAGAAAGCATACAAAATTGGACGGTGCAATCGTTGTCCATCGTTATATCCGATATATTGTTATAAGCGGTATCGTTATAAGTGGATTCGACTGTATTTCAAACTAGTCCACGGGTTGTGGGGACCAGGGTTCCGGCCGCAAGGCTAGCTCGGCTGAACTCCGCCACGGACCGCCGTCCGGCGTAGCGGTAGAGAGCAGCAAGGAACACACAAACACAACGAAACGGCCAAACACTCGTTTATTGGCGTGCCACCAATTCACGTAGCCGACTCTCGCTCGTCCCGACCCAGCCGTCCGGCGAGGATCAGGAGGCAGGCGCAAGGGGGTAGACAAAGGAAGGTGGGGAAGCCGGATCTCCGGTACTCACGTCTCTCCTCGTTGACCGCTGGAACCCAAGAGAACCTTCCTTCGTCCCGCGCGCCGAGACCGGCCCACCGGGGCCCCGAAGAACCGGTCACGTGACAACGATCGCCGCGCCACGACACGCCAGCGGCGCGGCGCGAGCGACGCATCTGCCGAGGGGAGAGAAGGAGTCTTCCCCCCTCGCCTCGGCGGCCGCGGCGAGGAATGGGGAACGCGCCCGGACTCTGGGTTTCCCACATCCCTCCCCCCTTTGACCGAAGCCCCTCGGACCCGAGGGTTCTGGCCGGCGGTGGTCTCACCGCTTGTTGCGCTGCATCGTCCACTCCTCGGGGTTCAAGCAGTCCAACGCCGCACCTGCGCAACTGCGCTTCAGTCCACATTGCACCGCACGTCGCCGCCACATAGCACACATAGTTCGCCACAATCCGCCGATTGACCCGCTTTGTCCGTCTGCACTCAAAGCCGGCCGCGTGCGCTGTCCGCCGGCCCATGGTCCGCAGGCCCCGCCGGCGAAGTAGGCTGGGCCGTATGAAGACAGGGCCCGGGCAGCAGGCTGCTCCCAGGCGGCCACCAGCCGCAGTGGTTCGCCCCGCGCCGACGGTGCGTTTGGTTGCCGCACCGCCGGCGGCTTCCACCGCTTGCGGGGGTCAGCGGTGACGATCCCTGACGACTGGACCCGGGCAGGAGGCCGCGTTGTGGTGCTGCCGCTCAGGTGGCTGGCTAGCCAAGCGCCGGCGATGGCTGCCGCTCGGCACACCTCCGGCGGGCGCCTCCGCCAACAGGGGGCGGGGCGCGATCAGCTGACCGCAGGAGCCGGCCCGCCGCGCGGCTCGCTCGCTGTACGGGCGGCAGGGTGCTGTTTCGGCGTAAACAGCCGCTCGGCTCTCGTTCCCCCAGGGTAGCGGCTGGCTGGCTCGCAGCAGGCCTGGCGTGCTGGCGTCGTGGACCCTGGGCGTGCGGGCTTGAACCCTCAGGAGATGGTGGCCCACCCGGTCAGCGGACTCGCCGATTGCGGGTGTTGTAGCGGTGCGTCGGGAGGTATCCTACTGATTCACCGCCTGGTGCATGTAGGAAGGTTTACGCATTTGCCGTCACGGCTGTATCGGGCATCATAACTGTCTGCCTGCAACCGACTGGCGCGAGGCGTTTCGTCCGAAGTCTTCCGGACAAAGGGTAGCGGGCTACGACTGCAGCAACGCATTTCTCGGAGAGCTAGCAACCTCGAATTCGTCCGAATACGAGACCCACGTTCGGGCGCCATGTGGGATATATGTGGGGGTTCCCCGGGGCGACTTAGCCAGTCCTGGCGTAAGCCACCACGCTAGCTCCCGGCGTGTCAACCACGCGGGCTCCCATGGCTACGGCAGCCCAGCGAGGTTCGCCGATACGAGAACACAGTAGACAGTAGTGCCGAAGCACAGCCGTTTATTTGGGGAATCCCAAAGCATGCGAGCACAAGGCTCGACGGCGTTCACGAATCACGCCGTCCGGGTCGTGACCGCGAACGGGAGGTAGGCACTCACGGCGCGCGACAAACAAAGCTCCCACCTGAGATGCAAGTATCCATCACCGCCGCCATGTTCCGCCGATCTCGCCCCGACCGGGTCTCCGACGAGACTCCCCTTCTCCCGTGCGCGCACGCTCGCGCCGCCCGCGCCCGCGCGCCTATCCCCGCACACATCGGTGGCGCCATCTCTCGGGGGACGCCGACGAACCAGCGGAGCGCCGGACCGGTTCCAGCGCACAAGCGTCTCTCCCGAAGCGCGCGCTGGCTCGGGATCGCAGGTCGCGGTTCTCCACGATTCCCACACTCCTCCCCCCTAAAACTGGACGCCACTTGAGCTCGAGTGACGCCACGGTGCACCACACTCGTCACGTCTCAAGTCAGCAAAACAGCCACCGAACGCCACTCCACACCAAAGTTCGCCACACGATGCCGCCGTCGCGATGCTCGCCTCACAAACCCGCAAACACATTGCAATGGTTCCAAGTCTCTCGCGGTTGGGCAGCACAGCAGGTTGGCAGGCCCGGGGGTAGCTGCAGCCGCAGCCGACGAACGCCGGGGTCGCGCCATGATGCGACCCCCACTCCCAGCTCGAGGCGGCAACAGGAACGGCCGCGTCCACTGCGGCTGCCCGAAGGCTCGCGCCGCTCGCGTAGGCGCCAGATACCGCCGCCTCCTGGGTTCCGTGGCCGCTTCGGCCGCAGGTCCTCCCGAACGGTTGGCTGCCGCCCGGCAGGCCGGAGCAGCAACTGGAGTAGCAGCTCCACGAACCGCGCTCGGCCCCGCCGGTGGTTCAGCAGGCCATCCTCGCTGTCCGTGGCAGTGGTGACTGGCGTGGCTCCCGGTGGTATCCGTATGCTGCAGGTCTCGCTCTCACCGTCCAGTTTAAACGATTCCCGAACTTGAAGTGGGGAGCAGTGGGACTCCGCAATCTCCTGTGACTGGCCGGAAACCTTATCGACGATCTCGCCAAATAGGGTAACAAAGATGCCCGAGGGGACTCCCCCTTGCACGTTCGCTTGCTCGCGGAATCACGAGTCCGGCAACTGTGCTCCAGCCGCCACCCCCGCCTGGAGGCAGCTCGTCTGACTATTACGGGTTGTCGGCATCGAAACGCCCGTCCGAGCTATTTCGGCCTGGTGCGTTGGTCGGCAAAGCAGCGTCAGCATCAAGCAGGCGGGCTCCTGCAACTCACTCGCAGCAATACAAGCTGCCGTAGAGCCAGCGCCAACCGCAATACCAGCGGCTTACGGGCGCATATCACCGGTATAGGTCGCCTGAGAGTCCGTCTCTTACTAAGACTGGCGATCTCTCGCGACCAACGAGCCCGCTGCCGAGCCGCGCGAAGCTCTTACTGCCTAAACGCAATCTCGAGCGGAGTCTTCACGGCATCGAGACGCACGCACTCCGGAAGCGCGGAGACAACGGTCCCATTGCTCCCGCTTCCCCCCGCAGCGAGAGGAGACGGATTCTTCAGCGATCCCCCTCGCTCTTTGTCAGGTGTCAAATCGGCAAACACTCCGCCTCGGACTCGAAGCGCAGTAGCGGCGGGCTCATCGTGCGGCTTGCGAACTCCCAAACACCGCGCCCTCGCTCGGTAGTGTCCGCCGCGCCTGCGGGAAACTTCAACCGGCGCCGCCGGCGCGACTGCGCGGGGACGGCGCTACGAGGAAGGCGACCCGCCGCCATGTTGGAACAAGGCCTACGCACCTCCCGTCTCGCAAGCGGGCCGCGACTGCGGTGCTCGGAGGTATCCTACTGATTCACCGCCTGGTGCATGTAGGAAGGTTTACGCATTTGCCGTCACGGCTGTATCGGGCATCATAACTGTCTGCCTGCAACCGACTGGCGCGAGGCGTTTCGTCCGAAGTCTTCCGGACAAAGGGTAGCGGGCTACGACTGCAGCAACGCATTTCTCGGAGAGCTAGCAACCTCGAATTCGTCCGAATACGAGCCCCACGTTGGGCGCCAAAAATGTGGGGACCAGGGTTCCGGCCGCAAGGCTAGCTCGGCTGAACTCCGCCACGGACCGCCGTCCGGCGTAGCGGTAGAGAGCAGCAAGGAACACACAAACACAACGAAACGGCCAAACACTCGTTTATTGGCGTGCCACCAATTCACGTAGCCGACTCTCGCTCGTCCCGACCCAGCCGTCCGGCGAGGATCAGGAGGCAGGCGCAAGGGGGTAGACAAAGGAAGGTGGGGAAGCCGGATCTCCGGTACTCACGTCTCTCCTCGTTGACCGCTGGAACCCAAGAGAACCTTCCTTCGTCCCGCGCGCCGAGACCGGCCCACCGGGGCCCCGAAGAACCGGTCACGTGACAACGATCGCCGCGCCACGACACGCCAGCGGCGCGGCGCGAGCGACGCATCTGCCGAGGGGAGAGAAGGAGTCTTCCCCCCTCGCCTCGGCGGCCGCGGCGAGGAATGGGGAACGCGCCCGGACTCTGGGTTTCCCACAGGGTCAAAGAAACTTTGTTTGAATCATAAAAAGATGTGTGAGCATAATGCAAATGTAATGCAATATAAGCTTGCGATTTATGCAAAAGGTAGCCACACACACAAAAACAAAGTTTCAGTCAGAAGCTCGTTCCAAGCCCTTACAGCTGCAGTTAGCATGGATTTGGCAATTTCATGTGGCTTAATGTGCGCAACTTAATTTCCTGTATTGGAAGCTTAGTGTTTCGATTCCCTTTTGCGTTATACAGTCTTCAATACACTTGCCCCACAAAGTGAATTCTGGAAGAGCTCGCATGCAAATCCAGATATCCAGCCAAACAGAGTAGCAGCCATCGTGTAGTGTTGCGAAATGACAACCCCACAGCAGAGCTGCTTCACGGCCATAAAGCTAGATTTCTGTAGCTTTACTCCCCAGTTTGAGGGTAACCCATACAGCCCCTAAATCTCAGCACCACAGATTCACTCCATTTCCGTACAGCGTACTACTGATCACATTTTCTGCTTTTACTTACAAGTTTGTCCCATAAGAAAACAAGTAATAAATGAGCAAAAAAACACTGTTTTGAAGACATTTTTGAAATACATAAAAAAATGTAACAATGAGTGCGCGAAATAAAATTGTGCTCAATTTTGGTATTCACAAGCATCCTTTGTTCAAACCACTCACTGAGGCCAGGGACAGACCAATGGTGCCCGTGCCGCAACAGATGTCGAGAAGGGTGGTGTCTGCATTGAGGTCGGCGACTTCTTCCACTGTTTTGTACAGCAACTCGGCCCCTGGCGTGTTCACTTGGAAGAACGCGTCTGGGCTCACTTGAAACGTCTGACCAAGCAGGCACTCTTCTATTTCCTGCGTGTGCACAACAAATATGGAGGATTCGCAGGCCATAACATGTCACATATCAGCTGCTTAAGGCACATGGGTCTCTGGGATCGAAAAATTGCCCAAAAAAGCTTTTTTTAGGTATCCCTTTACTCGTGCACAGCTTTTCCTCCAAAAATTCTGTACTTGGAATAGATACTTAGAGCAGCCATAGAAACCCAATTTCAAAAAAAAAAAAAAAAAAAATCTCACTTTTTTACCACGACTGGTATTGCAGTGATAGTAAATTCTTGAGGTACATCCCAGCATGTATTGCAGCTAGGAAGATCATTTGTTTTGCACTGTGAAGCTGAATGTTTAAACCATCCAATAATGGAAGCAGATTTCGCATTTTGTGTTTCAGTAGTTGTATAATTAGCGTTATTTTTAATTGGTTAGCAGTAGTACTTCAAACCTAGAAGTTAGAATTGATGTAAACTTGTATGTGATTGCAAAACAAAAAAACTGCTTCCTGCATTTCATTCTCCACAACTTCTGGTAATAGTTTTTTACCTATTGTTCTCACGAACTATCAAGGAAGATTTTTAATTAAACCAGGAACTAATCATATCACATCAAAACTAATTGGATGTCTGAAATCAGCTAAAAAAAAACTGAACAAGCCTATGAAGTTTAATCAACATTGGTTGGAAAGAAAGGTTTGAGACCAGTGTGCCCCTTAACATTGAAATTCCCGTAACTGCATGAACAGGAAGTATTCCTAAGTATACTTAACACTTTCGCTTTAAAACTGCCCGCAATAAAATACCCGACGTGCCCTCTCTCTCACCTCTGTCCCGAAGACGTGCTCATACTGGGGCTGTTCTTCCTCCGCGCGCCTCTTGTCAAACCTCTGGAAGTGGCAGCAGGTGACGCCGCTCGATTTGCCAGGGCCTTCCGTGAAGAACTGGCGCAGTTTCTCTTTCTCCTCCGAGATCTCCTCCTGGAAGCAGAAAGTGCGTCAGGCCACTTACTGCACATTCACAACGTTCGCGTGAACCAAAAAATTGTTCTTAGCAATCATTTTAATTACGACATGGTACCAGTGCAAAAAGGAAGACAAAGGACGAGGAGAACAGAAGATAGGATGAACGCTAGCATCGTCCGGACTGCTATTTTCATCCTTTGTCGTCCTTTTTGAGCTGGTGCCACGTCGAAGTTAAGCAAACCTTGAACAGTTTAATTAAGCAGGGTGACCCTGAGTTAAGAGCAGGTCGGCCCCACGGCACTTAAGATTTGAAGTGCACGGTATAAAATGGCTCCGGATTAACACAACTGCAGGAGACAGTACGTGACACATCAATTAAACAAACGATGTGTCCTGTACGGCTTTACTACACTTGACAATAAAGTGCAAGGAAACAAACAAGCCAAGAATGGTGGCAAACAAAAGGAGAGAGAAAGGGGGGGAATCGAATTAACCTCAAAATTTCTGTGGAATTAAAACAGTGAATTTTGGGCACTTTTCAATGTGTTGCAATCGAATTGGTGGCCAATTTCCTCATTCAGGATTAACAGCTTGAGACACTAGCAATGGAAAACAGTGAATGGAGTCTGGAATCTACACAACTGGTGTGCGTTCTTCTGTCTCCCCGTTGCCGTTATGTGTGGCATGATATATAAGTATAGCTTGTATTCATTGGCGAGGCATGCATGCAGGCAACCATGTGAGTGCACCATCACTGGTTACGTCCGGCTCCGCGGGATGGCGGTACTTGTCCGTGCTAAGCAGCACATGATGTGTGTTTGACGTTCCAAACGCTATCCCACCGAACGCAAAGTAATGCCTCGAGTCCAATGTGAGTGCGATTAATAACATCTCTGTTGACACCATCATTGAGAATCGGGTTGAAACTGAGCAGACGATGCACGACGGTGTTTTTTTTTCTTTGGCATGTGGGCACAGCGGCACAAGCCGCGCCATGTCCGTGGCACAGGGGCGATGTCTGTGGCCATTTCCAGTGTTGCCAAGCGAAGAAACTGACAGCTAAACTTTTCAATGAATACCGCCTATACCAGTGTGCGTACGATTCTGGGAAACCGGCAGATTACAAAAAGTAATGTTACTGTATGTCAAAGTACACAGCCAAGCTGAAGGGTGCATAGTAGGTAGGCAAGGAAAGAGGGGGGTGGGGGGGTGGAAACTCTGGCCACAGGCTGACTCTAAACTAGGGCTTTTTGGATAAATTGGGCACGGTACAAATTGCCTTGCATGGTAACACTGCGTTTTATAGCACCTGTCACAGACATTTCTGTCTGTCTCGACAAAAAAATGACATCACAGTATTCTTAAAACACACACGAAGCATCATAAAAGCACTTGTACATCATCGCCTCGCTGCTATCGGTAAATCACCGCCACACAGTGAAAGTGCTGCTCCCAGCTGTACAATTCATAAAATTGAACTGCACTGCTGCAAAAGCTTTTGTTTCCATTTCTCAGCAACGCACGAGAGCACCCTGGTCAGTTTTCTCTGCAGCACGAGGGCTATGCGATCACTATTTTTTCTATCTCCCTGCCAGCAGCAAGGGTGCCCCCATTTGCACCAGTAACCCACACAACATGACGCACCTCACTGAGAGCCTGCGGGTGGATGACTGCGATGGCCATAATGTGGTCTTTGCTTGTGGTCCGCACAGTGAGCTGGCGCCAGTACCCTTCGTGCGTCTCTGGATTAAACGGCTCCTTGCCAGACTGTTTCACAAAGTCCTGAAAGCACTGCGCAAATGAAAATTTCTTCTGTGATGAGCGCCATCTAGCAATGCAGACTCAGCATCAAAAACAAACATTTTTTAGGAGAAATGCAACATCACATGGCCCAGCCAGGATGAAAAGGCACGTACTCCTGTTTCACAATTCTATGCAATGCTGCCAAAGCTATAAGCTCCAGCAGCCAACCAGAAAAGATGACAGTTTCTTGGCAACTGGTATTTGGAAGAACAACATGCCTGTTCGAATGAATCATTTAGTTGCCCTGCATAAATGCAACAAACAACTGATACAAGGTGAGACTTGAGCGCAGCCACAACAAAACCGGCTCACGAATGCACAAACTGAAGTGACCTGCAAAGTTCCAAACACACAAGGCAATGCTTGCAATGCAAACACTTGGCTGCTGGTAGGTACGCCTTCAAGCGACATTGACTCTTCCTATTTGCTTCCAATGTATGTTTGCCCAACTGACTGGTTAGCAAGCACTGCACAGAATTAGTGAGAGTGAGGGCACTGTATGCTGCAATGGGTAGATATCACGGTGCAGCTTCTAAGTATTAATTAAAATCCATATGCAAGCAAGCTGAGTAATGCTGCAAAAATGAATCACTTCTACTTTGAAAAGCAGAGCTGTTTAAGCTATTAGTTCCACCGTATAGTGTAACCAGAAAAAAATACCAAGAAAAAAGACCGATTGCACGTGAGCGTGTGCCCCATGAGAAGCTCAACCTCTGGGAACACTCTGCTCAGTGTTCGTGGAATGATCTCTCACGTGCCTTTCTTCTGGCCAGCCAGTTCACGTGCGCCGTTCGCGCCTGAAGTGGGGAGCACAGATGCCGAGTTCGCAAAGCTGGTTGCTGCAGGTTCTAGTGCATACTAACGCGGTCCATTTTCGAAGAGATGTGAAAACCTGCGGACAAAACGATCCGGGCCTGCCAGTCATAGGAAACTTTCAGCGGTAAGTTTGAAAACACATTTGAGGTGCAACAGCCAGGTCTCCGAAGAAGGGAGAGCGGCCGCCAGCTCTGCTGTTTCTCCAGCCTTGTACCACTAGTGCAAGCTGCACCAGTTTTTTTGTTCTCAGTGTGTGGCTAGGTGACATTCAACACATTTCAGCTGTGAAAGACTTGTAGATTTGTGTAATACTGCTAGAACTTTTGAAGGTAGCATGCCATAAGCCCCTCAT
This sequence comes from Haemaphysalis longicornis, assembly GCF_048455015.1. Taxonomy (NCBI): domain Eukaryota; kingdom Metazoa; phylum Arthropoda; class Arachnida; order Ixodida; family Ixodidae; genus Haemaphysalis; species Haemaphysalis longicornis. The sequence continues at coordinate 57,005,354 of NW_027526422.1, forward strand.
TTCAACAAACGACAGACAGATGCCACTAGCCCATCAGTATCTCACTACCCAAGACTAAGTGGCAACAGAAACTACGTCCTGGGGCAGAATTCTCAGTTCTGCCCATTTTATGTTTGCTTCAAAATGTCATTTCAAGCAAGCCCTGACTGGCTGAAAGCAGACGGCCAAATATGACTCGGCACATTCAGGGATCTCACCAGCGCAGCCACGCCACGACTGAAATGGACACGAGGTGGACATTTTCGAAACGAGCACAGCTCAGAACTTCGCTCATGTTGCAGCACTCCAGACAGGAACAAGTGCATCATTTTTACGAAGCCATGAAGACAAAACACAACTTTGCTCTTTTTGAAAGAACTAGCCTTAGGCAACTCACTCAGCTCCATTCAAGCCATGAAAGATGTGTTTTTAGCGAGGGAAGGGGGGGGGGGATGCAAGAAATGTTGAAAAACCTTTAAATTTCACGCTACATTGGCGTGATGCAGGCAGGAGTGAAGCAATATGGGCTAGAACTAAAAGCATAGTGATCAGTGTTAACTGCACTTTCGCATTCAATCGATACAAATCGATCAAACAGAACTAGAGGCCCCACTATAATCGCCCAGTCATGTCTTCTGGTGGTGGCTTTGGGTGGCAGCCACCAATCGCACAAACAAGATTCTGTAAGGTCACACAGAAATCACTGGAAAGTGGCTGGGGTGCCGCCACTCCTTTAAAGGTTTTCTTTAATTATTCAATTATTTGTCTCAAGCTTGCGATAAATCTCCTATCACTGTTATTGGCACAAAGCAGTCTTTTTAACGAACCAAACTTGTTCTTTGCCTATATGACCCCTTTAACCCTTTCTGTACTGCAAAAAGAAGTAAAATGTACCAAATTTACAGAAAAATGTTTTTCGTTCAATTTACAAGTTTTTTTTTTCCTGAATAAGTTTCTTTATTTCTCTAATTCTGTAAAAATATTGCTCTAAGATGGCTTCTCCACGGTACTATTATTTCGATACATAACGTTCCTTTATTTCTATGTGTAAAAAAGACGGCTCGCAGATAGCACCACTGCATGGCCGCAGCGTCTTGCAAAAAAGCGCCATCGGGGCTCCAAAATGACCGATCACAAGTATAGACGTCATGACCGATGACGGCTATACTCGTCATCGGTCATTTTGGTACAAAATCTCATGACAACTATACTCGTCAACGGGAGCGAAAGGGTTAAACAAAGTTTTTTAGGGGCAAAGCAATTTGGGGGCTTGGGCTATTGGCATCTCCTGTCGTCAAGCGACAGGAGACGCCAACATCTTCTGTCGTCAAGTTGGCAAACAATGATCAAAAAGGGAATCTATAATGGATGAAACCTGTTCAAAATCAAATAACGTGATGAACAACATAATAAACATGACTAACATCATAAATCAGCTAGCCTATTTCAGGACAGCTTGACTGTGGTAGCGCGCAAGCGCCCGTTTTTAGCATGGACGAGCATAGCTAATCTTCGGTGGGAGCGGTACAACCTTGTGGACGAGCTCAGCTAGTCCCCGAAACAGGCTAACCTTGGCGACACGCTTGGCTGACTCGGGGACATTGGGCAGCCCATCTGGCGAGGCGACACTCATGGACCCCTGGCGGTAGCTGCTGATGCGGAAGCCCACGGTGATTTCCCCCGTCTCCAAGTGCTTCCCAACTGTGAACTCATTCTTGTTGCGGTAGCCGTCCACCACTGGAGACGGCCGGATGGGCTCCGGGGCACACACACTTGTCTTGTGCACATTCCTGCAACAAAGGGACACCACTGCATGCTTATACACCGTTGCAACCACCCTGCCCCATACTCTCGCATCTGTGTATAGGTTGTATTCACTGGCTGGGCACGCACGCAGGCACCCATGTAGGTGCGCCTTCACTGGTTATGTCAGGTTCCGCGGGATGGTGGTACTTGTCCGTGCTGAGCACATGATTTGTGTTAGATGTTCCAAATTCTACCCCACCAAACGCGAAGTAATGCCTCGACTTCAATGTGAGTATGATTAATAACATCTCTGTTGACACCAACATTGAAAATCGGATTGAAACGGAGCAGACGATGTACACTGGTGTTTTTTTTTTCTACTGCGTGCAGGAGTAGTGGCACAAGTCGCGCCACGTCTGTGGCCCTTCGGCCATGTCCGTGGCCATTTCCAGTGTTGCCAAGCAAAGAAATTGACAGCTAAACTCTTCAGTGAATACCATATATCATTCCGGAATAGAAGGAAATATAATATCTGATGCAGCTGCCAGCGCTGGCCACTCTCTGCGTAACACGACACAGCTTCCTTTCTCTCAAAAGGATGGTTGTGCCCTTATCTATCGAACTGGTTAGAGAGAGCAAATGTTGAAGTGGCAGCATCCTCGCAGCGGATATACACCTCTACATGGAATTGACCCTTTCTGTAAATTCAGTGTTCCACCCGACCTAAGTAAAGCGTCTGAAGGTGTACTGCATCGTTTGCGTCTCAACGTGGCTTACACCTGAAGCTTCAAGTTCAAAATAGGGTGGGAGGATTCACCACTGTGCCCCACGTGTGCTGTGCGCGAGACTACTGAGCACTTGTTGTGTATATTCCCGCGATTTTCCGCTGCGCGAGTTACAGCGGCGAGCTGCCTGTCTCGTGTTCGACGCGGAGCAAGCCTTCAGTTGTGTCACTTTCTTGGACCCTGGGACAACAACAATGGGCCTCTTCGATTTACAGTCTCGGGCTCACCGCGGACTCCCCGAGAAGCAGTCCAACATTCGATTTTCCCGTGTATCCCTATGGCTTCGGGGAATCCTCGGACTACCCGCGGGCAGCCCGCGGAGAGCCAGAAGTGGAAAATCGAAGAGGCCCAATGACTCATATTTAGGAACGAAAATTCTTCTGCGTTTTTTGCGAGATTCAGGACTAGACAAAACTTTGTAATTCTTCCATTGTGCGCATGGCTATGTCTGTACGCGTTTGCGTCGTCATGTATGCTTTGACTCCTTTTTCTTGTTAGACGCTCTGCACTTCCTGGGCTCCATTCGCTCAATTTTTTTTCTTTTCCTTAACTTTATTTCAAGTTTTTTCCTTGCACTACATTCCGTGCCATTTTTATTTAACTTTTGTTTTCTCTCTATTGCTGCTTTCCCGATCTCTCACATTCACTTTACTGTATTGTAATCATCCCCATCTGGCATAGCAAGCACTGCCGCTAGCAGAGCTGACCTTTCCAGCCCACATTAAAGAGTTCTCTCTCTCTCTCTCTCTCTCTCTCTCTCTCTCTCTCTCTCTCTCTCTTATTTTGCCTTTTTTCTGCCCAACCCCTCATATGCAATGCCCTCAGACATTTAAATAAATGAAATGTAAACGGCTGGGAAAAAACCTGAAAAATTCACCTTTTTCCACTGAAGGGTAACAAAACCGACATATTAACGTGAGAAACAGAACTGATGCCATGTTTGGTCGTTAGGAATGCTTGCAATCCCTCGTCAAGCAGCACATTAGCACACGCAAAGGTGACGGCTATCTCAAACACGCCTCGTTCTAATGAAATGAACCAACGAAAATGCTGACATTACAACTCAAACGTCCTTACGAAGCCCCAGCCATGGCTTTGGCCACTGGCAATGCCCCATTCAAGACAACCCACCCTAACGAACCTTTGTTTGCTAATCCACGACTTGAGGCCTGGGTTAAGTGATTCCAGTTTCCGAGCATACTTGACTGTAATTTTCCGCATGTGCTCTTCCTTTTGTGTCAGTTGCTGTTCATATGGTACGTCCGACCAGGGTGCCACGGAATCCTTTATCCTGCAAGAAACATCACACTGTTGTACAAGTCACACACAGAAAAGACTGTACACAAAGTATATAAGAAACTGGAATGATGATTGGATGGGTGTATTCAGGTGATTTTCCTCTGATGCATAATAATAAAAGCAAAGCATGCAAACATTGCCCCCATAGAGAAAAACTGGTTTTCAATTCATTACTAGATAACTATGTAAGTGCTGCAGCGGGCCTTAGTGCTACACTAATTCAACAATAAAATGCTATCTTTGGGTGAAACTTAAATGCAAACAAGTGATCGATCCACACAGGGAAAACTTGAGTACTCGTAAGCACTGTCACAACAACCTGCAAACATCATGCCGCCTGAATACAACCAGAAAAACAAAAAGTAGAAACTGGGGGCCCTTTAACTGCCATGTCCTACGTTTGTGTTTTTTGGAACTCGCTAGTACATAACCTGTGCTTTCTTTTTTCTCATTCAAATCTTCAATAAATTTTTCCCCGTTGCAAGAGGAATATCACTTGGGTAAGCCAAAATCACAGCGCTCCTTATTTGTCCTGAAGACGTTGTATACTAGTAAAAACAAAAAAATTGTTTTCTCTAACATTCGCTTTTTATCTATAATTGTAGCTTCAAAACTACCATGTCTTGAAACTGTTCTATATAAGTTGTGCAACACTATCAGGTACAGATGAATATTTGAGTGCATTTTGAAATAAATATTGGGAGTTAGCACTCGTATTGTGCTCTCCCTTTTGTCTCCCGCTCAATGTTTGCACCAGTAATTCAAAGCTGCATAATACCCCTGTCACACGGGAACTTTCAATTGTGATCGAGCCTGACCCTGCTCGAACTCAATCCTGGTTTCCCAAGCGCGATTGAGGTCGCCAAGCACGATAGGATGAAAGTGGTGGTATTCTCATCCCTGCTGAATAATGGCACCAAAGGTCGCAACTTTAACTAACACCACAAATTGTATCAAATAACCTTACTCAAATAAATGGCTGATAAATAAAAGCTCGAAAAAATACAGAACAGAGCCGCGCGGTTTGTTTTAGGGCGGTACAAGCGGAGAGACAGCTCCACTGCTATGAAAGCTGAATTGGGTTGGGAATTGCTTTCTTTATGCAGGAAAAAACTGCGTTTGAAGTTTTTCTTCTCTGTCTTTCATGGGCAGGCTGGAATTGACCGTCACAACTATTTCAGCGTACCCAGTTACACATCCAGTCGACATGACCACCGACACAAAGTGAAAGAGTATCGTGCAAGAACAACCATGTTGTACAATTCCTTTTTTGCGATGGCCATTAGAGATTGGGACCGGCTGCAAGACAAGCAAGTGTGCTGTATGAACGAAGAATTGTTTTATTTCAGTCTGTAACCCCCCTGCTGTAATGCCTTTGTTGGAAAAGCGGGGCACTCACTGAATAAATAAATAAATAAAAATAGCATTTATATAGTTACGTGTACTTACAGCCACGCAAAGTTACCAGGTGCTGGCCTGAAATACATTTTTGGTGCCATCTAGCATACGTGAGTGCAACCAGTGCAACTTCTCAATTGGGATTGAAACGTGCTGTGTAGCGGGGGCAATGCGTCGAGCGCGCTCAAAAAGTCAATCGCGCTTCGCTTCGATCAGGATTGAAAAGGCCCGTGTGACAGGAGTATAAGTTGATCCAAATAAGGTCACTCCTCACTCGCATGTATTGAAAAGAACAGAGAAAAAATGTGCCGTGTTCTAGATTAACTCGCCACTGACCACAGACAGAGAAATGTCGTTTGAAAACAAGACAGTCAATAGAATTATATGGCTGGTTGCCTATATGTGCACTTTTTTTGTAATCTATGACAATTAAAATTTTGCAATAAACAAGCGGTTGGCCAACAATGCTTGTTTTATAATTTCTTTCACGCGTCAATGTGCATTACGCTGGAGTGAAGAAATACAAGCAGTGTTTTTGAATGCGTTTCCCACGTATGGCTGAATAAGTGTGACGCCTCCAAATAAGCACCCTAAAAGAATGTGCTTAGGGACATCCCAGAGAAACGCTTCTATTAACGACTGGGACTGCGTTAAAGAGATTTCAGAGACGTCCTTACCTTCCTTCTCTTGAGATATCACCACACCTCGAAAAACTATTGCGAGAAATTGATTACGCAGCCGAAATCTTCTACGTGCACTCATGTGATGTACCAGTGACAAACCTGTCAGCAATGCTTGCTTCATCACAATGTCTTTTTTGTGGCGTGACATCTTCAGCTTCACCAAGCTTTCTTTTCTGTATAAGCGGGTCAGCCATGGGGTTTGCTTTCTGCAAGGTGTTTGAAAAGAAAAAAAAAAATGTTAGTGCGACTGCAAAGCGCTTTTGTTTGCTGGTTTAAAATCAAAGGATGCAACAGTACCTTGACAGTTAAGGTGCAGCCTTTGAAGTTGTACCCTTCAATTTTTTTCAAAGCATTCTCCCGTTCTTCTTCGGATCTGTTATAAATATCATTTCTTTTATTGTCCATTAATAGTTTTATGGGAGCGAAAACTACAAGGGCTCATGCGAAACAAAAATCAAACCCATTACCTGAAGGACACGAAGGCAAACCTGGCCTTCTCCATCACTTTGATTTTGTGAGGGTTGAGGTTCAGAGTTTTTGAAAGAAGCTTCTTCACTTGCTGGTAAATAAAAGGGAAAAACGCATTAAACTTTCAGCGAAAACGTTCTGAAGAAAAGCGAGAAACAATGGACCTTACTCCGTGGCCGAATATCTTCGGCAGATTGCCGACTTCAATCTTGTGGACCTCGGAAGTGAACTCGTCCCTTTTGGTGTAAAAATAAGGATCCTGGGCCAGTTTCGCTCCATCTCCATCGGCTTGCAAGTTTGTACTATCTTCCTTTCCGACTGCGTTACTTTCTGCGCTGTCACCCGAAACATGCCCGGTTTCGCCAGCTGCACTTTGCGAAGATTCGATCACAAGACTGTCACCACTATTTTGTGAAGTTGACATGGCAAGTAGTTCACAAGACTGTTTATTTAAATTTTCGCCCAGAGCTTGCATAAGCGTGAACTGCAAGTGAACTCTACGAGCGCACGTGTATCCGTGCACAACATGTGTGCACGAACATTCCCTGACTTTTTAACGTTTTAATGGTTTTAATAATATTGCCTGCTATAATGTTCGACAATTTTATTCTCATTTAATTTGGGAATAAATGCAATGAAAAAACAATTTCGGTGCTGTATGAGAATTTCTCTTTTTGTTGTTGTTACTTGTAACGCTTGTAACTCGCCCAGCTTGCATGGCCGCCAACGACAGCGCATCGTCGCATCGGTCGTCTGTCGAATCGTTTTTTAGCGGAGCGGGAAAGCTTGCAGAATAATCACACGAAATCACGTTCAATCGGTTTTAATCGGGCATAAAAATGGGCGATGAAAACGTAAGTTTGTGGATAAGTGACTTGTGAACACCAGTTCTTTTTGCGATGCGTTGCATTTTATTAAATAACTCAGCTCATTGTTCAAAGATTTAGTCCAATAGGCTTATAGGTGCAGCCTTTATAAACAAAATTTACCGAAAGCACAAAGCTGCGTACTGTAGAATGAAATGCTGCATTAGGTCTTTGCTTATGCTCTAAATGGCGAGATCAAAATTTCTTTAACCACTGTCATGTGCGCATCTGACAGCGCCGAAATTACGGGCTTCGTTTGTTCATGCGGGAGGTTTGTTTGTTCTGCCAGTGCTTCACCGTTATTTGTGTCTTTCCCGTGGACTTTGCTGCCTAAACGTGCTCTTAATTAGTGATTACATAGTGTTGTACTTTTAACAAGTGTTGTACTTTTAACTCTTTTCGTCAGAACGACTCGAAGGACCTCGATAAAAGCCGGAATGACAGCGTCAGCGAGCAGGTAAGTCGTCTGCAGGTTTCGTGATTTTGACTGCTTTCGCTTTACGCCTGACCACAAGTAGGTTCTGAATGATGTGCTGCCGTTAAAGGATAAAATCATGAATGAAATTTCGTGTTCAGAAAAACCTGATTTGTGGCTGAATTTGACAGCTACTTTCGATCTGACGCCGCATTATGAAGAGGCTAGGTGCTCCTATAAAAGCAAAACGAATGTCTCATTTCTGCGGCGATGGTAGCACTGTCCTGGTCGGACCATTTGCTGGTTCGATTTTTGTCTCGCTTTAGATAGAACATTCAAATGAGCATTTTAAACGAACAGCCATTACTTAACCTGACCACTTGGTTGTTTAAAAAGACTGGAAGGATTTCTGAATGTTTTTTCTTGAGAAACTGCGGATGCGTTTCTCTCTGAGCGCTTTCCTTTTGACTTTCATATAATCGCACATATGTTTTAAGTATTTCAGTACATTTCCAATGAAGTATTAATTTCAACGTTTAGCATCATGCGTTGAAGCAAAGTCACCTTTAGAGGAAATATTGTGATTGCGCAGAAGGCGCTGATCTTGAAGGGACACTGAAGCATAAAAGCAACTTGGCCTATATTTATAGCTTAGAGTGTTGTAAAAACAAACACAACACTCGCAGCAGCAGCAGTTGCATATTAATGCAGAAAATGCCAAAAGCATGAGAACAGGTACCACCCTCTCCATTCACTCTCCCACTGTGAGATTCGCGACATCACAAACCTTGAGTTGGAAAGCGCAGTATGTGGCGCTTGCCCCAGTATTTTTCAGAAACAAACGTTGAGGGAGGAGGGACATAGAAGTGTAGAATACATATACGTGGGAAATTTCATTTGTCATACACTTTTGCAGTTACAAACCTCAGTTAGTGAACATAAGCTAAGATAGATAGGTAGATAGAAACTTTATTGTTCATGGGATGGTGGGGCGAATCAGCCGCTGAGGGCCCTGATGATGTGGGCCGCCAGTTCCCGTCGCTGTTGGAGACTCGCTGCAACAGCCAGCCACTCTCCGGTGTAATTGTGTGGTTGGGTAGGGTTGTAGGGGCACTCCCACAGAATGTGGACCTGGGTAGGGGGAATAAGGCAGTGGGGACAGAGTGGGACAGGGGTGTCTGGCGTGCGTTGGAACAGATAGAGCCGAGTGGCTGTGTGCAGTGTATATGTTTGCGCCTGCCGAATTACTACTTGCTCGCGGCGGGTAAGCCCGGAATGGAGGGGAGGGAACGTGCGGCGTATGCTTAGAATGTCTGCTAAGGTAGGGAGCGGAGGGGGAGGACAAGGATTTGTGTCGCGAGCATCGACAGGGGCCCGAAGGAGAGCTTCGCGGGCAAGCTGATGAGCGCGTTCGTTCCCTGCAACGCCTGCGTGACCAGGGATCCAGTGCACGTGAAAAGGCCCTTTAACGTTGTTGAAGAGGGACAGTGGTAGCATGCTGACTTTGAATCGGTATAGATATTGGTCGTGCGGACAGGGGATGTGTTGTCAGCAGCGGCAAAAGCGATAGCGAGAAGTTCGGCTTCTTCTGGGGAGGTGCAGCGTCGAGTGATGGAGTAGTGAGTACCCCCTGAAGTGATGAAGGCGACCGCACCGAGGTTATCTTCAAATGCCGCATCTGTGAATCCGTGGCGGCTGTCGGTATCACGGTTTACTTTCTTGGCGTAGTATGCGGCACGAATAAGACGGCGTTTGGGATTGCGTTCCTTGTCCATGTGGCGGGGAATAGGTGCTACGGTAATATGTTGGAGTATTTTGCTGTCTAGAGGAGTTGTTTGAGGTCGGGGAGGACGGTACGGGTATCCTAATGTGCGTAAGATGTGAAGACCTGTTGCAGTTTCGGAGAGGCATTGACGTTGGTGGCTGCGGTGGATGTCAATTATGTCAGTAACCTTCGGGAGAACACCAAGTTGCGCAAGTTGGGTGGTGCTAGTGGTAATAGGAAGACCCAGAGATATTTTTGTCGCTTTGCGGATTAGAGCGTCAAGCTTCCCTTCCAAGTTAGGACGACGTACGGCGCTTGGTAGCGAATGCGGGAGAGGATAAGAGCATCGTGGAGCTGAAGAAGGTCCTGTTCTTTGAGTTCCCTGGAGCGTGTAAGACGCCTCAGTCGAAGTGTGAGGCTTTGTTTCAGTTTTGGTTTTGTGGAAATGTCTTGCATTTCATGCAAGCGCCATCAAAAGATGCGTGCAGGTGGGTGAATGCGACATCTTGCCATACCAACGTACGACTAGTTCGTATATATGCTGTTATGGCAGGAGGGGCAAGGCAGCAGAGTTCGGGTTCATGGCTGACCAGTGCGGGGATGACATATTTAATGGGAACATTACGTACTATTGTAATACATTGAAATACGAACAACGGATACAGCTTTCACTACATAGGGCGCATCCTGGCGACGGACGGCGTATGCGCAGTACGAACAAGTTACGAGAGTTCATGACCAGCCTTGATATGGAAAGGAAATCGCGAAATAAAAAAACAAAGGAATATAGCTGCACGTATGAACGAGTTACGAGAGTTCATGACCAGCCTTGATATGGAAAGGAAATGATGAAATAAAAAACAAAGGAATATAGCTGCACGTGCTGTTTTCACGCAGCGCAGTGACGAAGTTAGATAATGCTCCTGTAGCAGGTGCTGAACACAGCGCAAAGTCAAACTAAAACACTCAAACACCGAACGGGGGTGTTTCCGTACGAAGGTATGGACACGAATTCTCGTAACTTTTCGTACTGTGCATACGCGGCACGTCGCCAGAATGCGCACTATGTGCTGAAAGCCACACACTCCATATTTCAGGGTATCATGATAGTACACAGTGATAATGATGTGCATACCCCAGCGGGGGGATTCAACATTTTACCACCGCCACAGTTCGCGTCTTCTGCTAGCAAGTACAGGCACCAACTGCACGGTGATGCTGAACTTGCTGTGTGTTGGACACTTTTCTTTGCTGTGCCGTGTCTCCATCAAACGCTCGCATTGCAGGTGCTTGCATCCGTTCTTTTCACGTTCGCTTAGTGATGACGCTAGCGCACCAAGTCCGGCAGTTTATCCAAATGCCTTCGAGGGACAGACCACTGATTTTTTGTGGAGCGCATGTCCTGTAGCTCGTATAAAAGACGGAAGGCATCGCGAAATAAACAGGCAGAAATAATTTTAATTTTGCGCGAAAATATATGAAGTTCAAAAAGTCCAAACGCAACATTGCCGTGCGTGCCTAACAACTCTGTCAGTTTCAATCACCGCATAAATGAATAGGAAAGGTTGCACATAATTGCTACTTTAGCCAGGGACAAGTTGTTAAACACCCCTTTTCATCTTGCGTCCAGTTAAAAGTGTGTTGCTGCACTGCTCACTGTCATGGTTGCCAGCATTCCTTTTGGCAGACCCGCTGGCTGTGGTGGCTCAGTGGCTAAGGCGGTGTGCTGCTGAGCACGACAACGTGGCTTCGATTCCTAGCCGCAGCAGCCACTTTTCTGATGGAGGCGAAAAGCAAAAACGCTCGTGTTTACGAGATTTCGGTGCACGTTAAAAATCCCCAGGTGGTGAAAATTAATCCGGAGCCCTCCACTACTGCGAGCCTCATCGCCTGCATTGCGTCGGCGTGTTAAACCCTAGAATGAATCAGTCAATTCCTTTGGCAGGCTACATATGGCGGGAAGGTCTAAAAATTCTGATTTCAAAAGTTCTAGAGCACTATCAGCAAAACCATTCCGGGTTCAGGTGTTTTAAGTGATTCTCTTTAATTTGGTATAAATAAAACATTCTCGACAAAGATTAATTGTCTGTCCCGTTAAGGAAACTCTGCTTTTCGTAGCGGTACTGCTGATCCATTCATTGCTTTTGATGTGCCTCGAGGGTGTCTAAGCTGCTTTACAGCTCCACCTTGGAACGGGCAGTTCATGTAGATGTCAATGGCATGCACACTGGGCCCTTTACTTGTCCTGTGCATCGCATCACAAAGCTTCTGCTTTGGATGCTGGCACGATGCCTCTGGTGCCCCGCCTTGCAAACGGAGCCAGACTGTGGCAAAACCAAATTGATTGGTTTTGACATCGTCTTCAAATACGTTCATCTTAGTATCTACATATTGTCGGGTCACGCTGGTTTGTCACCTCTTTTTCTCCCGCCCACAAGGTAATCGTTGAGGGAATGTAAAAACTTGGGCGATTTGGGAATGGGTGTTTGTGATGACGAAGGAGCTAGACTATCTTAATAGGGCACGTGTCGATAATGGTTAGTTGTGGGGTTGGCTTTGTTCCTTCATGTCTGTTTTTTTTTTTCATATTTTTATGATATTTTGTTCTCTACAGTTTCGTTTATATTTGGCATTTCTGGAGAAAATAAAATCCAGTTGTAAGTCGGCACTTTGTGTGTCATTGCTGTTGTCCTGTTGTCTTGTTGCTTTCGCTGATATTTTGTTGTGTGTCCATGTCGCCAATGGTCTCTTACTGGCTAAGATTTTGGGGCTTTTGCTTCCACCACTGCCTCAACCATCATTGCAGCTTGAGTAGAGGCGAGCATCATAACAATGGCTTGAAGTACGAAAAATCTGTTCTGATTTTCACAAAGCCAGACTGCACATTTTCATGAGTTTGGCGATGATAGTGCACGTTTCTAGCTGGAAGAGAGAGAGAGAGAGAGAGAACCACTTTATTTTACAACTGGGAAATAGGGAGCGGTGATGGCCAAGGCCCATATGGCTGTGACGACCGCAAGGGCCCGTGTGGTTTTTTCTGAACCACCAGGTCTGAGCTCCCAAGGCCTGTTCCCAGTAATGGAACAAATACTGATTTCCTCCGATTCTTAAACTTTCTCGAAGAGTAGGTTGATGTGCAGCATCAGACATCGGCAGTATCGGCTTTTCATGGTTTTCCTGGTCTGCATTTTGGTCTTGTGTGTTTTTTCCCCGATTCGGTTGTGGTGGTGGAAAATTTTTATTGTTGGGAGATTCCAGGCCGAGGACGCGTTCTCAGAGATGAACCCTGCCCGGAAGTGGCAATGTGTTTATGGGCAAACTGCATGCCTGCTGCGGTTTCTGTACCTATGCTGTCAAGTAGACGTTGAAACGCAGTAGGTGCTGGCAAGTAGTTGCACGCACTCTTTTTATGGTTTCATGAAGTTCAGGCAATGAGATGAGGTTTGCAACGGAGATGTACTCTATCTCGTGTGAGGGTGGCTCAATGTGGGTTTCTTCGGGAGCTTGTGCCATCTTCAATTAGACAGGGGGCACTTCATTTCCCAAAGATTCGTGGTCGATGGCCAGCTCTTGTTGCCCACTGTAGGAGGTGCCTGTTGTATCAGCTAGTGTAGAAGTGCAGTGGTGGTGTCGCTGCAAGTTACCTTCGAAACTCTTGTCTGTGGATTGGTAGAACGATAGACAAGTTTGGTGATTTGGTCTCGTAGCACAGTTTGTTTGGTTTCGGGCAGCACCTTTTTTATTTCTTTCAACAAGCTAGCTATGTAATGTGTAAAAAGTGCTTTTGCACAGTGGAAGCAATCCGTGTATAATTCATTGCGCTCTACTTCCTCCAAGTTTGTGCCTACTAGGTCTATTACTTTCGAGTCCAATTTTACAACACTGAGTTTCCGTATGAGAATTTCAGGGTGCGTTTTGACTTTCCAGACAGTGGGTATCGAAGTCATGATTCGGTCAATATCGGTGAGATTTCTGAGGTTCATGAGATAGGTGAATACCAAACTGACCTTGTTTTGCAATGAACGCAGAGCATCCAGCTCACCACCTTGCTGTTCGATAACAGTATGGTTCGTTCCTTCCAAGTATGGTGGACTGGACTGAACATGGTGTGTGCGCTGGCCGGTTTTGGCTGTCAGTGCACTGGAATGGTTCTCAGGGGTGCCGGTCCAGTCTGGCTGGTCAAATAGCCCTCAAGGCTAACAGTAGGAACGCCAATGTTGGCGCCGGTGCTTGAAGGGGTCTGTGGTCGGCATGCGGTCACAGTCGGCGATTGGTTCTGTGTCTCACCTGCCGGCGGCCACTGGCACCCCTGCTGTTCTTCCCCATCGGTCTGAGGGTTTTGGCACCAAATGTTGAGAAAGACAGCAGAGTTGGGGGTCATAGCTGACCGGTGCGGGGATATCTTTAATGGCGTAGTTATGTGCACAATGATGATAATGATATGCATACCTCAGTGGGGGATTCAACGTATACAGCAGCCCATGGCAAAGTCAGAAATATTAGCGTGAACGGCTTGAAGCAAGACTGCTGACAACTGCATTTAGCAGTTGCGCGTTTATTTTCTGCACCTGCCCCCAGGCGACAGCACCTCCTCGAAAAGCTTTGGCGTGGTTGTGAAGCCAAGCCTCATCTGTATGAAGATGGCATTGAAAAAAACCCCATTTTGATTAGCTTCCAATCTTTGTAGCGGCAGTGAAAGCCAATGATACAGGCTCACAGTCAGATGGAGAGGAGTGAGTAAATTTGAAAATGGCGTCCTCGCTTGCTTTGGGAACTTTGTACCCAATTGGAGCAATTCTAGCTTTAATTACGTATTTTTTAGCAAATAAGGCTTTGTTGGCCGTCGAACAAGAGCTGAAAGAGCTACAAAACACATTATCTTTGTTAAGCCAAAAGGTTATGCGTTTAGTGTCCCTTTATTAATAAAGCAACTGCTGTTGCCATGAGTGGCATGTTTGCATTCATGGCACTGTAGTTCTATATACAGGCCAGCTTGTTTTTTCACATTAGTGTTCCTTTACTGCCGTTATGCTTTGCGGCACTCATTACATATCCAAGTATTTCACGCAGAGGGGTGTTTTTCGCAGATTTCAGGTATCTTTGGGCTTCAATAAAAGTTCTAACACTAAATGCAGCGCGTAAGAAATGTAAGAAGGGTGTGAGATACCAAACTATCATGCACGGCTACCATCAAGCAGGAATTTCTTTTATCATCTTATTTTTGACCGGGGTTTTGTCTCTGTGCTTACTTTTCCCCCTCTTCTCTTTTTCGCTACTCATTCTCCCACTTTTTGTGTGCCCTTTCTTTCTCTTTCAGTCCCCCTTCCCCATGTGTAGGATAGACAGCTGGAAGCTTCCCTGCTTGGCCTGCCTGCTTTTGCTGTACTGTCCTTTCGTCCTTTTTCTTCTCGGCCTATGTGCACCTAACACACAAATAAGAGTCGCATTACATTTAATTTGTGGGCAAGTTGGTTTGATCAGTGAACTCAAAAATATGAACAGCTGTGCTCATCTTGACCATAAAATGAATGCCTGAATGGTGAGGAAAAGCATTCACGATGAATGGAGGCTTCTGCAGCTCATTACTTGGACATTTTTCTCCTTTCCCTCCCAGTTTATTTTTCTGGTTTGTTTTGCCACTAATTTACTTCGATTAAACTTTAAGCTTTAACTTGCTGCGTTTAAACTTCTATAGCATGGCCTGACGCATCTTCGAACACTTTGTGATGGCAGCCGAAGCAAAGAAGTGGCGAAATGTCAACCTGGCATAAATGTCAGTCTGACATTTGTCAGCTGTTGTCCCACTTTTGGCCCATTGTCCTCTGCCACAAATGTTATGGAATGAACATTTTGTTTAGCAAGCAAAACCATTTCTGTGGTGGACTTGTATGCATCCAGAGCTGGGGCAGCGAGGGAATACTTTGAAAAGACGTCGGGTGATGGGATACTGCCCTCGGTTTGCATTGTTGCTTGGGTTGTGTGATGGCGCTACTTGTACAGGCTTTCTTTTGCAGCCAGGTGCTGGAAAAGCAAGATTCTAATAATGAAATATTTAGTGTTGTGAGGTTCGCAGTAAAGACTGAATGCAACTTCTCGTGTAAAACTCTGTGTTGCTCCTTTATTTGGGAACAGCGCGAGATAAAGCAAGGTACGAATTCCCGTTGAGGCCAAGAATTTTCCAAATTTGACCAGTAACAGCCAGGCCAATAACAGCTATGCAACCGCACATGCTTTTCTATCACTTTGCAGGCCAATTGCAGGAGGGGGAAGTCTTTATTATCCACAATATACTACGAAACAGGTGTTTGGGCTTTAAAGTAATAACAAAGTAAAATGCACTGGGGGCAAAACATTGATAGAATGCCTTTTCTGTGCATGTATAAGGGCTATAAGAAAAGCAAGCTTCCGTGCAGGACACTTTTGTTGGGCATTTGGGAGGAACACCCGTTGGTGGTACTGTCTCTTTTTAGGCTTTTGGAATTTTCTGCATTGATAAGCAATGGTCGCTGCCGTTTGGGCTATACAGTAAACCCTCGTTGAAAAGCTTGCTTCCGCCATGCATTGAAAGCAAATCATCTTTGCTTTTAGTAAAGTACCACTCCAAATAATGAGTCCACTTTTCTGTTTCATGACATTGTACTGCACTTGTATTCGCAGCAATGTAAACCACTGACGTAGACCAGCTTGCTCATACACTTCGGTGTCCCTTAAGCATGCAGATGAGTGAGAGTGGATCATGGCAGTGTGCAGGAATCGCTCTCTGGCCCACCAGCAGTGAGAGCTGTGTTGAACTGGAAGGATGCTCGTTACAAGGCACTTCACCTCGTGAAAGCCCAAAATGCTCTCATTGCATGTTGGGAAGTGGGGAAAACAGGAGGGCTGTAAACAAGTCCTGAGGTGCTGCGAGCATGCCATTCCAAATTAGCTGCTAGGGGAGAATAAAGCCAGTAGGTCAGACTGGTGGTTTTACCCTGTGTTGCAGGAGGATGAGCGCTCGCACAGCCCGGACATACACTTTGAGCCCGTCGTGAAGCTGCCTTTGATGGAGGTGAAGACATTGGAGGAAGACGAGGAGGTTCTGATCAAGCTGTGAGTAGTGCTGCACCTTTGGGTCTACGGGACACCTCTCAGGAGCAAATGTCAATGTTGCAGAGGGTTCGTGTTGTAATGCTCGATAACCAGCTCATGGACAAGTAGAATTGGCGTTTCAATCTGATGGTGGCGCACGTGGGTCGTGCCAACGGACAGAGGAGGAGGGCCTAAGTGAATGCAGTTAGCAGCCAAGTCTGTTGTAAGTGCGAGAGCATACTGTCTGTAGCTTCCCACAATTGTGGGAAAGAGTGTGCGTGGTATGAGAAGGCCTGGGTTACCCATAAATGTGCAGTGCCCCATTAACTTTCTTGGCATACTTTCAGATAGCATTTAGTGTCGTCCCGTGCGATTGCACAAGTGCCCTTTACAGTGGTTAGTCTTTCAATATTCCTGGAAGCAAATCTGGCACTTTTGACTTCTGTTACGTAGTCAAGGGGCCAAAATTCTGCATTTTTGAACCCGTACCACAGAGGAAGCCTCTTGCTATGGCGTGTTTACTGACATATCTTTGTTCGCGACTCACATATCTCGGTTCGCTACCATTACAATAAAAATCTTTTCATGTCAAGTGAATCAGCTCTGTTTTTAAAATTTCTGCTCCTCTCAGGGTGTTCAACATTTTGCTTCGTTTAGAGCTTACAAGTTCCAGAGGACATACATGCACAGTCACTAGAGGCATTAGGAAAAATTCTGAGTTTTTATGTATTGACAGGTGCTGTCTTTTATATTACTCTTATTTTGCTGCACCTAGGTGGCGGAAAGGTTTCAGGTTCCAACTTTATGTTCTTGCAAATAACTATGCAGATATGAGTGTGGCTGTTTTGCTGCTTGGCTGCAGAAATGGGCATTTGTGCACTGGGGTCGGCAGACTACGTGCCACTGCTATCTGTTGGTGTCTTGGTATGCTTGCTGCGCTATAACATCTGCAAGCTGCATCTAGCTAAAGCTGGAGTTCACAATGTCTTGTAAACAGTACTCCTTTTCACTGTAAATGGCCGAAATGTCCAAGTTGAAATGTACAAACTCACGCTAGATGTTTTACGATAGTGACTTGATTTTAACGTGCGTATGATGACAATGTACACCGCTACAATCAATGCGCACGATTGGCACGATTCCAGATGTCAGCTAGCTAGGGCATGCTTAACCCGTTAAAGATACAATTTAAATTTAGTGCACATTGTCATCATATGCTAATTAAAATGACAATGTGCGCTGAATTTCACTTGTATCTTTAGCAGGTTAAGCAAGCACTAGCTATAAGCTGACATTTGGAATCGAGCCAATTGAGGGCATTGATTGTAGTGGTGTACCTATTTACCATTCATGGATGACGGCACAAGAGCAATGCAGTTCGTGTAAAGAAAACTGGTGTTGTAGGGTCCTCCTCATGTGGTTCTGCTTGCAGTCGCGGCAAGCTGTACCGGTATGTCAAGAAGGACGATGAACCAGCTGAGTGGAAGGAGCGTGGCACGGGAGAGGTGAAGATCCTCCGCAATGCAGCGGGCTACTGCCGGGTTTTGATGCGCCGGGACAAGACCTTCAAGGTCTGCGCCAACCACTACGGTGAGCATTGTCCGGATGGCTTGTGCAGGGGGCGGCAGGGAATTGTGGGAGAACAGAGCTTGTAGCCCCCTAATTTCCGGTTTCCGTCTGCTTTTACTGTCATGCGTGCGAGGTGGGGATGATAGGAGTGGTGCTACATTAAAGGTCTTCTGTTGTATAAGCAATGGATCGGGCGTGCCTACAAAAATTTTTTAGTTGGTCCGTCGACAAAGAACGAAAGAACATGCGCAGAGAGGAGGCACAGCTTTTGCACCTTTGGCCGCCTAGTAGCTCGATTGATTGGTTGATTATGAGGTGTGACGCGCCAACACTACACAGGCAGTGAGGCCTGTCGTAGTGGAGGGCTCTGGATTAATTTTGGCCACCTGGGGATCTTTAACGTGCGCTGAAATCTTGAATACACAGACGTTTTCGCTTTTCACCTCTATCAGAAAAGCGGCCGTCGCGGCTGGGAATCAAACCCGCGTCCTTGGGCTCAGCTGCACAAACCCTTAGCCACTAAGCCACCGCAGTGGGTGGCCTAGTTGCTCAGGGTAATGTCCCAGTGAGGTGGGGTGGGCGTTAGAGGCCGTGCATTTGTGCGTCTTGGTGCACTTGGCGTGGTGCCAGATTTGCCTCCCAAACAGCGTGCGATGAACGCCAAGTTGTGGGCTACTAAAGTGAGAGCAAGGCTCGCGTATTTTGCTAGTCCTCGAGTTTGCAAGAGTTACGAGCATTTTGTAAAGCTCCACGGCTCGTACAAGAAGAAAAAAATATTACACAGAGGGGAACAGTACAAGTCTAGTCCTGCGTGCTTTATTCGCAGGCACATCTCATAAACATACCATCAAACAGGGCTTTGTGGCTTCTGAAACATTCTCATTTTTTACATGGCTTGTGTCAAAGCAGTGTTCTAAACTGCAGGCTGTTTTCCAAAAGGACATTCAAAAACAAAGGCTCGCAAGCTTTTGCTGGGACTTTACTCTCACCAAGACTTTGCCCTTGTATGATGCAGAGCAGTTTAAAAAAAATTCTGGCTTTCTCCCAACTGGTTTTTCCTGCACTGCTGTATCAGCGTTGGTTGAAATTCACTTTCAGGGTGTGAAGTTGGTTGTTGTAAGGAATGGTGCCTTGCGTGCACCGGGTTGCAGGCTAAGTTGGAGCCAGCAGCATTGTAGTTCTTCCTCCCTTCCCTCCCGTTGAAGTTTGCGTGTCGCGTCTTTTTTGCAGTGTGCCCCAGCATGGAGCTCCAGCCGTGCCGCAACAGTGACAAGGCCTGGGCCTGGACCACTCCGGCTGACTTTGCAGACGAGGAGGCCAAACCAGAGCTGCTGGCGCTGCGGTTTGGCAGCGTGGAGAGTGAGTGCTGTCCCCCACATCGATCGACATTTTGATGCGAGCGGAGCTTTTCAACAAGGCCCTGCCAATCTCCTCTCAGAGGGACCATACAGGCATTCAGAATGTTGAGCCTTTTTCGTTCCTCCAAACGTTCTTGTTTTGTGGGAGCTGCCGTTGCTATTCACCGTCACACACTTTCATGACGCAGTTGCAGCAGCAATGCACTCATTTTGTAGGAAGTGATGCCGGACGAACCTGGCAACAATTGATTGATTGATTGATTGATTGTGGGGTTTAACGTGCCGACGCAACGCAGGCGATGAGGCGCGCCGTAGTGAAGGGCTCCGGATTAATTTTGACCACCTGGGGGATCTTTATCGTGCGCCGAAATCTCGTACACACGGGCGTTTTTGCTTTTCGCCTCCATTAGAAAAGCGGCCGCCGCGGCCGGGAATCGAACCCGCAACCTTGTGCTCAGCAGCGCAACGCTTTAGCCACTGAGCCACCGTGGCGGGTCTGGCAACAATTGAACCTGAAGTTTAAAACTTGAATAGACCGCCATTACAGTAAAATCTCGATGATACGAATCTCACGGGACCGCGAAAAATATTCGTATCATCCGAAATTCGCATGAACCAATACAGACCAAAAAATGTAGCGCTGAAAAAAGTTTTCCAGTATTTCTTTTCTTTCGCCTGAAGAAATTCGTGATTTTCTTCTGCATTTTCTTACCCCCATGTCGCAAAGCAGTCCTTTCTGGAGCGCGTAACGCTTCGCGCTCGTCACCTCACTCGCGGTGCCCAAGCTCGCTACATGCCGCAAGTCAAGCGTGAACCACATGGTGCGTTTTTGCATGCAATTCGCGAACCTCGGCTTTGCACGCACTGTATTTTCACGCCTGTATCGATGATTTCACGCCCGCGGTAGCTCCTACCTCAACCAGAAAATGACGCATGACGCGCGCGGCAGGATGGAGGCGCCTGACGACTTGCGAAGCGCTCGAGACAGCCGGCTTAGCTCCGCCGGAGATGGTTAGGCTTAGCACCCCGGCAGATATTTCATGGGCGCTTTCACTAGCACCGTGGATGATGTTTTATAGTACCGTTATCGCATGCATAATCAGCTCCTTTACCTAAGCACAAGCAACTTAGTGTCTGCCTGGAGCGGCATTTTAAAGAGCGGTTAGGAGCGGTCGCTCGAGCGGCCTCGCCACTTTGCGGCCGCGCCACGAGAAGCGTGCGGAGTTTCGTGGAGGTGTCAGCAAGCAGAAAACAACAGCCCGGCCGTTTCTAGAGAAAGAGCGACAAAGAGGGGAGAGAGAGCCGTCACTTGCTCATTCGGCAGTCGGGCCCCTCGCCGGCTCGTTCGTATCATCCGCCTGGCCGCGCAGGTCCGTTTGGAACAGCCGAAATTTTTCCCATTGCTAACAATGCAATTTCGCCGGGACTTTTCAGAAATTCGTATCACCCAGAATCGTATCATCGAGATTCCACTGTATTTGAAACCAACGTAGCTAGCTTTTTAATGCGTTGTATCAAGGGCCCCATGTCGCTGGAAAGCAGGCGTCGGCGACAATGTAGACTGCGTGTGAAAGATCATTATTCTGTATTTGGTCCAGATGCCCAGAAGTTCAAGGAGAAGTTCGAGGAGGCAAAGAAAATGGCAAAACAGGCTGCAAAGGACGGCAAAGGTGAGACACTCAGGCATGCGTTAAAAAAAAAAAAAAAACTAAAAAGGTGTAAAAGCACTCGAGGGGTGTGCCTGAGTTGGTAGACAATGTGGTAACAATGGATTGGGGTGGTGGTGGTGGAGGGGATGTGAAAGTGTAAACGGAAATGTTGGACGTTTAAGTTCTCCTTATTATGCAGTAAACGGGGAAAGATATGTCAGTGTTGTGTGCCCTGCCATGTTGTAGTGGGGTTGACGTCATGGCACGTTTGACTCTCCTTGTACATTGCAATGTTTGTACACCATCTGTTGAGCCAGCATCGTACAAGCGCAGTTGTTTCTGCAGTTGCTGAGGTAGAGGCATCGTGGTCTGCCTCAGTAGCTTCAGCTTCTTCGCTGTCGCACTTCATTGTTCTTCCTGCCTGTGATTCCTCTGCTCTGTGCTCAGTTTTCTTCCTGGTGGGTGATTTCACATCCCTTACTGCGCGCTTGGTTGGCCGCTAGTTGGGCTGTCTTGCAGTGTTCCACCAGTTTCGCTCCTCTTCAGCACTACATTGACAGCTGCTGTTGAAATAGGCTCTTGAGAGTCCATCGCTGTGTGCACCACACTGATAAAATTTGAACAAGCGCGACGGAGAAGGTTGCGCACTCGTTTTATGTACACCTATGAGGTGGTGTCTACTCCGACACAGCCATTAGCCCTGTTTACATTGACCCGATGAGGGCGCGTTGAGTCGAAATAAACAGGTTTTTTAGACTCGACACCCTCATGTATAAGCGGACGGGGTCGGTCAGAGAGCCGTCGCGGCGAGTCCAGTCAACTCGGAGGCAGGGGGTGGGTTAGCTCGCTTGTCGGGCTGAGTCGGCGGGCTGCGGGGAGCAGAATACTGTATTTGCGCGGTTCTAACGCGCCCCCAATCGTAACGCGCGGGTAACTTCGCGCAGGAAAATTCGAAAAAAAAAAAAAAAAAAGTGACACTGATGGTACTGCGCAGATGGAAAAGACATGACACCACGTACCTGGAAGAGGGAGATTTTATTTGGCATGCAGCTCTCGAAGCCAAAAATGAATTGTTCTTCACAAGGTTGCTTATCCAGCTGCTGCTGGAAATAAAGTTATAGCGGGGAACACTGAAGTTGCTTGTGATTTCAAGTGCCTTGATCTTCATAATTCTAAGCGTTAGGGGCTAAGCAGAAACACAAAAAATGTGCAACAGCTGACCAGGGTATGCGGCCTGCCATTGAGAAATCAGTGCGCCGAAATTCATTCACGTGGTGTTGACGGATCGTTTTTATTGGATTGAGTTGGACTTTGCGGGTACTTCGTGTTTGTTGCGCGTGGCAATGCTGCTGGCCGCCTTAAAGCCTATTTCAGTTTTGAGCCCGATTGTAACGTGCACACAAATATTAAGCTACCTGTTAGCAAAAGAGGGTGCGCGTTAGAATCGTGAAAATACGGTAGCCCATTTTCCGTGAACCCCGCCGCTCCCCTCACCTCGATTCTTTGGACGGGGTTTGTATAAACTCGGACGCGTCGAGGTAAGCTGAACCCGCCACTCAACTCACCCCGCCCCCGTCGCGTCCATGTACATGGGGCTATTGTCCTATCGTTTTGAATTCTCAACATTGTCGTCATTCTTGTCCCTTTGCATCTTTTCTCTTCCTCACTTCGTTTATTACGGTTGTGAGGCTTGCCCATTCGCTTAAGTTAATATTAGCCATCTAAGAGCTGCTTCTGTAATGACACGCTAAAATTGCGCGTGTAGGCCGCAGTTCATGTCAAACACACACATCTAAGTTGAAGGCTGGAAACTTTTCTGCACCATGGCCACCTTTAGTTGGTTAGAATCTGGGTTGTGGTGGATTAAGGGTTCCGTCCTCATTTTGCATTTCCATGGACCGTGGTTCAAATCCCACCCAGTGACAAATTTGTCAGTTTCTTTTCAATTCAATTAGTTACTCCGTTTGTAGGAGCTTTCCTGAAAGTTTGGCGTCTCACCATTGCGCTGTGTTCAGGACGATTTTGTGATTGACAACATTACCCAATCTCCTCCTTCCTTCATGCTCACTCAAATTAGCTGTCTTGGACTCGTGCATATTGTATTCCAAGCCACTATTCTTGTCCTGCTATTTCCTACCCATACGGTACCCCACTGTAGCGCTGCTCCTTGGGGGCGGGGGGTTACTTATATGCAAGAGGCCTGTGGGTTTTGCATCAATTAAATAAATGTTGAAATAGAAAAGTGTTTGATAAAGAGCAGCTTCTGACCACGACTGTACATGTGTGTAATAAATATCTGGATGGTACATTTCCATTTGCTGTGCAGTTGGTGAAAGTTTTGCTCATTTGTGGCTTCAGTAGCTGTATGCAACTGTTAAAGATCCCCTCCTCCCTTTCCAATTTCCCTCTTCTCTTTTACTGCCATGTGAATGGCACATCAGTGGATTGCTTTGCAAGTCTGCCTAGCTGCGCGTGCGAACGGAACTGTTCATGTGTACCAACCTCGCTTGCTGCGCGTGCCTGCTGTGCAGAAGCCAAGCCTGCACGCGAAGAGGTGCCTACGAAAGAGCTGGAGTCCCTGGCCATCAAGGAGGAGGACGACGGGCTCCTCTCGACGCCGTCTGTGGGCTCGCCCGCAAAGGAGTGAACACCACTGGGGTGGGGGGGTCCGTTTCACACCCCGGCTGCTTTTGGACTGCTGTTGCCTTTTCCACATTGCAGGGACCACTTCTCGTGCTGGTGCCTTGGCGAGGCAAACCTTTCTCGGGCTGAATAGGAAAAGGAGCTCGTTGACACACTCCTGAGACAGTTTGAGCGCACTGTTCCCCGACAGTTCCTACCTCTGGGTGTGCGTGCGTGCGGAATCTGGGAAACGCTCGGAGGATGAATGTGGACGCGTGGCGAGTGCGGGGGGTTAGTATGCTGTCCTGTAATAAAGAGGATTCACGCCTCATCTTTCCGTGACCCAGGTAAAAGTAAATTTAGGGTGGGGGGTGCGACATACCAACTTCTTGCTAGTGCTGGCTGTCTCCTCGGCACTCCAGGTTTGCGACTGCTTAGCGGTTGAAAAGAGTGCTTGACGCGAGGTAGCCTTGACCATTGGACACTGTTGTGTGTTTGCTGTGGGAATACTGGTTGCATTGCTGTCAGTGGGGAGCACAACCGTTGTGTGTGACATTGATTGAAAGTGGATCATTCTGGGCTTAAAACAAAGGTTTCTTTTTTTCTCTCTCTCTTTTGGACAATGTTCTGTTCACTCACACTAGACATTTCAAGGCGAATTCGCCGGCTTACAGGAACACTGAGCAGTTGTAAAATGTTACATTTCATCACGTTCTGGGCGACTGGTTTCGGCTTGCGTGGCTGTCATCTGCGACTCGTAATCTGGTGTGTGTGTGTCACTGCTTATTGCGGACTACGTGAGCAGACCTCCTGGCTGCATTTGTGGTAATTGTTCGCAAGCTACTGACAGTGGTTCACGAGCCAGCACGGCTCTTTTCACTGTTTTGTCAAGTTTGACGTCTGCATTTGTTGGTGATTGTATTGTATCCCTGCTCTGGGAAGTGTACCCACTGTCGTATCGGTGTCGTAGGCAAAGGCCTTCATGTCGTAACATTCAGAGTGCACATTTGGGGAACAGTGGTTGCGGTGTTTTGTTCACATTTAGGTACTAGCCTGGCACTTCCGGCATGAACGTAACTGTGGTAATAGCCTGCACTGCACACCCAAACCGACCTAAAACTCTTTACGAAAACAGTGGGTAGAATTCATCTAAAAAAAATTTTTTTCTGTTGGGACTGTTTGGGCAGGCAGTTGGCATCAGATTCCACGACTCTGCCATGAAGCCAAAAGGCGGACTCATTTCATTCAGCAATTGCTCAAGAGAATAGCGTAAGCGTTTGAAGTGGGACATTAGATGGTGCTGGTTTTGCAAGAAGTGCCTGGCTTGTACCCTCTTGGGAATGAAAAGCCTGAAGCAAAGGTGCTGCTAAGTAGACCACAATGCGTCGCGAAAACTGCACATGGACAGTTATGTTGTATGCGCCTACTGGTTCTACTTTGCTTTCATGCCATGCAGACTGCCCCTTAACAGGAACTGTGCCTGTTTTCTGCTGCACCCTGGCTAAATCGAATAGCAGACGGGCGTAACGCCAACAAATGCCATTGTAATGCATGGTTGCGAGGCAGTGCTTGAAGGGAAAAAAGGTAGACCCGTTAGACACAAACTGGGCTATGTTTTAGTTTTAGCTGTAACTGTGTAGGTCATGTAATGCGTG
Organism: Haemaphysalis longicornis; assembly: GCF_048455015.1. NCBI lineage: Eukaryota > Metazoa > Arthropoda > Arachnida > Ixodida > Ixodidae > Haemaphysalis > Haemaphysalis longicornis. The sequence goes on from NW_027526422.1 coordinate 57,030,679, forward strand.
TTTCTTCGCTGTATATACCATGGCACAAATCTGTGTGAAGCACTTGTATGCTTGGTGAGCTATTAAATGCTTTTTTGCCGTCTCCTGCATTGCCTGTGCTTGGAAAATCAAAACAGTACTTTCTTTTGGGCTATGTTCAGATGAAGGCAGTGTAGGATAGCCAATTGAACAGTTTTGTGCTCGAGGCCCCTCTGCTTGCCTTTTGGCATTAATTGGTACTAATCAGCCTATCCCCCCCCACCAATGATGGGTTGTGTTTCTGGGCCGCTACTGCTCTCCTGATGAAATTGCCGCCCAACAGCTCACCCCTTACTGCTTGCTCGTGTGAATTGCAACTCAGATGCGTAAACGTTTCAACAATGCTGCATTAGGAGACCACTGAGAAGGTTTGTGAGGTTCATGGAATTCCATTCAGATTCATTTAGAGGCGTTAGTTCCTTGGAAAGACTGTGCAGAGTATAGCACTACAAGACTACGCCTTGGCGATCGCTGCGCCACCTGCCGCCGCTTCACTGCGGCGTCTACGGGATGGGCATTGGGTTGCTGATAGGGGCTTGTACAGTGCTTTGGTTCTTTTTCGCTTCTTTTTGTTTTTCCGTGTCCAGACAATGAAAACGATAAAAATTCTTGGCCAAATATATACCTACGTACAAAGTAGGTATATAATGTATCATATACCCCGCAAAAAAGTGTATCGTACACTCATTGAAAGTAGGTGTAGACCCGTCAGGCATGCTTGCGATGGAGGAATCCGTCTTGCAAAGGCTCTGTGGGACTATGCAGCCAGATATCGAGCTATAGTTTTTTTTAAAAAATGCTTGGGAGGTTCGGAAGGGATACAGTGGGCATTTCTTGGCGGTTGAAAAGCCGAGGTGTAAGTAAAAAAATTCGAAAGATGACGGGTCTTATATGATACGTTTGGGATTACAGGGTTAAACTTATAATCTCGTTTAAGCAAATAGTACGGTTAGGGCAGTACACAAAGCAGCTGCGGCTTGGTAGTGTGCTCCAACACCAACAAAAGCTATCTGTGGACGCGGTTCTGCGCTACCCCTCTTGCGGACATCAGTGATGGCAGCAGCATACCACCATCACCTCCGAACATGTCGGGCTCAAGCGAATTCCATTGTCGCCTCGTTCAGACCTTATGCTGGATCAGTGGGAGGTTGGTTTCGTCTTGCAGCGCGTGCAATTAATGCGGCTTCGTTTCGAATATATACGTCGTAGAAAACTATATAGAAATGTGATTATCAAAATACCTGACAATCACTTGTGCCTGTTGAGGAAACATAAGCCACGCGAAAATTTTAAGCATAGTGCAAGGCTCTGCATCATTAAATATGTGTGCACTCGCGTCTTGTAGCAAGAACAAAGGAAAGTTAATGAACCCACGGAACAATAAATGGTCTGCAAGTCGGGAAGAAACAGAATAGCTTTTACAAGAAAAAAAAAACCCGATGCTGCTTCAGAAGTTCTAAAGATTGTCAAAACTTAATCCAGGTAGGATTCACCGAACCCAACTAGATGCAAAATTCACTGCTATTTCACAGGACATAGGGGGAGGGGGGTGCTCAATATCGTTGCATCGGAATTCGGAACAAAATCAACAAATAAACGTCTTGGTAATCACACACACAAGCTGTGCATTCACTTTCATTTTGTTTTTCGATTTCAACAAACGGCTCATCACTCGGCAGAGGCATTCTTGAAGTGCAGGGTATGCAGTTCACAAATGATAAAAGCTGTCACTTCAGTTTCTGCACGCTCCCCGTGTCGTATGGTGATGTTTCGAATAAACGTTTAGTCGCGGACGTGGCTTACTGTGAGCCTGTCGCTGCACTGCTTGTGTAGGATATATTGAATAGATTAGGCATACAATATTGCCTTAGCTACCACCTCTAACGGAGGAGGAATAAACTTTTATTGTGCACACCACGATGTGCTCAGCCTCCCAAGTCCAGGAGGCCGCGAGTCCGAGCTGCATCCAGAGCTCGTTGCACCAGGGCTTGCTGTCGCTGTAGTGCTGAGCTGGTCAGCTCGGACTCCCACTGCTCAGGGTTGGGTAATGGGATGGAGTTAGGGTGGTGAGGACAAGAGAAGGTACACCCCAGGGTTCGGTTATTTCACCTTTACTCTTTAACATCGCCATGCTCCACCTCCCGGGCAAGCTGCAAGAAATCCCTGGAATTCACCACGCGTTCTACGCTGACGGTCTCACCATTTGGACAACCCGGGGCTCTAGCGGTGAGCAGCAAGACAGTCTACAGCAGGGGTTCTCAAGCATGTTGGTCCCAGGGAACCCTGCTAAGTTCCGTTAAGTGCCGAGGAACCCCCCCCACTCCCGCCAGTTTTCATTCCGTTCATGCTACATTAACGTGCAATAAATTCAAAAGCAAGCAAGGGTATCGTTTTTTTTTGCCGTCGACTTTACCCGAATGCGTACGCTAGCGGCACCTATCTCCAAACAGGAGAAATGCGCATGGGGGTAATATAAGGCCGAGATTCACGTGCAATAGTTTAACCACGTGGCCCGTTTTCGGAGTCTGGCTGGCTACAAGCTGCTGGCGAGATATATTGCGCAGCTCACGCGTTTCTGTTATGCGCCGAGATGTGCTTACTGACACTCGGGCGTGAGTAATGGAGGTTCCTTAGATCTATCGCACCTCAAGTTCACCATATAAGACTTTGCGACTACGGAACCAGGGAAAATTTATCGGTGGCTCGCGGAACCCTGAGGAGGGGCCTGCGGAACCCTTAGGTTCCGCGGAACCCACTTTGAGAAACCATGGTCTACAGCAAGCTATTGACACAACAATCCTACAGGACTAACATGTGAACCTACTAAATCTGGCCTTCTCGTTCTTCATGCTCGCACGAGGGGAAGAAAATCTAACACCACTCCCGATCCCCCGGTCAGCATATCCGGCGCTTCCATTCCACAAGTTCCCACGCTTCGCATCTTGGGAGTTCCATTCCATCAAGACGGATCCGGGTCAGCTATCCTACCACAGCTACACAGGACAGTATCCCAGCTGACGCATCTCATTCGTCGTATCCGGGGCTCTTCATATGGACTGCGAGTCAACACGTCGCCTCGTACAAGCCTTGCTCACCAACCGTATCACTTACACAACCCCCTTCGTCAATCCGAAACACCAAGAGACTAACAAGTTGGACGCCCTCATAAGAAAGACACAAATCAGCCCTCAGCCTGCCTACTTACACTGCGAACGAACGTCTCGTGAAACTTGGCCTCCACAACACCCTGAATGAACTCATCGAAGCCCAGCATGTCTCAGCTGCATAGGCTTGCCCTCACCCCCACAGGCCTTCAGGTTATTCATAATATAGGCCGAACCCCGCCCCATGCTCGTCTTAACCATTCGGCAACAACTCAGAACAGTGCCCATACCCAGGCACATGCACCTAACCGGGCGTGAAGAGAAGCTGGAGTACACCACCTTGAGAAGCGTTACGGCAATGACCCCCAGACCCGCTACACGGATATTGCACATCCCTCCCCCAATTCTCCAGCTACGCTTGTCACCCTGGACACTTCTGGCAACACCCTTACTGCAGCCACTTACCGAAATATGCCTACACTGGAAGCAGAAGCCCTGGCCATCGCCCATGCCATTACTACACATCAAAATCAGCCTTATCTCACCATCATTAGTGATTCACAGCAAGCCTGCCCCCTTTACCAGGCTGGTCTTGCCCCACAGCAAGCCTTACCCATGCTACGCTGCCTGCCTCCGGACCTAGAAGTGACCATTGTCTGGACTTCTGGCCAGGCCGGCCTGGTTGGGAATGAAGCGGTTCATGCCGCAGCCCGCGATCTGCACTACCGGACACTCCCAACTTCAAGGACCGACACCGGGTTCTACCCTCCCACCGCTGAAGACACGCTCCCTCCCCTTGATTCCATTTTCTGTTCCATACTGTCCCACTACAGGCACACACAAAGAATGTACCCCCCGCCCCACCCCTCCCTCCCAACACACCATGCCACCCTTTACCGCTGCCTGCAAACTGAAACAGTCTATAATCACCCCATCCTACATCACATCTCGCCGTCCCTTTTTCCCTACAACTGCCCGCACTGTCGCATACCATCCTACGTCACATCTCGCCGTCCCTTTTTTCCTACAACTGCCCGCACTGTCGCATACCTCTCGCCACTTACCACCTTGTCTTCTCTTGTCCTCACCTCTAACGGACGAAATTTATTTTGAGCCAGCCTGAACAGCAGCACAAGAATTAAACCAGTAGTACAACAGATACCTTAGGTTCTTCGGTGAGATGACACGTCATCGCCCCGTCACAAAGGGGGTATCATTAACAATCAATCATATATAGCAGATGAATGTTTGCAAGTGCCCACCTCGGGACAAGACAACCCAGCATTCAATTTGTTGTGTGCTGATCACCGGGTATAATTTTGTATTATCCACTGCATTACTCTCATAGCATGTTAGTGAAATTTATGCCACATTGGCTTATCCAGGGTAGTGATCAATATCCGAGGTATGACATTGGCAAACATATCTGGCATGCTGCCAGGAATGAGGGCTCATTATGCAAGCACACAAGCCCAATTTACATGTACAGCCACAGCATGACCATCTCGGGGAAACGATGCCTACGCAGACACTTGGTAAATTTCAGGGCAGTGGAATTGCAACCTGCTCCATGCATATGCAGACTTCACGACTGACGTGTGACACACCCTGTCGTTCATACAGATTAAATGTACCACACTAAGGTTGCATCAGAATTGTTTACACTGTTGTAAATAAACCACATTTGTGAACAGAGTGACTGCTCCACATTAGTATGCATTTCAAACGCATACACAGACGCGACAGTGGGCAGAAACTGCTATATTGGTAGAATAGAGGGAGATCTTGTGCTATGCATTGCAGCCATTGAATGCTGCAAAGCTGACCAGTGAACCATGCCCTGGGAACAGCCACAGTGCATAAATAGCAACAGTGGTCTCGCAAAATTATGGGGGCCGTTGCACTAGTATATAAAGACATCGTTAGAACAAAACACCTTTATTCAAAAACAAACGATCCCTATGATAATGAAAAATGACTGCTCTTGCCTGCAGCCCCGACAAGAGAGATCAGATTGAATAAAACAAAAACTGTAAAAGGCACACCCTTTCAGGGCACAGTGCTCAGAAACAACCGGACTAGCAGCCACTGAAGGAAAAAAAAATAAAAAAATTGGTGAACAGGTTGGAAGCACATGGCCTTTTTGAAGGGGGAAAAACGGAAGAAGCCTTCACAAAGTTCATGACGTCATACTAACGAGAGAGTCCATGAGGTAATGACATGAGAAAGATGCAAAAACACTTGTGGTATGAAGCACCTGTCTTCATAACTCGTCCCTGACGAAAGAGCCGATGATGTTGAGACGTCCCTGGAGTTCTTCCTTCTTGGCCGGGGTGATCTTGCCATTGCGGATGTTCTTCACGCGCTCGGTTTCGCTGTCGATGAAGGCCTTGCCCCTCTCGAGAACTTTCTGCATCATCTTGATGTAGACGTCCGCGGACTTCTTGTCGGCCTCCTTCTCAGCAGCCTCCTGGAGCTTCTTGGCGTCAGCGAGGATGGCCTCCTGCTTGGTCTTGTCCTCCTCCTTCATGAACTTGGCAGCCAGTTCGTCAAACTGGGGTAGGCAGTGCTTGAGCTGCAGCTTGATGCCTGCGCACAATTAAAAGAAACAGAACCAGGAGGGCTCAAAGCTCCAATATTGAAGAACAGTCGCACTATGAACAGGATTGGGGGTTAGGTAACCTGGTGCACCGCAGAGTTGGAAGGTTAAATAGTTGTAATTGGGAACACTAATACTATGAACAGGGTTGGGGAATTAAAAAATCTCCAACTTCGTAAATGATGCTATACAGACACGCTGGCGGATGTTTTTTTTTTTTTTTTTGTATGCTGACTGGGACTTTCTACATGGGAGTCTATCAGGTTGGGGTAAAGGAAAGGCTAGCAGACTATGTAACAAGCCTATACAATGAATATTCTATCTGCGGCAGGCAGTATTAGCTCTGTAATAAGATATAGGATTTGAAGTCTGAGATCAAGACTAATAGTACAGAAACTATAGAGCATTCTATTTGAGCTGCAACCCTGGTCAAAGTGCGATCTCAAGCTATACATCGCAAGCGCGTAAGGAAATCGAGAAAATTCGCCGTTCTTATTGCCAAGCTGCAAACAAACCAACACGAGGCCAAAGTAAAATGTCTTGGTGACGCGCCACATGCCGTTACTGTTACCACTGCGAATAAAATTACTTTCTACCCGCGTCAACGCAAAAATTGGCCAAGTAAGGACTTGTATATTGAGGCCCAGGTCCACTACACACAAAACTGGCTCTTCTGCTTCGCATTTGTGATGGGAGTCGCTTTAAATGAGCAGGTGAGACTCTGACGCCGTTTCGATGTACCAGTGTGCCGGAGTTCACTACAACGACTTACCCGAGTTTTTCTTGACGAAAGCCTTGATATCGTCCGCCTTGAATTCTCCCTTGTAAGTCGTCGGTTCTTCCTGGCCGTTCATGAACAGCTTCAGCACGGGGAAGTCGTCCTTCTTGACGCCGAACCGCTCGGCCAAATCTGCATTTTCCTTGTCACCATAATCTGCGCGAAAGGAAAGGCGTTACGGTTAAAAAAAAAAGCGTCGCAAGTCTCAACGAACGCCGGACTGAAATCACTGCGAGACTTGCGCGGAGTTTAGAGCGGAGAGAGAATAAGTTCGAAGTTCTCACCCTGCACTCCAACTTCGGCAACCAGGAAATCTGGAGTGTTTTGCGATTCTTCGGCCACTTTCACAAACTCGTCGTGCTTGTCTCCGTAAGGGTAGGTGACATCGAATTTGACCAGGCTTACTTTGAACTTCGGAATGATCTGGAACAAGAAACGGAGGGGGAGGCCTTAGATACAACGCGCACCAGATTAAGGTGGCGGAGGGTTCTGTTCAGTTTCTGACACATCAGCAAAGCCGCCGTTGATCGTAAATAGACCGACTGGCAGTGCAACACCTGAACTCGCTATGCGCACTTCCGCCCGATTGCGTTAAACGCACCTACCTTGTCGAATGTGGATGTTAACAGCTGAACGCTGCCCTTCGTGTTCGAAGCGTAAGTAGAACGGCTAAGAGCTATGAGGAGGAGGATAGACTTGAACCACATATTGGGCAACGCTCAAACGTCCACTCCGGGGAGACTTCGCGAACTGAACTAACCACACCTGACCGCAGACCACGAATGTGAGATGCAAGTGTGCGGCGGACGCAAACCCGAGCCCGTGGAACGAACCCAGCGTCTTTGTTGTACCTCGGCGATTGGTCCAGAGGCGTAAACGTCGCGGGATTTGATTGGTCAGAGTAGCACAAAATCACGTGCGCGTGATGGTACTGGCAATGCGATTGTTACTTCAGTTGTCGGTTCTTACATTGTCAACGTTTATTATCCATAGCTCGTTTTTCTCGCTTAATCAGGCCGCAGTTATTTGTCAACAAATAATGAGTGAAAAAGCCGCATGGCTGTTGAAAATCCCACTTGCTCGTTTGTTACGTTCAAATTGTGGTGGATGCAAGTGGTAAGTTGTAATTTAATGCTTTGAGTGTGTTAGCCACATACTATTACGATAGTTTGTTAGATCACTTGATAGATTTATTCGAGAAATTACGATTGCAATATCAAAACAAACTAAAAACAAAATATATTTTTTTCTTCTGTGTGACTGACCAATCACACAAGAGTTTACAAATGTCGAGCCTTTCAGCCAATCATGGGGCCGTTTTTATTACGGCGTATTCAAGATGGCAGCATGTTCCGAGCAGGAGATAGACGGGATCCTATCGACGGATTTACGCTCAAATTTTCCCGTTTCTCCTGCGCCGATTCCGAACAGTGAAGTGATCACTAAACACCAGCGGACCAGGGAACGTAGCCTATCAAAGAAGGTCTCCAATAACGAGGTACAGTCTCACGGTTATTCATTATTTGGTGGGTGTGTTTGAGAAATAGTAGACTTTTAGAAGCACGGTAGGCTTATGGGTTTTAGGCTTAAATCTGGAATTTATCCCAAATCTGGACGTGGATGCACAGTTTTGTTCATTTCCGCGTGCAGAAGCTCTTCTTCCGTTCCTTGTCTTGACAGCACTCGAGCGTTGACGCATTTCGTGGTTACCCGAGCATTCCCTGCGGACCTAACTGTAGAGGAACTACTGGTGTGATCTTCCGAGTCATCGTATGGTTGCACGGTATTTCGTTATGTTTAGTTAAGTCACGAGGTGCGAACGCGAGTGTTTCACCAACCGCACATTCTTGGCCCAGATTTGGTGAAAACGCGTCCCTTGAGGACAGTTCATCGGCTCCCCGGCAGATAACCGGTGCTTTATTTCCTTATCGCCGCCCCGTGAGCGAGGTGACATTGGACGCTGCTAGTCCCCGGATTGCCGTTTTTGCGTTGCCTTTCCGCGTTTGCAGGCTGTGCAACACTGCGCGCCCCGTTTAGTAAATGTCACGGGGGTGACCGTTTCTTGTTGTTCGTGCATTTATAGCTAGAACGCGTGTGCGTTCGAGAAATGCCATGTCGTCTGCCTCGTTGCCTGCCGGCATACGTGGTTCAGTACGCGAACTCGTTCCGTTTTGTGTATCAGCTGCTTATTAGATCAGGCGAGTTAATCGAATTTTCTTCGGTGTGCATCGGTTTAGTTTGTGCCAGTGTTCGCACCTTTATGCGAGAAGCGTGCTGTTCGCGGCCGCTGCGTCGTCGCCCACTTTATCTTCCGCCGAGGCCGGGGCGTGCAGTCCGGTCACTCCCACGTGCTCTCAGACCCTTGCCGGGAAAAGCAAACGCAGGGCGGTACTCGTAGCCTATGGGGGGGTGCTAAACAGTACTAGTGCGCTCTCAACCGAAATTAGTTGTTTTGTTGATGTCATCTCGCCCCCAAAAATGCCAGTTAACTCGTTTTCGTGCAATTCGTCACCGCGTAACTTTTTTTTTTTTTTTTTTGAAGCGTGACCGTGGCTTAGGGCTAGCTAGCGTGCAGATGTTTAAGTTTCGCTTATTATTCGGGCAGTTATGCGTCGACACTGGAGGCATTTGAATGAGCTGTCGTCCGGCCACCCATGCGCCGTTGATGGGTGAGCGTTCTTGCGTTTAGATTCGATTCCGCAACGCGAGCAGCGGTCGCGCAAGAGCAGGCGCATCAATTTGTGCGGTTTGGTTATGTTTCGTTTCGGGCCCCGTCGTACGGGACTCGCACGCGCCGCGACGAGGCAGTCGTAAACGATGCGTCGATCGCGTCGGCACCGTAGGGAGTGTCGCGTCCCGTGCCAAGTGCCGACGGTCGCTTGTTGCAGGCAGTTTACGGCCACGTCGGTCGCCGGCCCTGGAATTTTCGAGAGCGTGAGACTCATCTTTGTTGCGGCAGGCGTCATTTTTTTTTTTTTTTTGCGTTTGTCTTCTTTTGGCATGCTGCGCGCCGTTAACGTTTTTTTGTAATTTTTGGGCGCTGTAGGGAGCGACGCGCTCGTACAACATCCCAGCCGAGTGTAATAATCTGTTTAAAGGATTATCGCGAAAATAATTCAACCTTCGCCCTCTGTGGCGTTCGAGCCGAAGTGCGTCTTTTTGTGTTGGGGCGGGGGAGATCATGTCATAGAGGAGGCGCGGCGGTGCTGAATTTTGAGACGCTGCTATCCGGAAGACCCCGAGTAATATGGTGGCAGAGTGACTGCTTGCTGTTCAACAGCATTTACTCTGTGCGGCAGACGTATATGTCAGCTTTACGGGTCACGGCATGCCTAGTGAGCCAACTAAATGCCGACATCATTGTAACGAGCTCTGATGCAAATGTTCTCAAGCGCACGTTTCAGTGGTTCTGTTTTGACGTCAATCGCTTACCAATTCGTTTCCGTAATGCTATCTTTCTCTGCCTTTTTCTTAAGTGTGTGCTACCTTTTTGCCCACTTGTAGTGGAGAGGGAGTTGTCGATACAGCCGGAGAGGGGGGGGGGGGGCAGTTTGGAAATCAAATTGGTCAATACAGTTTGATTACCATGTAACATTAACGGGGACCTGGAAAATTTCAAGCACTGACTGCATTTTCGACATTGGGAATAAAGGCGGTATTGAATTACTACATTTGGCTGCCACAAAACATCTGAGTTAGGTATTGCTGCTTTGTTCACAGAATTTAAAATGGGCTGAAGAGATTGTTCATCCTTTCCTTCATTTCTTAAGTATTCGGGCTCCAATCGGGCAGTACCATTCTGTAATGAGAATGGGGAAACCTTTGCATTATTTTTATGTGCAAAGTAAAGGAAGCTTTGAGTCAGTCCTGTTTCCAGTGCGGTTTTGATATGCATGCGTACAGCAAGTAGGCGTTTAGGGTGAACTCGCTTTATTGAGCATCCATAACTGAGAGCAGCAGCAGGGCTTTTGACCTAATAGCAAGTTACAGCCAGCAGCGCACAATGCAGTGATGTTCCCTTTTATGGAAAGCGTTCTTACATAGTCACTGTCTTGGCTGCAAGGCTTCAATGTAAAGTTATTTACTGCTTGTAATTGGTTTTGCGAGGTTTTCTTCCTGTCATTATCTAGTTTTTTTTTTCTTCAGCATTACAGAGCTTGGGACAGTATGTGAGCAGTATCAAAAGGGAAGAGAAAAAAATCAGAACTTCGAGTTGCAAATTCAAAATGTGTAGGCAGAAGAAAAAAAAAAGAGGATTCCCTTGTGAGTTAAGAGTTGACTCCACTTCTGCAATACCCATCTTAAAGCCACTAGACTGAGCTTAGCCTTCTGAGACTCGGCTGTATGTGAGGCTATTAAAGACAATTTTTACCTGGGGTAGCAACATATAGATGTGGTTTTGGGTGTGGCCCGTGACTGAGCATGGCTCCAGCACCCCTGGTGCCTTGCTTCCCCCCATGCTATTGTTGTCAGCCGTGAACAGGGAGCTTGATGTATGTCATATTTTCTTAGATGTAGTGAATGATGGTGTGTGCACCATTGTTCTTTTCTAGAGGCGCCGTTTAAATTTCAAATTCAGAGTAGAATGGCTGTGTGTGAAACACTGCTTGAACACTTGACTTTAAGCTCTTTAAATTTATATGTGAAAGAAAAGTTCATACTGTATTCAGACCTACCACGGTGGCTTAGGGGCTTGGCATTGGGCTCCTGGGCCCAAGAGAGGGGGGGTTCGATCCTGGCTGTGTTGCTGGGGGGAAGAAAAAATGAAAACGCCAGTGTCGAGATTTCTGTGCGGGGGGTCAAATTAAACTGAAGCCTCCATTACCGCACACTTAGAACCGAGGTGTAGCTTCATCCTGTGAAGTGTTTTTTCCAGTTTGAATAGGGGAAAGCGGCTGTGACAAAATGCCCTGTCGCGTGCGGCCTACAGCCTGTTTTAAGGGCTGCAGCAGCTGAGCCAAGAGCTCTGATATTGCCTTGGCAATTTGTTCTGTCCGACGAACATGGGCATCGGCAGGCATCCTTAGGAAGCGTGCTGAATTTGGGGCGTGCTGTGTTGTGTAGATACATTCGTGTTATTCTTAAGTCCCCCTCACCACAACACAGCAGTCCCGCTTATGTTCTTTCGGACGTAAAATTAGAAGCCAAATTGAGGTATGATGGAGAAGGGCCGGAGGAGTCATCCACCCCAAGAATCCATACAAGGTGTGCTAGCAAGATAAGAAAAATACCATCTGTCTGCCGCTCGTGGGGAGGCACAGTAGTTGCGGAACATTTATTGTTTTTGCGTTTCAGTTACGATTGCCATGGGAGTATATACTGGAAGCCGAGGTAAGGGGCTGTGGTTATTATTCCACAATTGGCTCGGTATTTGAGTTATGATGGCTCTAACCCAGACCAGGTTTCAAGGTGAAATGCCTGGTTAGGTGCACACGCACACATGGACATGAATAGCCCAGTAACGCTTCTATCACTGAAAAATGGGAAAAAGTCTGAAAGTATTTAAAAAACATCTGATTATTTTCTTCTTTTAAACTGAATGGTCTGGAAAGTAATGGATAATTTTGTTTTCTAGTGTTTTTGTGGTTTTAATATTTCCATGGTGTTCTTGAAGTGCCCTCAAGTTGCGCTATGTACTTGAGTTTGAGTGCCATTTGGTTGTGTTCCATTCGAAGTGGGCTGACAGGCACCCCTGAAGTGTTGCACAGGATGCAGAAATACGAATGCTGGCTCAAATTTGTCAGGCTGGGAAAATCGGGTTGCAGCTGACACTTTGGAAGCTGTGTGTCAACAGCTTTCTTTTGCGCCAGGTTTCTGTTTACCTTTTCTGTTTATTTTGCTTCTGCATTTGAGGTTCAGCCACCTAAGTGAAGACACCCGGGTGTGCGAGATTAATCCAGAGCCCTCTGCTATAGCGTGCCCATTGCCTGTGTGGCATTGGTGTGTTAAGCCTCATAATCAGTCAAGATTCAAGCACCTCAGCTACCCCTACTTTGCTGTGCAGTTACTGTGCAGCTTAACCAAACACGTCGCCTGCATGATGCCGTTATTGCGTGCAAGAAAGAGAGGGGAAACTGAAAGCAGACAAGAAAAAATTGTGCAGGAATTTAGAGGTGTCTACTGATGCGTAGCACTGTTATGCCACTTGTCTTGACTGAGTTTTTAACATTTTTTGGTTCTTCTAAATCCTGTCCCACCAATAATCTCAACTTATGCTATTTAACGATTACAGGTGGAACTTCGTGAAATCTTCATTATTGTGGAAAGGAGGTTGTTACACGGTGTGCCATTTTCTGTAATTTTTAAGTTTATTTTTTACTTTTTCAAAATTGTTTGGCCAATTATTTACATTTACGCTATTATAACGATTACAAATGTAGCTTTCGTGAAATTTGCACTATTGTGGAAAATACAAAAAAAAGGAGAAAAGAGCCTCATCAGTTTCGGAGGCAACCTTGGTCTGCGGCAGGCACAAGAAGCGAGAGGTGCCCGGGCACCAGGTGGGCTATACACAGCGCGCCCCCTTGTTAGCGGATGCGCAAATGACAGCCGGCCCGCCGCTGAAGTAAATCGTATATAAAAAAAAAGAAGAGCCTTCGGCGCAAGAAAAAAATTTGACGTATTTCCGAAGTGTGGCAGCACATGCCAAGCAAGAGAAGTTGGCGGAAAAGGCGCACTTTTTAAAGATACAAGCAATGCTGTGCATGTACGTCATTGACCATTTTGAAAGTGTTTGCCGATGCCGTACATGTACGGCCATGACCCTCAATGGTTTGAGTAGGCTTATATGGTTTGGATGCGAAAGCACCATACTTTCCCCCGGCAATACTTTACTGCTTCATCACGCTTGTGTGATGCTGGTTCCATGGATCTACCATAATACAGATTTGTAGCTTTTGACTGCACAGTTATGGCCTTCAGACTACTGACATAATCACTCAGTGGTCTGCCAACGACGATGACAGCTGCTGTCAGTTCCAATTTCCATTTGGCTGCGACAGTAACTAATCTAGCTGCAATTTGCATATTCAGTCGTCTTCCATTAATACAAAGTTCACGGAGACCGCAAGAAACTTCAAATTAAAGGGTACATTTTATTAGTTTCAAGGATCACTGTTTACGGGGGGAAAAAAACAGGTAATTGCTTTCTGTTCTTGTGGAATCTTGCTTTGGTAAGACAGCACGATGAAATATTAACTAGGGAATTTTTGTTGAAACTTTGTCATCTTTGCAATGCCAGAATAGAGTAACTGATAAAGTTGAGGATACAAATAACCAGCTTTCAATCATTCACCCACCAGCAATGTCGCACCCCGCTGGGCACGATGCTAGGCCACCGCGAGTGTGCCTGGGGGCGGTATGCGACGGCACTCATATCCGCGCTAGCAAGAATCTTCTCACTGGCAATGCAGTGAATGACATAAGTGCGCCCGCTCTGTACCGAGTGGTGCCCACACTGAGTTTTTTGCCGCCTCTCTGTACCGTGACCAATCAAATGTGTCGCTTTGCAGATTCAGCAATTAGCGTTGTGCGAGACATTTAACGTCAGCACTTCCCTTTCACCCACAAAGCATGGGATTCTACTGGCTGATCCCACAAATGACATATTATGCAGGACATTTTTGAAGATTTTCGTATCGCTTAGGGGGACGCGAAACAATAACCCTCAATGCAGGACAGTCCTGCGAGTTGCGGGATGTGTGGTCACCCTAGCAGTGCGAAATCGTTCAGTTTGAATGATAACTTCGGAGCCCTGAGTACAGCTGTTTGGGATTTGCTTAGAAGTGCCCTTTCAAAATCAATTTAACTAATTTTCATTTATGCGACAAGAATGGGATTTTTGACAGTCACCTGCATAAACAAAGTATGGAAGGGGGCGTGGTCTTCACGTCACTGCTACCAAAGTGAAAGGCGTGCCGCTCGTAATTACACTGCATCAGTGTTTGATTTTCATTATTGGCACCAATAGTGAACCAGAAGACTCGTTGGGTTTGCACTCTGACAGTGATACTTAGTGAAATCAGCTAAAAATTAAAAATTTAAAGTACTGCCTGTTTACAGTGTTGTCTTTTGATTTTAGACAGTTTAATTGCCGTTGCGCACGTTTTTCTAGGCCGTGTTGTAGTTCTAATTACCACAGGACCATTCACAGGCAGTTTGCAACAGTTTTGGTTTCGTCATACGTTGCAAAATTTATTTTTGGCGTTACTACACAGTTACCCAACTTTGAGCCGATCTCCCATGTCACCTTCATTGGTCACTACTAACAGGCTGTTTTAGAGAGGTTTTTTTTTTTTTTTTTTTTGTTGTTGTTTTTGACATCGGGGGTACATCTTATGTGTGCCACATATCCTGAGCAGGCCAGCTGGGGGTGTACAAGGCCGGGAGACGCATAGACAGTTTGATCCTTGAAAAAAGCATGCTGCCGGTGATATAACCCCGCTCACGCCTGACTTCTGCTATAAGAACTTCAGTTGGAGGTCAAAAGATAACACCCAGTCGTCGGATACCAGTTCAGACAAGGACAGCGGCCCCAAACCAGTCTTGCGCGCCACCAGCTGTTCACCGGCCCGTTTCAGTTTTTTGCGTTGATATTTCTGGAGGCCTAGTGCTGCTTTTAAGTGGAACTGCTGAATCCTGCAAAGCTTGCAACAGTTTCAGTATTGTTTCTGTGCAAGAATGTAAGGTTGCTGCAAGGCGGAAGGCTGTGGTCATGGAACGATTTTTGTTCCGTGACAGCTCGTGGCTGAAAGTCTGCCGGCGACGATTATGCGTGTCGGACCTTATTTGTGCAACCAGGCAACAATAACGAATAAGAAAATGGCAGGTATAGGTTCTGACAGCTAAATCATAATAAACTAATTGTGACTTGCAGCAACCATTCGTCACCGAGTTTCGTTTTCAACTCTGAGCAAGTGTCTCAGGATTGCGTGCTTGTACGGGATTTGTGATAGCTGTTAGTGCAAAGCAAGTCATTGAGGAGGTTTTTGCATCGTGGGAGGAGGATTTAATGTTTCCAGTAATCTCAAACTGCCCGATTTCGAGAGGACTCTGAAATCTGGGTGTCTGAAATGGAAGATTGGCATCGCTGCATGGCATGGGCACCGTGAGTGCCAATGTCCTTTTTTTTTTTTTTTTTTTAATCTGACCTACTGTTGTGGAGAAATGAATTTTTCTCTTAGGCAAACCTATCAAAAGCGGCCAATTTTCTGGTTGTAATTAGAGTTAAGGGCAGGGAGGAGGGAGGTATAAAGAGGTAGGAGCAGTAGGTGACTGTTGTCTTTTGAAGACTTTTGCAGCACAGCGAGATGTGAGGTGTAACAGCATTTTTTTTTTCTTTTTATTTGGTACTGTATTGTTACTACCACAAATCTACAGACTCTGCACATTGTACACCTGTAAGACAGTTTCTGCTGGCCATCAATTTCTGACTAATGATGAGTCTCAACGTTAGAAGAGCAATATTAGGTGTGTCGAGCGTCTGTTTCTGCTGGCCATCAATTTCTGACTAATGATGAGTCTCAACGTTAGAAGAGCAATATTAGGTGTGTCGAGCGTCTCGCTTGACAAATGAACCGCGGATGGTCAGCGGCCGGAGGAGGGGTGAGTGATGTGTTGTCCCCCACTCGTTGCGTGTGCAGGGCCCCTCCTCATCGCCCTCCTCCTCCTCCTCAACGGGGCATGGCGCGCAGCAGCAGCGGCTAGGCGTGGCGAAGGGCCGCTCGTCGCCCCCGGCTGCCCCGCAGCAGTGGCGGGGGGAGGACATCACGCAGCTGTCGGACGACGCCTTTGAGAGCGTGCTGCGCGAGCTGGTGGAGTGCAAGCCGCAGGCACGCTCGAGCTCGCTGGTGCGCAGCCTGCGCCGCGAGGTGCGCGACCAGGAGGAGCTCTTTGATGGCTCCCTGCACGCCCTGCCCCCCAGCCTGCTCTCCTCCTCCTCCCCCTCCTCCTCGTCCACAGCGCGCAGCCACCACCACCACCCGAGGCCGGGGGGCGGCGGCTCCGTCTCTCTGCAGGTGACCACTGTGCTGCAGCACGCTTTCTCTCTCTCGGGGGAGGGAGGGGGAGAAAACCTTGACCTGTACTCCGGCTAATGTGCCTATTTGAGGGCACTTCCACGGAGTGTACTCGGCTAAAATCCGTTTAGGAGCAGCTAAATGACTTACGCGAGTGACACTTTCCATCAAACGCACTTTAATTCTAGTTCATTCCTGAAACGCACTTCACCCGGGCCGGCTCACCGAGTTGTCTCGTCAGCAGGGGTCGGAAAATCGGGTAAAGCCACATAAAACAACGAGCATTTAGATGAATTTTAGTTATGTTAAATATTATGAATATTTTGTTGATTTATTTTACAAAAAAAAAAGAATCAGCATCAAAAAACAAGAAAATGACCTCGCCCCCAACGACGTGCCGGTGCAGCCTGGTGGGGCATTGCTCCATGGCAGCCGTTCTCTGCAGCGTTCGCGTAGCTGGTTTGTTGTGGCTTGGTGGTTGTGTTCCAGTTTAGTCTTTTCTGTTATAATCCACGCTCTGTGATTATTTTCTCTCAATAAGACTGCTGTAATTCGCTGCAGAACGAATAACAGTGATGTGACCGGCAGTGTTTAGTCGCCGGGCTTTTTTTGTGGAATTTCCAGAAGTGCTAATTGCAGTGTAAGCACAATAAAGTATGTACATTGTTTCTCGTGTGACAAGTGGAGGGAATTTTAAGTAATTTTGCGGAACATTTACGCAGCTATAGAAAATGACATCATGTCCGGGGGCACTTTATTTCGCTGTTTAGTGGCGTGTAGCCAAAGCGCCATTCAGGGAGCCAGAGTGAACTCGGTGTAAGGGCACTTAAATAGGCACGCTTGAAGAGTATTATATACCCGCCGCGGTGGCTCAGTGGCTAAGGCGTTGCGCTGCTGAGCACGAGGTCGCGGGTTCGATTCCCGGCCGCGGCGGCCGCTTTTCTGATGGAGGCGAAAAGCAAAAACGCCCGTGTGTACGAGATTTCGGCGCACGATAAAGATCCCCAGGTGGTCAAAATTAATCCGGAGCCCTCCACTACGGCGCGCCTCATCGCCTGCGCTGCGTCGGCGCGTTAAACCCCACAATCAATCAATCAATCAAATCAATCTTGAAGAGTATTATATGGTACATCTTGGAGATAAATTGTGGGTGCTTCCTAAAGTCCATTCCCACCTGTTTCTTGGTAACACTGTAAGGTACGTTATGCAACTGGGTGACGGGGGTGGGTGTCGGCTTGGGCTTGCACCGCCTCTTGCTAATTGTACCATGCCTGATTGCCTTGGCGGTTGTGCAGGACCTGGCCAGCTCTGGCAGCATGGCGCCGTCCGGCCTGTTGCGGCCCCGTGGGGGCGGGGTGCCCAACCCTGCGGGCCGAGGCATGAGGCACGTGGCGGTGTCGCGCGGCGTCCTGGAGGTGCGCGCGGGTCGGCCCGACGACAGCGGGGAGGGCCCCCCCCACAGTGGCAGCGCCCTGGAGGACGACGACGAGAGCAGCAAGGCGAGCGCTGCAGTGGCCGCCCTGTCGTGCCGCACGGACGATCCCCCGGCGGCCGGGGCCAAGCTGCCCCTGTTGGTGCGGCCCAAGCCCGACGTGGAGCTGGTCACCCTCAAGAACGGCAGCGTGCTGGGGGACGATGCCCCGTTGCTGGTGGACGCCCTGGGCGGGGGACCCCGCCGGGTGGCCACCGTGCGCTACGACGCCTTTGCCAAGGTGCGTTGTGCTTGGCAAATGTTGGCAAACTAAGGGGAGGCATCCAGTCTCCGTTGTGTTCTCTTGTTGGAAGGTGTTCAAATCATTGGCAGTAAGGGGAGGGATAAACTTGGAAAAGAGGGAGCCAGTGCGATGTGGATTAAGGGAGATTCCCACGGGGGTTAGTTAGAATCCATCCGTTCACGGCTCCGTGCATTAACATGAGGGGCACCTGGCAGGTATGCGGGCAGCGGGCACTCCAGAGCTGTGCCACTAGGATCAGGGGTGGCTTTGGCAGATATTTTTCGCTGCTGCCAAAGGCTTCTCCTCCATTTGGCAACTTGCTTCCACCACTTTTTGTGACTCGCTCTTATCTGAGTTGCTGCAGATGACTGATAGGTGAGCAAGCCCGGCCGAAGTTTCTGGCATTCGTCGGCCGCTGCCAACACGCAGAGTCACCGTACCATGTATCACCGGAATAGGGAACTTGGATAAGAGCGAGTCATGGAAGCAGAGTTGTTAGGCGGGTGAGAAGCTATCCGCCAACAGTGAAGGATTCTCCGATGAGGTGGGGATTGTCTGTACAACTTAAACAAATTGTCCCCAAGCCCAGCGGCGATGTTCCCGAGGGCCCACCGCGGGTGCTTGTGCCGGTTGCCTCGCACAATTGCACATGGCGGCGTGACGTGCAATCACGTGATATGCGGTGCAAGGAGGAAGTGGGTGGATTTCATCCATGTGAATCCCCCTTCAGGGAGAGGACAGAGAACACTCAGTGTCACGAAAACAGCAGCAAGATCATTGCAATGGGCCACAAGCGTGCGATAATTAATGCCGTAATCTTATTCCTGCTGTGTGTGCTGTGGACTTTTCATGTTGGGTTGCTCATTTTCAAGCTGCTGCTTCCTTCATGTCAACAACGTATGCATATTTCCATTTCAGGAGGTTTGCTCGGAGAAAGAAGCAGGAATCAGGATGCCGACCTATGGAGGCAAGTGTTTTCGGTGCATGCAGAACACTGGGGGAGAATTCAGTTTGGGCACTCATGCCACGGATTGCACTGCAAATATTGCTTGCGGATGGAAAATTTACTATCGTCATAGTTTGGGTGTTTTGGGCTCAGGCTGTTTCAGTGTTTGGGAATGGTAGCTAGTGCCTGGCATTTGGGTGGCTGAAGTAACAAGAAAAGTTCCTGTGCTTTCTGTACAGGTAGGTGGTTAATCATCGAAGCTGTAACGTGTGGCCAGTGTTTGCCGCTGCCACCTTGACGCTGCTACGCCCACTGTTGTCGCGCTCTCTGTCCCCTTGCTTATAACTCCTCTCCGACCTGGGTTTTTCCCGCACTCTCATTGGGTTGCACCGGAGGAGTTTTCTGCGCATACGGCGTTGGGTATACCTTTTTGCATACAGTGGCAAGCTCATTTGCGAAGTGTGCAACCCCTTTCCTCTCCTAATTCTAACCCTGACAGTCATTGTGCAGTGTTTGTGTGTCACGGAGGGGATATTCCACCTATAGATGGTATTCGCGGGAAAGTTTAGCGGGGGGAATTTCTTTGCTTGCCGACACTGGAAAACTCCGTGTCCGGGCCACTGTGCCTGCCTGCGCATGCGCATTGCGCCCACGCCTCACAGACAAAAAACAGCAGCATGCGTCGTTTTCCCCATTTAAACACGATGCTCTTCCGTCGTGTTAACAGGTATATAAATGATTGCACTCAGATAATGTGGTGGTGTTCTCTTTGCCCCATAACTTTACATCACCGGAGAATGAAACCGTGACTCTGAACGAAAGCGACATGCCGTGCAAGAGGCCTACACTGCAGTCGCGTGCGACCACAGATGTCACCAGAAGTGCCCTCTAATGCATGGTTCTGTACAAAAATCAAATAATGCTTTCGAAGAAATGCGTCACGCGTACGGCTATTTGGATACAGTGGCAGCGTAGCAGCTAGTGCATGTGAGGCCGTCTCCTGAGCCATGCCGTGCTCGCACCACTCACACCTCTTAGTTTGCACAAGCGCTAGCGAGTCGCAGGCAATCTTCAAAAAAATCACTTGAGTTTGGCCTCCGCATGGCGAAATTGTTGGCAATAGTGTTTCTGTTGTTTTCCTTGAACAGGTGACAGAACCTAAAGGAACGATGGGCTTTCAGTAGCATGCACACGCAACTTGGTGCATCACGACGCAGTTGCAAGGCTCTGAAGTTTTTATACCGCTCTACCTGGTCGCACGACGGTTTCAACTGTTTCTGGCAATAGGTGGATCGTAGGATGCTGCGTGGAACAGTATTTGGTGTTGAGATATTATTTTGCGTTCGGTAGGGTACAGTTTGGACCTTCAGACAGCTCTTGCAACTGTTATCATGTGCTCTGCTCCATTCGGTGCCAGCTCAGCCAAGTACCGCCATCTTATGGGAGTCGTAGCGTAACACAGACTCGGCGGCACATGCATGGTGGCGCACACACAGGCTTGCCCACATGCATGCCACGGCAGTGAACACTACCCGTATTAGAACCCACCACGGTGGCTCAGTGGCTACGGCGTTGTGCTTCTGGGCCGAAGGATGTAGGTTCGATTCTCGGCCGCAGCTGCTACTCTTCTAATGGAGGCGAAAAGCAAAAACAGCCATGTGTCGAGATATTGGTGCACATTAAAGATCCCCAGGTGTTAAAAGTTAATCCGGAGCCTTCCACTACGCCGCGCCTCAAAGCCCGGGAGTTGCTTCAGCGCGTTAAGGGGACACGCGGGTCGAAAAAACACGATTTTTTCGAAATATACCGATTTTTTGTTTTCCCTTGCATTAGCATCTTTGACTATCCTTCTTTCATGGGTGAAAAAATGAAAACGAAATACGAACGAGAACTTAGTGAAAAATGTGTCTGAATGACTCGCGGTGACCCAAGAAATCGCGCAATCAAGCCAAATTTCGGCCAGGTTTGAGAATTTATTCCGCACGGCAGCGTGGCTCGCCGCCATTTTGGTCACTTCAGGGAGGTAGATCAAGCCTTCTTCTCTCGATTGAGCCGCTCGCCAGCTTCGTATCTCCGCGTAAAAAAAATTAAAAAAAAATGTTTCTTCCCGCTTGTTTTGCGAGCTCCCACTGGGCATTTAAATCACGTTACGCGAAAGCGGGACCGCCATTGGCTCTTGCCGCTTGTGAGCCGCCATCGCCCGCATCGTTCCGTTCGCTACTTCGCGCTGTCTTTTCTATTTCCTTATCGTGTGTTTTTAATCGTGAGCGGTGAGGAGAAGCGTGACTTTTGCCGCCGGAAGCAGCATACTTCATGCCGGTACAAAGGAAAGCGCAAGCGGCGCAGCATTGTGACGACCACGGCCAATGCCGGCACGACCGGCACCGTGAGGCCTAACGGCGCCGGGCCATCAAGCGTTGCAAGCGCGGCTCTACCAGGCGGGGCTGATTTTATCAGCGAAGATATCGGCTTTATAAGCGCATCGGAGAAGAAGTCGGCAGCCTTCCAAGGTGAGGAGACAGCCAGCCACGGGAGCGGTGCAGTTATCTGTGGAGTCGGCGCTCTGACTGACCTTGAGTGCCCCCGTGTGCGCGACGTGCGGGAAGTGCGAACTCGTCGTAGTTGAGGTTGCGAACAAGCGGAAGGGCCTCGCATCGGTACTGGAACTTAAGTGCAAAAACGAGAAGTGCCCTGCGGGAGTGGCTGCGGGAGTGATTTCTTCTGTTTACTCGTCGCAGCGCGCTGCCGCCGTCGGTCGCGGAGGCCGCAAACCGAAACTGCAGTTCCGGTTTGCGGCCTCCCCGTGATAGTTTCGCCGTCAATGTGAAAGCGGTACTCGCTGCACGCGCGGTTGGCATCGGACACGATCAGCTGTGCAGGTTTTGTGCCATTCTTGGTCTACCAAAACCACAGCATCAAAAGACGTTCTACAACACTGCCAAGAAAGTTCATGTTGCGGCCACAAAAGGCGTCTCTGACAACCTTGCTGAAGCAAGGCAAGTAACTGCGTTGCAAGCTGGTCAGACTGACCTCAGTGTGATTTTTGATGGTACTTGGCAGAAGCAAAGACACGAGCCACAACAGTGTTGGCACTGCCATTTCTCTTGACACTGGTCTCTGCCTGGATTTTGAGGTGCTGTCAAACTACTTGTACTTGTAGCCGCCACCAAAAGCTTGATGAGCAAGAGGAGGAAGTGTGGCAAGCCTTTCATGCCTCTTGTGTGTGAAAAAAAATGTTGACTGCTCATCCCATGCCATGGAGATGGAAGCAGCACTGTGCATCTGGCACAGGACGCTATCATACAACCTGCAGTTCACTGTAGTGGAGACTGCCACTGCCCTCGCAGGGTTGTGGTTCAACAGAGGCCACACTAGCTTTGAGCAAGTTCTTCAAGAACTGGGAATCTTCCCTTCAGAAGAACTGGTCAGACTAAGCAATGCAAGTGACCAGCGGAGGATCAGGCAGATGTGTGCAAAGCTGACTGCTAAGGCTAGCCCCATTGCCGCAGCCTGGTGAAACGGTCCCATACCAAGGACTACCCCAGCAAAAACCGTGAGGGTGCAACTTATGCAGCAAGAGCATTCTAGTTTTAGTACCTCAATGTGGACATTTCAGACTGTATCCCCACCAAATTTCATGTTGTTCGAACAAGAATTTCTGAATCTGCCAAAGAAATAAACTTTCAATTGCGTTTTTCTCAGCTTGTTGTTTTTGACCGTTTTTTGAGTTTGTGCACACTTATTTTCCCACTTAAAGTTGTCGTATCAGGATGAAATTTTGCACAGATGTTCATTATAACACGTAGAGTGCACAAATCTTGTTCATTATGCAATTTGTGTCCTTAGATATTTCTGACGGTCATAAAACAAAAATATACAGAACAAAAAAAGGCACACTACCAGTCATTTTTTTTTCGTGGTGAGGAAAATGACGATGAGGCTTTTTCAGGTAGATTTGTGCACTCTGCAGTTCATAAGGAACCACCTAGGCTATTTTAAAAGTTTCAGAAAAAATTTTTACTATAAAAAAAAGTGTGCACGAAAAAGCCATTTTTCTGAAAGTCATGCTGCGTAACATTTTATCCGGAGCAGCTATTCAAAATCTGATTACATATATGACCAGAGGAGCTCAATCTCTATAAGCTGTGAAAATTTCAGCCTCCTAACTTCATTATTAAAAAAAAAGTTGTTTGGAGGAGCACGTCCCCTTAACCCCCGTAATTAATCGCATTCAGTGAGGAAAACGTGGTCTAAGCTGCATCAGCTCACCATTGGCAGGCTCCAACTGTCTTGCACTCCTTGTCGTAAGGCGTGGGCGCTAGGTGTCGAAGATTCGGGCATAGTACGGCGTGCCACTCATTTTCCTTGTGCTTCCCAATGGAGGCCTTCCGTTGCTCTTAGAAGGCAGTTCAAAGAGATGTTGAAAGTTCCTTATTGAAGGATGTGAATTGACGTATGTCGCGATCAGATTCTGCATTGCTTTCTAACTCACTCTGGATGAGTCCGCAAAAAATGCTGTTGTGCAGTCACCAGCTACGAAGCCAGTGAAAATAATATACTTTGCCATTGCGTACTACCAGACAGCAAGCTACGGCAGGTGTTGCTATGGCGCATTGGGATCGCTGCATAAGTGGAAATGCGTGTACATTAATGGATGACGCACACTGCTGCCAACGTTTTTAGGCAACGTCCGGAGATGATTCAATCTGTTGGACTTGACAGCAAAATGTTTTTCCGTCAACATGGGGGATGTAGGGACAGGCTGGTCACCTACAGAGACATTGTAATGTTTGGCACACCCATTCTAAATTTATGGCAGTTTCCCACCCTCAGCCTGGTTCACCGCAAGTTTAAATGGTGCAGGATTTCCTCTTTAACACACACAATGCAGGCTTTCCCTCAAAAGTCCTCCATATTAACCACTCGCGTGGCCGTTACTAGCACTGAGCAACGGGAGGCCGTTCTGTTAGGGATCAAGCACCGCTAAATGAGGTCGTAAAGCTGGCAGAGGACGCTGTCAGGGCCCACGGACTCCTGGCTGTCTGACGGGAAGGGGTTCACTCCACTGTCCCAGGAATCAATCCTTTTTAGCCAGCAACTGGCTGTAGGGTTTACTGGAAGCCAATGCGATACTGATGCTGCTTGCTGGGGAAGGGTTTGAGCTGGGAGCGTCCGGCAGTGATAATTACTGGACTTTGCCGTGCACACTGTGGACGTCGCTGCCATATCGTCAATAAACCATTTAAAGGGACACGAACGGGGGAAAGCAAGTTTGCCTATATCGCTAGATTATGGTGCCGAGAATCTAAATACACCATTCTCGCAACTAGCAGTTCGTTAATAACTCGGAAAATGCCAGAAACATGAGAACGGGGGTGTCGGCGCCTTGTATGGTTTTCGGGTACTACAGTTCGTGACGTCACAGAAGTTGTGTACGGCGACAGCTCATTGGAGAAGCCTGTATAATTGCTTTCATGAAATAACCAGTTCCTAAGTGCAAGAGAACGTCAAATAAATCAAGACTTTCGTGAGCTCATTTTTTTTAAAGCCACAGACTACATACAGCTTTTATACATTGCAAGACCGCTCATGCCATTTGTCGCCCGAGTCAGCCAGGCTTTCAGTTTCGTTTTTCGAACATGTTTTACCCCTATTCTCAATTAGCGAAATCAGCAATGTGGGATAGCTAACGCCAACAAAAAAATTTCCCCACATTTCCCCGAGGGGAAGAATGTGAAAGTGCGAATGCACGAGTTGAATTTGCGCGGTTCGGTAATGTTCGCGAAAGAGAGATCACACACACACACACACACAGCTACAAAGAAAGAAAGATGCATTTATTCAGACACCTATTTGTGTTGTCGTTGTACTTGATTGCTAGAGCGGATCTCAGCTTTGAAATTTCGTGTCGGTACTCCTTTAAGCGGGTGCATTAGCCCTTCTCACGCCCGATTCCTGGCCAATCCCCCACGTGGGTATGTGCCATGTCAGTGGCCAGGCAGCGCGCGCCCATCTCCCCCCGTTGCCAAGGAAGACGAGGAGATTCCTGGCCAATCCCCCACGTGGGTATGTACCATGTCAGCGGCCAGGCAGCGCGCGCCCATCTCCCCCCGTTGCCAAGGAAGACGAGGAGTGCGCACACCCGCAGCTGTTGCTATGTGGACGGACGGCGGTCAACGGAATTCAGGGTCGCTTATAAAGTGCATTCGCACTTAATATCTCCGGCAGGCAGCAGCAAAAGGAGCTTGATGTAGTAGAGCACGTAGTCAGCCAACCCGGCTGAGCCTCCGTTCCACCTGCGCGCTGATTTGGACCTCCGGTCGGTAAAGATTGCGCGCACCCACCGAGCAAATCCCTGCTCCCGCCTGACTTGCGTCTTATCATTAGTTGCTGGTGTAGGGTAGTGTGAGATAACTATGCCGCACTCGTAGAGGCACACCTGGTGAACACAAAGAATGTACACTTTATTGAGAACTGCCTGGAGCCCGACCGGCGTCGTCCGTGCCCGAGCCCGCCATCCAAATCACATGTGCTGCTGGTTGTCAGGCTCCACAAGATGGTGGTACTTGTCTGCATTGGCACCTGCTGAAGCACAGTACATGACACTTATCACCCACGAAAGATACACACGTACCTTTCAATTACTATCTTGTTGTAGTATCGTAGTATCTCAGTAATTTCCTACTCTCTACTCTCTGTGTCAGTATCTGTAGCTTATATCCCACCAATCCGGATAAAGCGCACTAAGTGTGTTCTCTTAGCTCCAGCCTTTCCGCTGGAGAATAGCACTGCTTGTTGCTTGATTAGCGGCTTCGTTCATGGACAGTTAAATGGGGTGTCGATTGCTTCCCCACACAGCGATATTGGTCACTCGAGCATGCAAAAGCCTCGTTTCATCGGGGTATGGTCACGGCCAGCCTCCTCAGCGCTAGTTTCATTTCGTTCTCGGGATCCGTCGGGGCTTGGAGGCGTGAAAGCTCACTGTCAGCGTGAGAAGGGTTGGAGCCAACCACTCATACCACTTTGTGACATGATGAGTGAGTCACAAAAAAAAAAGAAAAACGAAAAGGAAATGAATGAGCGAAAGTCCTGCTTTATTTATTTCTCAGCAAAAAAGGCATCGTTGGCCGTCAAACAAAAGTCGGGAGAGCTACGAAACGCATGATCTTTCAGTTGAAACAAAATGTTATTCAGCCTTTAGTGTCGCTTTAAAGGGACAATGCACACAGTGTGCAGGTTTACTTTAGTTCAAGATTGCCGTGGCAGAATTGAAAATTTTCGTTGGCTGCACTAATTCGACTAGCCAATCAAGAGAAATGTAGGTAAGGATTTGGTGACGCGTAACAGATGTTGAGAAGCGGTTTGGGTAATATAAAATCTCGCATTTTAAGGGGAGACATGGGTCTTACAACAGTAAAAAATGTCACAAATGACGATTTTGAGCACGGAGCAAGAATTATTCAGGAGGCGCAACAGGGCTTGCTCCGGCGCCGCGATAAAGTCACTGCGCTAGGCACGGCACCGACGCGCCCTCTGTCGCGAGGCACCAAAGGGAAAATCCGCGCAGCGCGCTTTCCGAAGAGCTTCGCCGGTTCAAGGTCAGTCGGCGCATAGGCGGCTGCCGCAATGGGCAGACGCCCGCCAGAGGCGAGAGCGGCGAGAGTGAACATCTCGTGGCGAGGAGGCGGTGTCGGCAGTCGTCGTCTGCTCCGGGATTCCTTCTAGTACTTCGTTTCGAGCGCGGTACGGCATGTAAATAGGGCAGTATTTCTTAATAACTGCTGCTAAAATGTCCAGCACTTGTAATTATTTATTTTACAGAAAGAAATCTGGCAATCTTTACAATATATTCTGTGACACTACAATTTTTGTTCGTCGCGTCCATAGAAGAGCGTGCAAAATATGGCAACGCGGTTGACGCGCCATCTGTTGCGCTGCTCCGCAAGCTGCATTTGCTCCTCGCCGCACAGTGACATTAACGCACCGCCCGCCCGCGCTGTCCCAGCGCAGCAGTTTCTCCTCCTGAAATACTTCTTTCTCCGTGATTTTGAGACTGCAATCTTTGGAATTTTTGTACTTTCAAGCACCAGCTTTCAAAATGTCAACTCTAAATTCGATCGGGGAAATACTCTAAAATCACATTTCAAAACGCCTCGGCGGTCACGAAATGCCCCGAAAGAGGCAAAAATTGTTCGAACTTTCCGCGCGTGCTGCGGACAAAGCAGCTGACTGATCATTGCCATCTTGGGCTCGTTTTCAAGCTTGCTTGTTTGTGCGCATTTTGCGGCATCTAAAAATGCCATCACCCTAGTAAATCGACCGCCCTTGCCACTTTTACAAAGGCATCTTCAGGGCCGCCGATTGGCTGGAGCGCATGCACGCACGATTTGAGTTTTCAGTTTGACACCTCCGATTGGTTGGTGTGACTGCTGAATCGTTTTTGTGGTTGTTGTTAGTTTGTTTGCTTTCCCCCCCCCCCCCCCCCCTCTTTGCTGTAGCTTCTGCAACGTGCGTCTGACGGAGTCCACTTATTGGCGCAACGCTCGTTTAGCTAGTTTTCCTAGATCTTTTTTCGGTTTCTTTGATTTCTCCGTCCTGTACTTTTGTGACCGCAAAGGAGCTGATGCCAGGAGACGTACGTTTGAAGGTGACGACCCGTCATGTGTACGGGAACAAAAAGCGTCATCTCCTAACCCAAAGTCGTGTGTGGTGCAACTTCGGGCCGCTCAACTGAGCCTGATGAAAATCATTTGCAGCTCGTATAGCGTCACCTGTCCCATTGCCTGACCAACTGCCTTCGGAGTCGAGTATGAGATAGTAGCGCACCAATAGTAGGTTCAAGAATCTATGTAGGTGGCCTTCTCTTGCCAGAGCTTCCCGAAGCAGTGTTTAATGCCCCTGGCATTTTACTTACCGTATATTGCCGCGTATTAGTCGACTCCGAAAATAAGTCGACCCCCCTAGTTTTCATTTCCGCCAACGCAAAAAAAAAATGACAAACAATTTCTGAAGGACCAAAAATACTGACTTTTATTCCCGCTGTGGATGCTGCGGGCGTAGCCCCGGCCGCCACTGCCGTCGCCGAGCGAACGAAACAACGCAAAAATATCAACAAGCGATTGTTGACAACCAAACAGCGACCAGTTCCAGAGCGGCTCGAAGCCTAAGCCTACTCGTCGCTGTCGTCGTCGCTCTCGTCGTCGTCGGAGGTGGCCGGCTCAAGCGGGGCCGAAATCGAACACTTCACAAAGGCGTCCCGCACCATGTCGTCGGGTAGGCCGTACCAGGCGTCGTTCACCCACTGGGCTACCGTGCTCAGGGTCGGGCGCTTCACACGGCCGGTGGGTGTTGTGGGTTTGTCCGCCTGTTTCATCCAGTCGTTGTACAGAGCACCGACGCGGTCCTTGAAGGGCTTGTTGAGGGATACGTCGATCGGCTGAAGCATCGACGTCATCCCCCCCGGTATTACGACAAGGTCGCACTCGGCGTTGGCCACAGCCTTCTTGACCCGGTCCGTCATGTGGCCGCGGAATGAGTCTAGCACAAGCATGCTCCGGGGCTTCAGCAGAGCTCCGGGACGCCTGCACCACACCATCCGAAACCATTCCAGCACGGTTTCTTCGTTGAAGAAACCCTTCTCGTTCACCCGCACAATGACCTTGGGCGGGAACGTCTCCTTCGGCAGGGTTTTACGTTTAAAAACAATGAAGGGTGGCAACTTGTGGCTGTCAGCCGTGCAGCACAACATGACGGTAAAGCGGTTGTGCTCATTCCCTGTTGTGAGGAGGCGGACCTGACGCTCTCCCTTTTCGGCGACGGTTCTCCTGCTCGGCATATCGAACCAGACTGGTGTTTGGTCGGCGTTGCCGATCTGGCCGAGCAGGAACCCCCGCCGCCGCCTCAGGTCCTCGACGTACCGCCGAAACTCGCGCCGCTTTTCATCGTACGACTCCGGCAGCTTTTGCGCAACCGTTGTGCGACGCCGGAGACTCAGCCCGTTACGCTTCATGAAGTTTGTTATCCATTTTTTGGATACTTTAAACTCCTCGCGGTGGATGTTTAGCTCAGTTGCGACGTCCCGCGACTTCATTTCAATGTCCTCGTAGGACACGCTGAGGCTTTCTTTCCTCTGCAGCTGTACCCACTCGAGTACCTTCTCTTCAACGACGGGGTAACGTCCCTGCTTCGGCCCGCGAAACGACCGACGCGTACCAGCGCACGCGAAGATGCGGTCTTTTTGCTGCCGCCATCCCCGAACACACTTTTCGGAGACGCCGAACTCTCGTTCTGCCGCGACGTTGTTGTTGTCTTCGGCAAACAAAATCACTTTGCGCTTGAATGCCGCGCTGTACTGGCGCCGAGCTTGCGGAGGCATTGCTGCGGCTGGTCAGGAAAGGTAATGCCTCAGCCGTACCACAGAACAGGGAGGATTTTTGACCTTGCCGCCTGCAACACAACACAAAGAGCGCTTCCCAAAATGGCGAGCGACTCATGTGACTGGCTAGTCTTGGCTAGATAAGGCTTCGTAGTGGCTCTAGTCGGCTCCAGAAACAACTTTTGAGCGGCGGCAAATTTGAATTTTTAGCGGATGGCAGCCCATGTCTAGGTCGACTCCGCGTATAAGTCGACCCCCCTAATTTTCGAAGGTCATTTTTAAAAAAAAAGGTCGACTTATACGCGGCAATATACGGTAGAAGCTGTCTTGTGCCGAGACACGTGTTCATTGTGCCTCCATTGTTGTCCTTGCAGGCGAGGCTACCACGCTAGCCGCCATTGCACACAGCCGTTCTCGTGACGGAGAGCCACACACCAACAATGTGGCCTTCTCGATTCGCAAGAACAAGAAGTCTCGAAACCACGTGGATCCTACGGTCATGGCTGAAGAGATGAGTGGCCATCGCGGCAGCGACTCCATTGACACCCTCCTTGCATACATCTACTCGGATGACAAGGGTGGCGCTCCGCACGGGGCCAACAGCAATGGGGGCAATGGCACGGCTGCCAGCAGCTCGGACAACCGCAAGGGCAAGAATGTGCGCAAAAGCACTCCCTCCTCCAACGCTGGCGGAGCCAAGAACTCCCTGTCGAGCCCGCCTCCGGACACGGCCGGCGACAAGGAGACGCAGCGGGGCCTCTCGGAGGACGTGGTCAACAACAACTTCGACTCGTCGCACCGCCGGGCGGTCTTCGAAGACGCCCCGCTGGTCGTTGGTGGCAGCCTGGGGGAAAAGGAGCGCTCCTTCTCGCCGAGCTTCTACTCAGACTATGGGATTGACACGGAGCCGGCGGGCAGCTACCGCGTGGACTTGTCGTCCTTCTCGGATGTCGACCAGATCCAGGAGTCCGAGTTCCGTCTAGTCACAAAGAAGCAGCGGCGGAGAGCCCAGCTAAAGAAGGCTTCCACCACGGCTTGCGAGGGCTTCCAGAGGCAGCTCGGTGCCGGAGGCGCCGCTCACGGAGCCACTGGCAACGGACCGGTTGAGGAGTCCTCGCGGAGGCCTGGCGGGCTGGACGGCCTGTCTGGACAGCAGCAGCAGCCGCCACGGGGTGGCACGCAGAGCATGCCGCAGGAGCCCCCCGCCACGGTGGCGGCGGGGGGCGGCCGCCAGCACAACTGCACAGAGTCGGCGCCGCCGTCGGAGCCGTCGTCTCCCGAAAACTCCGACCTGGACAGTGTTCACTCGCTGCCCGTGGGCGGCCACGCAAGTGCGGCCACGGCTGCCATTGCGCAGACATCGTACGCGGACATTGCTCGCATGTCTTGCCGGGCTCGGGGAGGAGGTGGGGCCAACGGCACAGCGGCGGCCGGTGTGGTGGCGGCGGTGGCCGAGAACCCGGTAGTGCCTTCGCAACCAGAGACACCAGTCGGGCCAACGAGTCAAGGGACGGAAGCGGTGGCAGTGGTGGAGGCGGCGGCTCCTCCCACCCCTCCCCCGGCTCCTCCCAGTAGGGTGGAGGAGGAGCGGGAGGAGCCTGCAGCTGGTGGGGATGGGTCGAGGAGCCCCCCGGTGGTGCTTCTCGACGATGGCGCCGCCCTGCCCGTGCCGCTGGGCGAGATCACCTTTGGCTTTGACGTCAATGAACAGCTGGTGCGCATGAGCCTGGACAGCCAGTTCCACAGTGTGCCTTCGGGGGGAGGAGGGACTGCTCGCGGGGAACGGGGAGAGCCTGTAGCTCCGGCGGCAAGAGCAGCGGCGGTGGCCTCTCCTCGCTTCAATGACGGCCGGCCGGAAGAGCTGGGCAGGTTCAACCACAGGGATGTGGTCGACTTCCTGGACTGGGGTGAGCCTTCCCTCTTTCCCTCCTTTTCCTGGGCTTCCAAGGGTGGGAAGCTGCTTGGCCGACCTTCCACTAGTTCTGGGCTGTAGGCCTGCGTATGCACTTTGAGGGATACTTTGGTTACCAAAGCTCTCGCAAATGGAGACTGATACGTGCCGGCA
Organism: Haemaphysalis longicornis; assembly: GCF_048455015.1. Classification (NCBI taxonomy): domain Eukaryota; kingdom Metazoa; phylum Arthropoda; class Arachnida; order Ixodida; family Ixodidae; genus Haemaphysalis; species Haemaphysalis longicornis. The sequence goes on from NW_027526422.1 coordinate 57,062,295, forward strand.
AACGGCGCGATAGCCGCCAGCTTGTCTTTGTTTAACGTGAGCAGGTAAGTATTAAGTGACAACCAATAGCCTGTGTCAAATTTCGGTAGATGGGAAGAGTGTCAGGTGGTGTAATTTAATTTGTGGCCCTTCACCATTACGTTGACCGGGAGAAAGTGTTGTTGCTAGGTTCAGTGGTTTAGATGGTTTAGCTCAGATGTTCTTGCAAAGTGATCTCTGTCTCTTAACAGCTTGTAGTTCAGTGGCACACCATCTTGCGTGCTCTGTGCCCTGTTTCACCAGTCCCACACTCGTGTGCTTGAGTATTGTCGAGGCTCTAACATCTTGTGCAGCCTGCTCTCCTGGTTACGTAGTCACGTTGCTGCATTTGAAATGACTGTGTAGCCTTGAGTGGGTCTGGCATTCTGCAGGGGCTGGAGTTGGCTCCCACCTCCTGGGCAGCATGCAAATGAAGCGTGGGGCTGGCAAAGACCAATAGACCACTTACAGTGAGCAGTTTGGCCTGCCTAAACCATATGGCACTAGCACCACACTCGACCACAGGCCGTGCCACGCTTGCAATATTGGTATCCGCAGTAGGCTGCCATGGCCTGCTGCAAAGTGCGTCATTAGCACAATGTCAAAGGCATGGGGAAAACCCATAATTTTGCGTTGTCGACACGGTTGGACCTCGTATTAGCCATTGCAAAATGGAACAACATTTGGAAGCGCTGCAATGTACGGAAACGTGAAATCCCCAGTGTTGCTGCCGCTAGCGTGACTAGATCATTGACTCCCCTTTTTTGGTTCCCTCCTATACCTGGTGTGTTGCCCTAATTATGACAGGTAGGGCAGACGAAGTGTGAAAAAGCACTGAAAAAAGTTTGCATTTGTCGATTACTGCGGCTCAGGATGTAGGTATGTTCTCAGTTTGCACCCTGTGCCAGCATTACGTGTGTTGTGAAAGCCACTCAAGGACACCAGTGGATGTGAAATCTTGGGTGATACATTTTACTGTGCAAGTCTTGCTAACGGTGAAGCAGATTAGCCTAACAGGACGATGCAAACTAGGCGCTCCCCATTTTCTTCTTGTCGTCCTGTTTCCTGCGCTGTTTGCAACTCGGCTATGGGCCAACTGGCCTGCCTGCAATCCATGTATTAGTTCGTCCACAGTGGTAACTGATTTAAGACATTCACCATAGCCTAAGTATACTTGTCTTTGAGCACCCGATAAAGCAAACGTTGGGGTAGTAACACAACCGTGTTTGCACGATTCTAGCTCAAGGATGCAAGACATGACACCACGTACCTGGCAGAACACATTTTATTTGATTCGTGCAACTGTGGCAGCAAAGATCTTTTGTGGTTCATAAACGTGCTTAAGTGCCTTGACTTTCATAATTTCAGATGTGACAGGCTCTTGGTTCATTCGCAGCTCCTTTATGAATTGCGCCAAAAATCCTTCAAGTTCCAAACATCCAAGCTCAGGGCCGGTGAAGCCTGCATGAAAATGAGGCCTTGCTTTGTTTATGCCAATCGTGCACTCGTCTCTGGGACGCCTATAACGTGTATGATGCCGCTCAGTTCCCCTCACTGTTGGCAAGTAAAATTTCCTGCACTTGAAGAACCACGCTTTATTGGACTTATGCAAATTTGCTGCCCTCTGTCGGAGCCAAAGCGAACCCTCCTTTCGGCGTCATGTTAAAGGAGCCATGAAGAGAAAACACAAGTTAGAATCATGCTGACACCACTTTTAACATAAACTTCGCTCAAATAAGCTACATAATTAGGAAAAACGGGAATGGTCATGCGACCCACCAGCTCATTTCCCGCAACAGAACCTATGATGTCACATGAGCTAAGCTCTGCGATTGGCGGAGGCTGGCAGAAGCAGACGCAAATTAGGTAGAGCTTACAAACTAGACGAACGAGCGATTTGCGCTTAAATTTAGGGCACATTCTTTACAAAGCAATAAGAATGATGGGACAAACAGTGGAAGTTACGAAAGCACATGTAAACATAGAAGTACTGATGCGTTCTGCTGTTCGTACTGCGCACAGCATGCTTGGTTTAGCTGCACAGCACTACGGTGCTTGGGGTTGTCTCAGACGACACTGGCCGATTGACGCAAGCAACGGTGTCTTACGTGACCCCATTTGTCGAGCGAGCACTGTTTCAGGGAACGAATATTTTCTCCCAGAACAAAAACAAGCCAGGTCTAAATGCGGGCAAAAACAAACCAAACGCTTGCCACGGTATAGTGGCACCATCTAGGTTACGGAACGTAAAGAAACGCGGGAACAAACCAACACCGCTGTACAGGGTGGAGCAGGGTGTCTAGCGACCGGGAAAACCGGGAAAACCGGGAAAAGTCAGGGAATTTTGAGCCACCGGGAAAAGTCAGGAAATTGTCAGGGAATTTTTGAATCAAGTAGTACCAGTCAGGGAAAACCACTTTGGGGCCAGCCCACACAGTTTTAGAATAGGGGAAACCAGTGTTGGAGGCCCCCAAGAAGTTACCGAACACAACACGTTCGCGCGCGACGAAAGCGTAAACCGCATGAAATGCTTTTTGGTTTTTCTGCAAGGGAAAACGCGGCGCGTACGCCCGAGGCGCGCTGATGCCGCCACGCAAACCACCCGCACGGTGCGTGCCGAGCGGTAGGCGTTGGCAACATGGCGGCAGCACCGGCCGCGGAGTCGTTCGGTAGCTCCAACGGCCGCTTCTAACCGCTCTTTAAAATGTTACTCAAGGCACAAACGCACTTGCTTGTGCAGGAAAGGAGCCACCGCAGGCACGAAATCGTCGACGCGGCCGTGAAAATACCGCGCACGAATCGCGTGCAGAAACTCGCCGTGCGGTTCATGCAGCTGGCTTAGGTTGCTGGGTGCATTTGCGGCAGAGGGACGTCTAGGTGGTGCCCAAATCGCACGCAAAACGGGCTTTTTTTTAGCGAATTTTAAAAGGCAGTGTTTTTGGGAGCTAATCTTGAAAGAACTTCCTTATGACATCAGGAGCCAGAATTACATAATCAAAAAGGAACATGGTTTAGCGCGAACCCAGTGAACCGCATGGGGTGTTTTCTGCTCGCGAAAACGCGCCGCGACCGTCACAGGTGCGCTGACGCTGCCGCGGAACTAAAGTTCCTTTATATATAGCTATATATATAGCTTATATATATAGCTATATAGAGGAACTCTGTGCGGAACTGCCCGCACGCTGCGCGGGGTGCTGCCGGCGGCGGCAACATGGCGGTGGCTTCGACCGCGAAGTGGTGACGGGAGTTCGAGCGACCGCTTCTAAGCGCTCTCTATAATGCCGCACAAGGCACGCACGAAGTTGCTTGTGAGGTAAAAGAGCTTATAATGTGGGAGAAAATGGTACAATAAAACATCATCCGCGCCGCTACTGAAAGGGCCCATGCAATACCTGCCGGCGTGGTAAGCCTTAACATCTCTGGCGGAGCCAGCCGGCTGCCTCGAGAGCTTCGAAACTGCCGCCATGAGGCGCGCGGCTCCCCATTGGCTCAAGTCGTCAGGCTCCTCCCACTGCCGCGCGCGACGCGCGTCATTTTCTGAGCGAGGCAGAAGCTGCCGCGCGCGCGAATCGTCGACGCGGGCGTCAAAAAATCGCACGCACAACGCACCATGCTGTTCACGTCGCATGTCAAGCCAGGACAATCAAGAAAAAAAGCAAAAGGTGCTTGCTGAAGCGCAACTTGAAGCTTCTATCCCGCAAGATGAAATAAACTATCTAAAGCCGTAACTGAAGGCAAGCAAACCTCAAACAACAAACTGCAATTAATCAAAGTGGATTTTGAGAATTAGGGCACTTGCAACAAATGTGTTTTTCCGTATGATAGAATGTGTTTTCTCTACGCTTTTTATATGCTTCACGGACCGTTTCCACAAAATGGCGCGTGTTGTATTGGTCAGGGAATTTCAACTAAAATGGTCATGGAAAACCTGGAAAAGTCAGGGAAATTGAATTGGGCAATTTGCTAGACACCCTGGTGGAGACAACCTTTGAACGGTCCCGTGCCGCCGCAATTGGGCCAACGGGCTCAGCGCGTTATTCTTTTCGTTTCCCACGAGACCTAGCAACGCGAAACAGACAATATGATTCAAACTTCTTCAGTAAACTGCGTTGCGGCGATAATTTTAGCGCGGTTTTGACACAATGACTTGCTTCGGCGGCGAGCGAGCAACCGAAAATGGCGGCGCCAGCGTATACGTGTCTCTACCCTGTACGGCGGATGCGTGAATGAAGGTACTCTAGGCTGCAGAGCGGTCGGTTCCTGTGATGTCATTTGGGACCACGAAAACGCACGATTGAGCGGGAAAATCAAAATTTTAACCTAAATTGTTTAATTTCTCAGTGAATAAAGCACCGTTTGTATCCGGACAAGCGCTGGGGGCACTATAAAACACGAAATCTTTCGAATAAAACCAACTTGCATTTTCTCTTCATGGCTCCTTTAAAGGGTAGTCGCTGATACACGTACATAGACGTGCTACACGTGCGTTACTTTGTGCCGTATTGACTCGCTGCCCACCTCGTGCTGTTTGTTCCCACATGACTGATGAATGGTGTGCGGACTTGTCAGTGTTTTCCCGGTTCCCGTATGGCTTCACAGAGACGTATGATGCGTCCAAAATGAAATCGCAGTGGCACCAAGAACGGAGTTACAGGTTTGCCAGCGGATCAAAGAAATCTTCAGTGTAGTGTTGTGAACAAACTTGAGTTGTCCAGACGTTAAAGGGGCCATGCAGACAAAATAAGTTTTTTTAGATGCAAGGCATCTCTTACACTCGGCCTGTCCCTCCATCCATCCGGCATCCGTCCGCAACCCTCCTCCTTTCCCCTCGCCCGCCAGCTGCGTTAGCACATTCTCCTCGCCATGCCAGCTGTGCGTTGGTGCACATGCGTGTCTCTCTCTCATCACTCACTCTCGCAGAGCGGCTATATAACTGCGGTATCTGCAGCGCGCTCCTCAGTCGCTCTTGCTGCTACTGCTCCGACTGCTGCTCCGATGAGTTGAAATGGACACTAACATGCCCGCTACCGCGTTGGCTGACGCAACCATAACCAGCTCCAGCCAATGCGCTAACAGAAATGCCAGCGCCAGCGAAGTCGGCGAGGGATGACGCCAACCGTAACCAGCGGGGGTCGTGCATAGACCTAGTCTTCGCTAATTGCAAGATTGAACCCTTACTACAACAACCCCTGACTGTGCACTTTACAGATCACAAAGTAATCATACTCAAGGCACAGTGGTACCCACCTAAATCGCCCAAATAAAGACGGTCTTTACGTAATTGGAAATCTACGTGTGATCGAGCATCATTTAAGGTTCGCTACACTTCAACCACATTTGGGTAACCAACATAACGGAAATGCGAATTGAACCCCGTGAGATGCCTTGCATCACCCCAGGGTTACCCTTGCGGAAGATGGTGGCAATTTTTATTCGATAGATTTGGTGTTATATAGTGCCCCCAGCGCTTGTACGGCAGCAAGCGATGCTTTTGATTGTCCCGCCAAATCGCGTTTCGTTGTGTTAAATTCGTGGTGCAGAACATTAAATTCACATGGTCATGGGCTGTGCCCCGAACCTATAGCGACCTAAAACATGCCAAATCACCATTATTAAAAACACAAAATTGAGCAAAAATTTTGCCATAAAAAATTAACAACGTCGACCCGCTGGGGCTCGAACCCAGGCCATCAGTGCCAGCACCCAGAACTCTACCTCAAGGCCACAGAGCCCGAACGGCAGGTTTCTTTCAACAGGAGTTGAATAGAATAGCGTGCACAGTGACATCACACTTCGCGTGGGGCGCTTTAGTGTGCTGTTTAGTCTGCAGTGGCCTGCAGAACGCCTTGTTTACCAGCAGTCCTCCTAGATGGTGCCACCATACTGCGCAGAACCGCTCTGCGCCCTTGCTTTTTTTCTGGCCGTATCTGCACCTGGCTTGTTCTTGTTACCGTAGGTAGTAATCGTTTCGCAAAATATGGGGTATGCTCGACAAACAGGTTCACGTTGAACAATGTCTCTTACGCCTTTCGGCCAGTGTCATCTGAGACAACCCCAAAGCGCTGGACTGCTGTGCAGCTATAACAAGCATAGTGCGCACAGTACCAACAGCAGTGTGCACTGGTACTTCTATGTTTATGTGTACACCAAGGCATGGCAGATTGCCATGAGAAGGGACCCATCCATTTAAAGGGGGCATGCACACCAAACACGTTTGGTTCATTCGAAAGATTCCCTCGTTAGAACCGTACTGACACCACTTTTAACGTAAACTTCTCTCAAATAAGCTATATAATTAGGGAAAAAGGGAGTAGCCATGCGACTCACTAGCTCCTCTCCCGCACTAGAACATATGACTAATATGCACAGCTGTGCAATTGGCTGAGGCTGGCAAAGCAAACGCAAGTTAGGCAGGGCTTATAAGCTTGCAGAATGAGCTATTTTCGCTTAAATGTAATTCATTTTGTAGCTGCAAGAATGGTGGGGTAAACAATGAAAGTTACTGAAGTACGCGTAAACATCAGTAACCTCTTACGAGGCATAATGCTGAACCAGTCGAGGAATGGATGCGCCAAAATTTACTCGTGTGATGTTGACACATCGTTTTGGATTGGATTGAGTTGGATCTGGGGAGGAGTTAAGTGTTCGCGGTGATGCCGCTGGCCTCTTTGAAGCCGGTTTTGATTTTGAGTGCAGTTTTAATGCTCACAAATTTAAAGGCTGCTTTTAGCGGGGAGAAAATGCGCGTTAGAATTGCGCAAACACGACAGTGATGCGGCTTCCTGTGTGTTTGTGGTGACTAGTTTATTAGATGTGCAGTTATTTCATGTTTTATTTGTTTCAGCATGCAGATGTAACTGCTGGAAAACTTGTAATAATGCACATGTTGTGCAAAGAGATTTGGATACTCGTAGTAGGGCGACACCCACATTTCAAGCCAATACTTCAGGAGAAAACAAAAGTTTAGCTGGCAGCTACATTTCACAGAAGGGTAGTCATGGTCTGGTGCAAGAAGGGACTGTTCCATGCGGTAGTCATGGTGTTAGCTGTCTCTTTCACTTTGACCCTTTTTGCGGACAGGCCACACTTCTCAGCATTTGCACATTCTTTTGGCTTATAGCCAGTTGTTTAGACTCCTTTTCACGTAACCAGGTGGCGGCAGGTGCATCCCACTGCCTCTGGCGTTCCTCTCGCATGGTGGCCGTCTTTAGTTTCTCAGCCAGGCATTTTAATTAAATGAGGCAGTGTGAGCACTGAGTGGCCTACTGAAGGCAGTGGGCAGTGAAGCGGAGCAGTGGGGGTAACTCCGAATGGGAGCGAGTGAAAGTGTTGTGTGCTGCTGTAAATGTTCCGAGGTTGCGTACATCAGCAAAAAAATGGGTGAAAAATCATTCGGGTCTGTGCAATACGAAGAACAAACTTGTCATGCAAGGGCCTAGACAGCAAAAAAAGATTTTTCTCTGTTTCTGTTTCTCTTGTGGATTTGCAAAACGATAAACGCACGTGTTAAAGATTTTGGCTCGCACTAATTTTGCACAGTGGTCTAAACTAAACCGTGACCCTCCAGTGGCCGTGCATGGCACAGGAAAAATGAAGCAGTTTTGAGCCAGAGCTGGCAACCAACCGGAGAATAAAGAAAGCATTGGGAGCAAAATAGTTGCTTGTTTGATGTCTGTGTTTCTTCGATTTGTTAAGATTCTTCAGGGCACCTTACATGCCATCTTAAACTTGCCTTGTTCTTTGCATCTGATGGGTTTGTTCTTCCTGGCTTGGCTGGGACAAAGTGTGCTTGCTCCCTTCATCGTTCCTTATGTTGTTCTCTTCAATTTTACAGAGTGGGTTAGAGCATCCCAGGGCATCGAAAAAGGCAAGTGTCTTTTCTTTCAACACCTATTAGCTGTGCAGCACATGGACAATCTACTGCTTCAAAAAATTGTCTCCATTTGAGTGTTATTTGTGAAAGCATGTGCCAGTGGAGATGATGGCTGCTGTGATTGTCTCTGGTCAATCCCCTTAAGTGTATGTGGGTGGGTAGGTTGGTGATGATGCCAAATGGATGTAGGCAAACCGGCTGCGAGATTCTGATGGCTGCTGTCATTGCCACCGGCCAACCCGCTAGAGTGTTGTGTGTTGTTAGGCGTATGTTTTCATCCTGAAGGTTTGATGACCTTAACATTACAATGTGCCAGGTACATCACTCGTACATCAGGTTGTGGGTACGGCTTGTTCACATTTTAGACTAAGCGTAACTCAGACCATCTTGTACCCAAAGAGGACTTCAAATTGCCTCGCACCAGCATTCACAGCCATATTACCTGTATGAGCCAATGAGAACATTAAGCCAAAAATTAATGCATCTGCATTTGGAGCCAGTGTAATTCATGGTACCACCATAGGTACACCTCTGACTGCCTCGCACCAGCATTCACAGCCGTATAACCTGTATGAGCCGATGTGAACATTAAGACAAAAATTAACAGCATTTGGAGCTAGTGTAATTCATGGTACCATCATAGGTACACCTCTGACACTGCATTTTCACTGGAAAGCCATCTGGTGCTTTTGCACGGATTTTCTTCAAATGCCATATTAAGCACACAATAAATATTCAGGGCAAAGGTGCAACGTGGCTGTCTGAATTCTATGAATAATGAAAATTAGTGGCATTCTTTGGTTCGTCTTATAAAAAGGGAATATCTCTAGAAGGGTGGTTTCACTGAACGAAAGTTAGTTACCACAGTAACAATACAGTGCGAGTGTAGAATAAACAGCCGTGCAACACAAAATTAAGTCTGTGGCTTTTGCAATTCTGTTAGAGCAACCTGCTGGAATGGTTGTCCACTAAAGTGAGCTTCGCAGGAGCTGCCTTAATAAAGGTTGCTGTAATGGTTGAACGCAGCTGTTCAGCACTCTTAATTTTGCTTGTGAGAAGGCTAAGCTTGGTTTATTACACCGAAATGCATTGGGACAATGTTGCCGAAGAAGTTGTGGGATGTGTGCTGGGCTGTAATGAATGAAGAGATGCAGGATAATGGGGCCAACTTCTTCCTTCGTTGCAGTGCGAGTTGATGTGATAGGAATAAAATATGACACTCCGCTCCACTTCAAAAAAAATGCAAATGTGAAGTGGATTGCTCCACTAAGGCACTTGTGTGGTGCGTGATTGAAGGAGAGACAGCTTTTTTGTGGCAGTTTTGTGTGATATACAGTTGAACCCCGTTAGAACGAAGTAGTATCAGGGCCTCACATTAATTTATATCCTATATTCGTTGTAACTGTAGCGTAAACAATCGCCTCAACAAATCGGCAATCTAGCCCATGCAAATCCTAGATAAGAAAACACGTTATTCTAGGCTTCGAACCCACTATAAATGAGGTGATCCTTATTGTCCTTGTGGCATTCAAGTGGGTCGAAACATCAGAACATGAAATTGCAACAGCACAAAGTTCGTTTGACAAAACAGGCCTGCTTTTTTTATTTATTTGGAGAAGGATGCGATCATTGTCTGGGGGCTTTTTCCCCGCAAACCAAAGATTTCTTTGTTGCAGTTGATATCGCGTGCGGCTCTCACAGTTTCGGTTTCATTATAAAAACAGTGTCGTGAAGCATGACCAACCAAAGTTCGTGTTTAGTTTGCTATAGCCAATAATTCGCTATATCCATGTTTGTTATGTAGAGGTTCTACTGTAGCTGGTTGTCCCCCCTACAGTTGCGCTAACTGTGCTCCGTGTTCCACTGTTGTCATTGCAGAGGGCTCGGCGGATTCAAAGCCCAGGGTCCTGTACTACTACTGTGATTCGTCGTCCACCGGCCCACGGCAACGGCAGAACAGCTAGTTTGTGTGTGCGCACGGTGCCTGGGGTGCGGAGGCAGTAGTGACAGTTGTGCTTAGCAGCTGCAGAGACCGCCGCGCTTTGCCAATTCCTTCCCCCGCTGCCCGGACCAGCACGAGGTCCGCCCCAGTCTCGGTTCAATGGCTTGGCCTCCCGCAAAGTCTTCCGCTGCCTTCGGCCCTCCCGTCGCCGCCACCTCATCGGCCGGGGCTGCTGGAGCGTGCAGCAGCAGCTCTCGTCCAGCTTGTGCACTCAGCCGCTGCTTTCCCCCGCCCCTCCCAGCCGAGCTGGTCGTCGCGAGGTAATACGGCGCTGACTTGGCCTCCCCACAAACGTTGCCGACGAAGTAGTGTGTTTTGTGATTCTGTGATGGATGCAGCAAAAAGTGGCTATGCATAGACCTGCTGGTGATGCCCCTGAAACCATCTTTCGAACGAAGAACAGCTGGTAAAATTATCTCTGCAGTGTGCGCGCGCGCAGTGTGGAGTACATTGTGGCCTGCCCGTCTCCCCTCATGCCACCCTGCTCTGTGGGGGGAGGAGACTAAGCACTTGCTCACTCGGACACTGCAAGGACTGCCGCTTGTTGTTGTTGCTCTCTAAATCCTGTTCTTGAAAGGACAACCTCTCCGTTGAGGAAGTGACTCTTTGAGATAGCGTGCGTCTTCTCGGAACTGCAGAGTGCCGTTGGTGAGCCTGCGAGGAGAACGGCTGGCATGGTGGGCAGTGTGGACAATGCCCAGTGGCACTGATCTGTGTGTGGCAGACTGCTTAGGATAAATTTGGGTGCACAGCGCTGTGACTCTAAGGACGTGACTGTTCAAGAAATGTTTGAAAAGAAAGTGGGGGAAAGGGCGTCGTCATCATGAGTGAGAAGAAGACAAACTTGGTTTGTGCAGAAGCTGTCAAAATGCAAGTTTCTTGTGTGCGCTGAAAAGGGCTGGGGTCTGCTGCGTGATGTGTGTGCTAAATACCAGGCCAACTTGCGTGCTCATGACCCTGTAATTGTGCGTTACTTTATACTCATGCGGCACTTTAGGAAATGTTGTGATGTTTATCTTTTTTTTTAAAAGCGAGATTGACTGTCACTGGACTGCTGCCGAAATCGTTCATTGGTGGGGGTTGAAACAAAGTTGGTGGGGCCAGGAAGGAAACAGTTTGTCAAGTGGGGAGCCTGGTCTCCTCTCTCAAGATCACCGCGTGAAACAGTTCAGTATTCAAGTACCAGTTGTACTATCCTATGCACAAAGTGTGCAGTCTGTACATGTTAACAAAATTTCAAGCTTGTGCCACATTGATGCTTTGAAGTTTGGTCCCTGACTACTTGCTTAATTGTTGGTCTGAGTTTTATGCACAGGTCAAGCCTGTCCCCCCCTTTTTTTTTTTCGTTTGTGTGTGTGTGCTTGACAACGTTGTGATGACTTGACACATTTTATGCTCCCCCCCCCCCCTGACCCCCTCCTAGAGTCTGTCGGCATCATTTCGTGAGATGGTGTGGCACTTTATTTATTATATAATTATTGTTATGATAGTTGAAACTCACTGGCCATCCAAGGGGAAGTGCTTATTGCTGTGGGGTTATGTACGGTTTTGCTTTCTTTCTCAGAGTTACCCATTGTGATGGAACAAAAATAGGTCAGGGTAATGAAGATTTGTTGCTTGTTCCCAATTCTCTGTTGTTTCTACAGGGTGTAGCGCAGAGAAACAAATCGCACTCCCACCCTCGGCCAACATATCGGTGCGAGATAATCGGTCAGCGTGGTTCTTACGAGTGTCTGGTTCGGGTGCCAGCATCTCTGGAAAGGACGAGGATGATGTGTAGCTGTGAATCGCTGGTCGCGGATGTTGGAAGAGGAGGGAAGAACGACGCTACTCCTCAGTTTGTAACATCGCGCGAGTTCTTGGCATTGCCGGCTTGGTCCAAAAGTCTCCCTGCACTTGTTTATCATGCAAGTCATCCTTGGGGCGTGAAAGATGCTTTGGGCCGTACTGTGCCTCGCTCACGTAAAATAAGAGAAGCATAATAGTTTTGTTTGTTCTGTTTTTCAACGTTGTCCGAGAGGGAGTTACATGAACGTCTGAGGTTTTCACTAGTCTAACGAAGAGTGATTTAAAGGAGGCGTATCGGTGAAAATGATGCGAGGTGAACAGTGCATAAAGAGATGTCTTATTGTGTGTGCGTCCGTGCGTGCGTGTGTGTGTGTGTGTGGTGCGGGCTGCCCGTGCGTTTGTTTTTTGTTCCGACAGGGCTGAAGTTTCACAAGTTTTCCGAATGCGAAAATGTGCGTGTGGAAACACTCCGGTCTGCATCAGCGGCAAGAACGCCAAAATGTGTTTCATCCTGCCCCCGTAAAAGGTAATTTGTATGCAAGGACAGACCACGAGCAAAACCGGATTTGTTTTTACGGTCCCCCACCCACTGCTTTCCTGTTTAATCGGTCAAGCCTGTTCGCTGAACATTCCACATTCGAATCGGGCTACGAGCGCGGACGTGCGCTTGCCGGAGTGTTGGCGTGCCCGTCGCAACCTTGAGCAGTGTTTACCGGCGCTGTGTACTTGACCTCGCCCAAAGGTCGTGACCTGCTCACGGCCTCTCCATTTGTTTGGTCCTGTTCCCCCGCGCAGCAACGACAGTCCCCTTGCCCGGATCCCATCGCATTTGTGGAGGGGATGAACGGGCCCAAAAGGAAGTGCAATGAAATAAAAACAGTTGCTTGAAGAGTTTAATTGCATTAACACGGTGTTATTTTACTGAGTTGCACTTGCGGCCACTGGTGAAACCGGGCCCTTTTCCCAGCACTGCTGTTTTTTTGACAGTGAAGCTGTTTAGCAAATCCTAATTTTTCATGTCCGCAGTTGAGAATACCAAGAAATTGTCGAACGCGCGCTCGTAAGCACGGGCCTCGCGGCCACAGGGCGGTAGTTAAAAAACCAAATGCGAGCGCCCTTGTGTGCATGCCTCACGACGACCACCCAGCGTCCCTGGCGCACGTTTGCAAGCCAAGCATACACACTTTCAGCCAAGATTAGCAAAAAAAAAAAGAAACCTCCAGTGTTCACTGTAATAGTGGCAACACTTGCTCGGAACGAGAAAGGCACGTCGTAGCGTACGCCCCTCCAAGGTCATGTCCAATTATCACCTCCAAAAAAAATGAAGCTCACACTTATAGCAACAGAGTAGTGGTCGTTGCGGCAGCGAAGAAGCAGCAGATTGGCAGCAGTTGTGAACCTAAACCTTCGTGATGGTCGTGAAGGTTGCATACAGCTTCGCTACCTTCAAGCCTTGCACATTACTGTGAGCATTTTTGGAGTCCGTGATTAATGCATCTGGTGTTAGCAGTTAGCATATATAGACATTTCCGGTCCGAGATAAATATGAGCCAGGCGTTTCTGGTGTGATGCAGAACAAAAAACAGGTTGATGTGCTGCGCCCTGCCCCTGAACTGGCCAAGAAGGTACCAGACCACCATTATTTATGAAAAGAATGCATAGAACTGAGTTAAGAGAACATCTTGCCGTAAAAAGACACTGGTATTTAAAAAAAAAATTCTCGAGGCGCCGAAACTCGTTCATCATGTTCTTGTCGATGTTGTCGTCTGTGTGGTAGAATCGGTAGTCTCCGTCAGCGTTGGTGAGGTAAAGGTTGTTGACCTTGGTGCACCGGCTGAGAGGAACGTACACGCCCTCCCCTTCACAGCTTTGTCTTCTCCTCCTTGTGCGGTTCCCCTACGGGAAGATAACGGTGGTTGAACGCGAAGCTATCTCGTGATGGATTCTTTGGTTGGCCAATCCCTAGGGGCATCCTGCCACAATCATCATCAGAGGCGCTGCGGACGGAGCACGGGCGCGGGACATCCCCCCGAGCAAGAGATGCTTTGCATCTAAAAATTGCACCGCTGTGGTATGGTGGCTAGAGGGGGGAAGTGTGACGGGCGGCAGTCGGCGGGGCGCACAGGGGAGCGATGAAATTCGGAGCGGAGTTGTAGATGGCGCTACTTGACGCTGGTGTGCCGCCGTCGTGGCTGCTGAAGAGAGCGGCGCAGAGCCGCTAGCACGCGCGTCGCGCACACTTTGCGTTGAAACGGAGGAAAAGGTTTGAGCGATAAAAAGACAGTGGTTGAGAGTCTTTTTTTTTTTAAATTTGTGCTGAAGGACATGTGATGCGTGGTGCAAACATCACGAGCTGTTTGCAGCTCAGAGCTGCATAAATACGATTAACTAAACTTATTTTAGTGAGGAGAGAAAAAAAAAACAACCTATGCGTGATTCGCTAGCTAGCGAACGGCAAGAGAAGCTTAGTGACAATCTGAAAAAAAGAGAGTCTCAATGCGGCTTGTTGGTGCATTGTACTTAAAGGGAAGGTGAAGCGGTTTTAGAATTAAAAGAAAAGTTGACTAGCAGCAAGTACACATTGAATAGTTCATGTGTACGAAATATTTTCGCAATACATGCAATAGAATCGGCGCAATGCGCAAACAAAAGTGGCCCGATGCCCCGCCCCCATCTCGCCGCGCGATGCCGGAAGACCGAAGAGCGCGGGCGAAAACCGGCTGAAAAAAGTCATACCTGGACTTCCGGCTGGATCGGCCGCCTCGGCCACGCTCTTTTCGCCGTGTTTCCTTGTGAATGATACTTGTTTTTGTGGTTGATAGCACTCATATGTACAATTTTCGTGTTCAAAAAGTATGCACGAACGCCAAACGAGGCATACGTTATCATGCCGTATTCCTAAGCAGAATAATGCCACGCGGGGATGCTTGATAACTTACGGAAGCGACAGCCGAGGTGGCTGTGCTTGATGACAGAGAATATACTACACTACGTAAATACTTTGTAACCCGCTCCAATGCGTTTTTTTTTTTTTTTTATGCGACGGACGTGAATGTTCACATTAGATTCTAGATTTAGGAAGGATGGGGAATACTGCTGTACTTTGGGGATGTTTCGTTCCATTCCAGAAACCAAGTCACATTTGTTCAGGAAATACTTGTTTCGTTAAACGTGTCGGTTTTCTTTCCCTATGGGCTCAGGACAGTGTTCAAAAAAACAATTTTTTGGCGAAACTAAAACAAGGGGCCAATCCTGATAGAAGTTCTCTCCCGGCTAAGAGGTAAACAGTATTCCTACAAAGTAAAAGAACCAAGACAACCAGATTACTTACTTTGCAAGTATACATGTCACGATAAGGTGATGTTTGTCTGGAATTAAAAAAAAAACACCACTCCGAACCACCACCGTGCCATAATTTGTGTTGACTGCGGGGGCCTAATTTTTTGCCCAAGATTCCGTGTGGCTGCATATTATAACCTGGCAAGCACTTGTTGTCACTGAACCTCAAGTGTGCTTCAGTGATAGTCGGTGATATATATAATGATGATACTAAAAAAATTAGGAGCGAAAAGTAAATATACGGCCTCTGTCCGACTAGCGCGGTAAATGCTTAAATCTAGAAATGCTGAAACAGGCCAACGATTCATTATCACAAACGTTTGGTGATTGTTACCTCAAGTAACGTAACTACAACGTAACTTCCTTGTCCGACTGGTCTGTTAATTATAACGAGGTGGCCGTAATATTGTAGCAGAATGCGCAACGCACAAGCGAAAATCAAGCCCTACTACAGCCAATAATGCTGAGCAAGCACTAGTATGCTGCAGTGTTTTTAGAATAAATGCATGTGAAGCAGTAAGACGCCACTCATCGAAGTGCAGCTAGCAATCGCGGAGTCGCCGTAGCGCCGCTGCCGAAATGGCGCGCGCGTGTGGGTCTGTGTACGGGGATGAGTAACGGGTCTGGGGTGGGCGACAACGAACAAAGGAAATGCGGAAGCAGAGTCTGCTTGTTGGTTTATGCGTGTACCGGCAAGATGTGTCTCGCATATACGTTTACAGCGCATGAACGCTATTTTTTTCGCGCAGTGCACGTACGTGCTTTTCGCTGGTAGATTGTTTATAAAACGAGCCCATTAATCTTCGGCATAAATGGTTTTGTGTATAATAAGAAACAGTTAAGGCAGTACCTAATATTAACATAAGGTATAAAATCCCCCTATGCTGGTTGCCTAATTCAAAAATATTTTGATGGAACCCACTAGTCGACGTCACAGTCACTGCTTTGGGGTTCTCTGTCGTGTAAAGCAAATTTAAGCTCCAAGATAATTGAACCAACAGCACGGAAAATTAGAAAACAAACTTCTAGTCATGTGCGAAAATTAAACTGCAAGCTAAATTGCCGCAAAGGCAACCGTGCGATCGTTCGCAATGCTTCCGACAACCCGCGCGGCCGAAGGGTGTCCTCCTTTGACGTCATGACGGGCGCAACCAATCAGGGGCGTCAAAAGACAAAAAGCGCGCGTCTTTCAAACGGGGCCGCGCTTTTTGCAAGATAAATGCCACTTGGACTCATGTACGATAAATTTAAATGTGATATTCGGAATCAGCGCGCAAGAAACTATATAACTGTTAATCTAACTCAAATTTTTTGGAAAGCGCTTCAGCTTCCCTTTAAGTGATGCTATCCACTGTTTTGGGCTATTGCAGCTGCTGACTGCAACACCCAGCAGTCGGATTGTTCCGTTGCAAGATTCAAGGAGTGTATCCCCCACTTGAAGGGAGATAATCTGTTCCTTACTTGTACAATGATTGTGGGTGAAGTAAAAGGGGAAAAACAAAAAACGCTTCCCGTGTCTGGAATCGAACCTGGTGTTATGAAGCTGGCTTATAGACGTATTCGTTGAAAAGTTTAGCGGTCAATTTCTTCGCTTGGCAACACTGGAAACGGCCACAGACATGGCCGATGCGCCACGGACACGGCGCAGCAAACTCTATGGGCGCAGCCTGGGCCACTGCGGCCGCACGCCGAAGAAAAAAAGACACCGGCGTGCGTCATTTGCTCCGTTCCAATCCGATTCTAATCTGTGGCGTCAACAGAGATGTTATTAATCGCACTCACAGTGAACTCGACGCAATACTTTGTGTTCAGCAAAGAGTTCGTAACGTGAAACACAGTCATGTGTTTCACAGTCGTGCTTAGCTGGACAAGTGCCGCCATACCGCGGAGCCCGACGTAACGAGTGACGGCGCGCCGCTGGCAGCAAATCGCGGTGGCCACGGGCGCACTCACACGGTTGCATGGAGGAGAAGAGGGGTGCCTGATCTGCGGGCCGTGCGCACAACGTCGCCTAGCAACAGACGCTTGGCCACAGATATGGTGGCGCACACTTGGTTGCCTGCATGCATTCCACGCAATTGAATACCGAGGATATATCCGACTGCTCCATTTTGACGTCGTCGAATTGAACGTAAATCAGCAGGTACCGATTCGCGCCGTACACCCCAAACCCAAACGTTAGGCCTACGAAGTGCACACCAGAGGGTTGCTGTGGGTACCTGCAGACAGACAGACAGACAGACAGAGAACTTTATTGAGGTCCAGAAAATCCGTGGCAGTCTTAGTGACTGCGTCCTGCGGATGCGGGCCGCACTTGCGCAGGGGGCGGAAGTCCTTGTTCCTCCGCTCTCTCGCAAGCAATCTGGACAGCCCGGAGTTGAGTCATGTACTCTTCACTTTGTAGGGCTTCTTCCCACTCTTCTTCTGTTATAAAGTCACCGCGCGGTAACGCAGGGCATTGCCAGAGCATGTGGTTTAACGAGCATGTGGTGCTACTACATTTTGTGCAGTTCGCTGCAGAGTAGCGCTTACTCGAAGTGTGGGATTGGCCAACCAAATAATCCATCACAAGAAAGCTTCGCTGTCATCATCCGTCGGCGTCGTTAGACGAAGGGTGAATAGTGTTCTTCTTATGATATAATTGATGAAAAATAGCACACCGCTGGTATTTAAACTAATGTACAGAGCGGACCCGCCGGTGCGCAGGCCTAACTTTAGGGGATTAACATTCAGGGTGATAGGCGATTCCAGACAAGATTGCGATTTCAGCAACAACAAAAAAGGAAGCTGGGGAAAGTATATTCTACAGACAGCATGTGGGAAAGTAACTGGGTGGGAAAGTAGCTGGTAAATAGTCCGTACGTCACCTGTTTTCGTCAACATCTGTCATAATTGCTTACTGTTGTCTTTAAAATTTCACAACTGTTATTGGGAAAAAGGAGTTTTTCGCATGTCGTAATAACCGAACTCACCAAACCGGTTCAAGCTTGCGAACCGGTTTCCGAACCGGTTTGGGTTGCCATTTTGTCGAACTGCAACGAAATTAATTTTCCCGAACCCTAACCGACAGGTATTTTTTTCGGTTCGGCGCACTGGTAAAAATGAAGATATAAATGCATCTATGGGTGAAAACTAGAACCAGTGAAAACAATTACTAAGGGATTGTTAGAATGCAGACTTGCCTTTTATTATATTTTTACCGGCGGTATAGTATAAGGCGCCCCCCGAAAAATATGTCTGGCTACGCCACTGACAGCGGGGTTTGTTTATCAGTTGCTCAAAACTATAGGAGTGGTCTAAGTGAACCAGTAGGTGGCGCTGGATGCGTACAAGAAGTGTCGGGCTTGTACCCACAGGGGAATAGAACCTTGCATGTTGTCAGCCGTGGAAGAGTGCAGGGCCATAAATGCGGTGTATGCAGCTCTACTGCAAGCATGGGTAACCTTTGCGGAGTTATACACAGCGAAACGCGCGGAATGCCTGAACAAACCTAAAAACTAGTGCATGCAAATCGGCAATTCTAATTTGCCATGCAACACTGCATGCTAGCTGTACCTTAAAAGAACGCATGCCGTGTCTGGATTGTGGTACGCCCCCACTGTCCCCAAGCACTCTGGAAGGCTCGGCAAAAGAGCGCAAACGAGCCTTGTGCTGTTCTAGAGATTCATTGGGGCAGTGAGGGAAGCCTTAGGTGATGAACATTATTATTATTTATTTATTAAATACTGCAGGATTTACAAAGCCCAAGCAGGAGACAAAAGGCGCGGGGAAAAAACGGCGATGGATGGGAGTGCGCGCAATTGCGTCATCATGGTTGTCATGGCTTCAGCGCTTCAGCGTCGCGTTTAGTTGCGAAACTCTGGGGCTAACCGGTAGCAGAGTCTCTTAATACCGTTCCGAAAAGCATTGAAGGACTCTGCCGGTAGTGTTGCGGGCTAGGCTTCCTTCAAACGCAGGAGATTGCGCTTCGAATCTCAGTGCGGGCAGACTCCATTATCTTGGGAGGCGAAAGTGTGACGCATCGCAACAGCAGGTGGCGTATCTAGTGGAATGACGATATGGTGTGTCTGTCAAATTTAGACCATTCGTCGATAAATGGAAAGAAGTAGTGGTGGCGGCCTTGTTTTTTTTCTTTTGGCGCTTGATACGCCTTCGCTTATCATCATCATTGTGTGTAAAGTTGGCTTTGCTGCAGCGCGTTATGGCATTACGTCGTACACCATCAGTGGGACATAAAGAGCTTCGCTTCAAAAAAGAGGGATACTGACACTAGTAAGCCTGCAAGGAGGGCTCCGTTGTCGAAGGTCTTGTGTGTAATAGCCAGCATTTCCATGACAGCAATCTATGAAGCTGTATCGCAAGTATGCTGCCAACGTAGCATTACGAAATACGTTTCAACAAGACAGGGCTGCTATTACACAAACCCATTCGAGAATTGCTAATAAAAAGCGTTTGTGACTGGCGTATCCCGTGACGGTTGGTCCCCATTCCACGAGAACCGCCATTGCAATCAATCCGGTGGCGCAGCAGAAAAGAAAGAAGAAAGCTGCGCGCTCACGCGACGCTTCTGCTGCTACTCGTCCTGAAGCAAGAACCTCCCCTGGGACGTCGTAATGGGTGAGAGCGAGATGTACAAGTAGCTGAGATATTCGGGAGGGGTTTACGCACACCAACCAGAGGGATGGCAGAAAAAAAAATCTCAGTATCGGGCAGCGTGCCCTCATAGGTGTGTTGCGAGAGAGCAGGAGGGACCGGGGCTACGGCCCGCTTAGCACTGAAGTGCGCTGTAGTGTTATAATGAGAAAAACTTGGTTTCTTTGATTGGGGAGTCAAGCTTGCGTCGTGTAGCCGGCCGTCATGTCTTTTAACTTTACTCACTCAGTCACCGTTGCGGCGGTTGCCTCGAAAAAAGATTATGGTCTGCCTTAATGTGCGTCCAACTGAGAAAACTCGTCGTTAGTCGTATTTCCGAGCATCGTTTAGCAACAGTGACGTAATAAACAACATCAATGAAGATTACTTTTTCTGGCTGTACCACGCATTATGCGCCGAGCACATGTGCATTTGCTGTAATCAAGACGTTAGGGTACACTTCGCCGGCGCAAGGAGCTCGGTGGCGACTGTAAAACCTCCTGCGGCAATTTACCGTTCACGGTAATTGCTCACGCATGCACAGCGCGCTGAATGCGGCCCCGTGAAAAGTTTGGATACGCTCGAATGCAGCTCATACTTATACTCGAGGAAAATAACGATGGACGCCACGCCTGGAATGGCTGATGGGGTCCAAGAGCATCTGCAGTTTTAGCATATCGTTGCCGTGTTTGCGTTACTGTTTACCGTGTTACCGGAAGCCGCCGGTGACGATGAAGCCTGTGCTGGTAAGTTACCGTTCGCGGTAACTCTCGCGCTGGGCAGTCGACTCCCGCAAACACGGTAACGATATGCTAAAACTGTCTATTGGTGTTCGTGGATTCCTTTGGACGAACATTTGTTTCAAACATTTGCAAATGCCCGTCTGATCTTCTAGCATGAAACGGGGACGCGCAAAGGGGCAAAACGGGGGAAAACTAACGTTCTGCTGATTAACTGCATGCTGTCGCATGAACCTTCGAATTTAGCGTTTCTCGCTACTAGTGTACTACTAGCGTTTCTCCGCTAATATCACGTATCTAGAAAATCGTTCACTCGGTAAAGCGTCTCGTATTATTCAGTTCATAACTCGATGGGGAAAAAGCATGCGTAGCAGAGGAAGAAGGCGACGCGGGTACACGTGCGATGACAGAACGTTAGGCCAACATCATGCATTTAGGTCGACGTATACATAACGTTTCTTGGCACGTCGCACGGCTCGAATTGAAGGTTACTTTACGTTAAGCCAAAACATAACACGTTGGGCCCGTATGGTGTCATGCTCTTTGGTTTAGTGTCGCCAACCTCATTGGGAAAAAGTACTTATTTCACTCATGAGACGTCGAGGCACGGGTACCGGTTGACGTCATAAGGCCTGAGAGCGAAACGTTAGGCTTAAGGTGTGGAGAATACCCGACAGTTTGTGTTGTTACTCCAACAGGCCATAACACACCGCGGACTACAAATTCAGTGCCTTCTCACTCCGAGACTACAGCTATAGCATTGTACACGCCCAACTCTATCGTGATGCTTGCCCATATCGCGACATCTCGCCTCACTTCAACACATCATATGGGCATGCCCATCCATCCTGTAGGAGCGCAATCGCGTACACCCGCCTCCATGGCTGACCCAGATCCCTCCCTGCAAGAACTGTGCCGCCTAGCGGAGGACACCGCATTGCCCCGGCATGATGTGCTGCACGACTGCACGACTGCACACCGCATTGCCCCGGCATGATGTGCCGTGACGACTAGCGGAGGGACCCTTGCGCAGTTGGTACTTTTCAAATAGTTATTTATCTTTCTGCGAGCTGTTGCGAAGTGTGCTCTGACACGTGCATCACGTAAATACGCACCCCTCGTTCTTCGAGCCGACACCCCAGGCCGACCTCCAAACCCAACTCTGGACCCACCTAATACGATAGCTTTCGCACCCGTTTCCGAAGTGCCCTCACTGCGTATTCTTCGTGTTACGCTCCATGCTGACGGCTCTGGTGAGGCGATTCTCCCACAACTTCATGTAACTGCCACTGAGCTCACACATCCCTTCAGTGGGATCTCCGCCCAACGCCGTTTTCTGAAAGAACCAGACCCCTGCCGTCTCGTTCAAGCCCTGCTGCTCAGCCGCATCGCAATATTGTATACTCTGCACGTCAACCTCAAACCAAAGGAACATGCCACATTAGACGCCCTTATCAGGAAACCGTACAAAATCGCCCTCGACCTCCCCGCTTTCACGCCTACTGGCCACCTTCTCCAATTCACAATCCTCTTTCTGAGCTCCTCGAAGCACAGCGGGTACAGCAGCTCGCTCGCCATGTCCTGACCGCACGGTACTGCACACTAAACTTTCTTACACCCTTTTTGGCCGAAAAGGGTGTAAGAATCTTGTCCCATGGCGAACACCTTTAAAGGTGTTTTGGCGAAAAAAAGATGTAAGGATGAAAACGGGTGTACGGGTGTTCACACGAACACCCTAAAAAAGGGTGCAAGGTTGCTCAACACCCTAAAATAAGGGTGTGGGCAGGGCAGCAGCTACGCGTGGCAATGGTAATCGGCGGAGCGCGCAGTCAATATGCACAAGTTACACTTGGAACACAAATGAATTGAGCACGAAAACCACCGGGATGCAAGCGGTACAGGGTGTGCATACTTACTTAGTAATACATGTGCTGTTCTTGCTTTTATATCCAGCAGAGGAAAGCCCCCCGATCGAGTAGGTAATCTTGTGGCAAAAACAGATATTTTAGCGCTAATTTTTGAACTATGGAATTTACTATGAGAATGTACAAATCAACAAGCGGATTTGCAAAAACTTTTTAATCACGAGGTAGTTTTTACGTTTCATAACTTACAGAATTTTATGAAATACCAAACAAATATTACCCGCCACCTCAACGCCCTTAAAAAGGGTGCTAATTATTTCAACACCCTTTTGCCAGAAGGGTGAGGTGAGGTTACTGTGAGAGGGAAAGAGGTTCCCAGCCTGCACCAGATATGTATCGCAGGGAGAGAAAGGGAACAGGAGGGGGTAGAAATATGGGTTGAGGTAGTGGTACAAAGGTGGTTGGGGCAGGAAAAGGAAGGGGTAATGGGGTAGAGAAGATAGATCAGCGACTACCGCCCGGGAACGGGAAAACTATCACCGGGCTTTTTTTTTTTTGAACATGAAAAGGAAAATTTCCTTGTTTGAAACGAAAAATCAGAAAGCTCTGCAAGTATTAAAAGAAAAATAACAAAGACTAAACCTTAAGAACACTTCGTTCTAAAAATTGATCTTTGCTGTCGACTTAGATCCTTGGTAGACGTCTTGTCTTGTTTTTTCTTGTTCTTGTTCTTGATCTTGAACTTTACTTGATTCTTGATTCTTTGTTCTTGGTTTGTTGATCTTGTTGTTTTTCATGATTTGTTCGTGACCTGACTTGACTGGGTATATAGATCTGTTTCGCCTGATGGTTTGTGATTGTGTTGTTGGTGTTCTGCTTGGTTTCCTTGTGTTGTTATGGTGTAAGAAGGGAATGACTGGAGATGTGGGCGGAGGAAGCCTCACCAACATGGCGTTTCTGCTACATCCCCGTATCATATCCCATCTTTATACTGTCGTGATTGGTCGTGTTGGTGTTCTGTTGTGTAAAGCTACAAATTACGGTGTTCGAAACTAAGAAAAAGGGCGTAAAGAAAAAGGGTGTAAGAAAAGACCGCCAACTAAGAAAAAAGGCGAAGAGACCTCCAACTTTGGAGGTATTTTGTACCTGTTTACACGGGTGGACTGAACAATTTGTACAAGCGGGGGCTGTTTTGGTTTTGTAACTCACTAACTCACGATGTTTAAAGCAATATGAATTGGCGTAATTTATTACCAGTGAAGCTGCTTAAGCCTGAGCTAGTTCCGGTGGCGTTAGCAAAAAAATACAAAAAAAGAACTGCGGCACCTTTAAAGGCTACACCACCGCACATAGGGAAAAACAGTGAAGTCGGATTTAGAGCTTGTTAGAGTGTGAGCACAAGGGGGCGTATGCATATGAGCACCTCTTATTCTACCATTTCAAAGGTACTAGTCTTTTTTTGGATTCTAAAAGGCAAAAAAATTGGCACAGCTTGCAATAGTGGTGCAAGGCTGGAGAAACAGCATAGCTGGGCGTCGACCAAGCTTGTTTCTCCCTTGGATCCCCTGGCAGTAAAGGGGGGGGGGGGGGGCGAGGCGGACACACGGGAACAGCATTGTAAAATCCGGTTAAACTTGACCTCACCCCTCAGCGGTTACCCTAGTTTAGCAAGAGCATTGCAACGCTTAGCAAACATAACAAAACTTAGCAACACCGGAAGAAATTAGGTCAACTCCCAGCTCTGCTGTTCTTTTTTTGCAACTGAACACCTATTTCCCGCCGTTTCAACACCCTACAGCAAGCCAAGCGTGTTGCAGTCAATAAACACCCTTTTCGCCACATGACTATAGTCTTTAATTTTGAAGGTTCAAGTTGATATTTCAGGTGCCAAAGCTAAACTTGGGGCATGAGGTGCACTGCATATGGAAACGAGCGATCATTGCATACGAGCAATTATTTCTTTTTTGCCTTTGAAAATTTCTTGCGAGTAGAGAAGTATATGAGGAGATGTCTTGTTCTTCACAGTGCTATTATGCATCCAAGCATGGCCTTATTCAATGAACAGCTGAACACCTTTCCAATCAATCAATCAATCAATCAATCAATCAATCAATCAATCAATCAATCAATCAATCAATCAATCAATCAATCAATCAATCAATCAATCAATCAATCAATCAGTCAATCAATCAATCAATCAATCAGTCAGTCAGTCAATCAATCAATCAATCAATCAATCAATCAATCAATCAATCAATCAATCAATCAATCAATCAATCAATCAATCAATCAATCAATCAATCAATCAATCAATCAATCAATCAATCAGTCAATCAATCAATCAATCAATCAATCAATCAATCAATAAATCAAAGCTCAAGCACGAGGAGGGTCGACCACAAGAAGTCTGTGCCCGTATCCTGTGTGT
This sequence comes from Haemaphysalis longicornis, assembly GCF_048455015.1. Taxonomy (NCBI): domain Eukaryota; kingdom Metazoa; phylum Arthropoda; class Arachnida; order Ixodida; family Ixodidae; genus Haemaphysalis; species Haemaphysalis longicornis. Next base: position 57,086,980 of record NW_027526422.1, read on the forward strand.
GTACTCTGAATATTAACCTGCTGTTGCATATCTAGCGCATATTGTCCGGGGGTATTTAACAACTATTTATGAGGATGAATGCACTCTTCTGTTGCACGATGCTTGGTCCTTGGCGCAGCCAAACCACCCGTCAATTTTTTAATTCAGGAGCCTAAAACAGTCCCATTCTCCGAAATACCGTTGTCGTCGTCATCGTCGTCGTCGTCGTTGTTGTTGTTGTTGTCTGGTCAAGAAATTGGCCGCCGCTGTAAAGAAAAAAAAAAGGGCGAAGCTTGCACTAGTGGTGCAAGGCTGGAGAAACAGCGGATCTGGTGGTCGACCTGGCTTCCTGATGTTCTGCTAAGTTTCGCTATAGGCTTTGCTAAGTTTTGCTTGGTTTTGCGATGTTCTTGCAAGGCTGGGCTAAGTGTTTAGGGATGAGTCCAAGTTTAGCCGCACTCGACAAGGCCGTTCCGGTTGGCCCCCCACACTGACACCGGATCCCAGGGGAGAAGATGCAAGGTCGACCTCCAGGTCGGCTGTTTCTCCAGCCTTGCACCGCTAGTGGAAACTGCGTCAATTTTCTTGCGTTTTAGTAGCACAAGGAAGACTATCACCTTTAAAATGGTATTGTAAGGAGTGCGCATGCGCATATGCCCCTGGTGCTCACATCTGAGCGGGCGCGAAAGCCGGCTTCGCTGTTATAACACCGCATCTGAGGTGGTGCACCCTTTACAGGCACCGCATTTTTTATTTCTTTGGTATTAGGGGCGAAGAACCTTAGGACCTCGCTTTGACCGGGGCAGCGTCCATGTATAGTGTTGCGCATGCACGTGGAGCACTGGATTGGATTGGATTTGAATGGGATTGGATTGGATTGAAACGAATTGGATTGGATTAAATTGAATTGTATCGAATTGGATTGGATTGGAATTGTATATACTGTACACACGCGTTGTCACTCATTTACATGCGCGAGTGGGCAATGCCACGGGTGAGTTACGGTAAGAACGATCCCCAGTGCTTCGGCCATTCATCATGATTCACTTCGTGGAGATGCGTGAATATTTTTTTTCTGCTAGAAGCACCGGAACAAGCTCAAGCTTGAACACCTCCGCTGTTAAAACATGTGCTATCCAACGGGATTTGAGCCGGGGTTTCCACAGGAGCAACCCGATGCCTTACCACTGCACTATCTCTACACGTTGCCAGCCGTAGAACAAAATTTAGTTGTTCCTTTCATCGTAGCGACCAGGAATCGGGAGCTTTGAGATGCTAGTGTACCCGCTTCACAAAATCAGCAAAACTACAAATTGGAATCAGGAACGTAAAAGCAGTAGAATAGTACGCGGAATCTGGAATGTTTCCGTGAATCGGGAGCTTTGACATGCTAGTGTGCACCTTCACAAAATTCACATAACTATGACTTGGAATCCTAAAACTAGTAGATTACTGCGCGGAATCGGAATAATAGCTCCGGGAATCGGGAGCTTTGACATGTGTGCCCGCTTCACAAAATTCACAAAACTGAATTGGAAACGTAAAAGTAGTAGAATAGTGCGCAGAATCGGAAATAATTGTGCCGGGAACCAGGAGCTTTGACATGCTGCAGTGCGCACTTTTCACAAAATAAAATGTAACTGTGAATTGGAAGCGTAAAAGTAGCAAAATACTGTAGGCCGCCTTGCACTTGAACGTTACGGCACGTGGCAGCACGTGCACATGTACCAGCCGCTGAGAACGCTGATTCTTGGGAAGATATGGCGTGTGCCAGTCTGCTTACTTGGCGTACTTCGCGCTGTAATGCGAAGAAACGAAAGCGAAGAAAGAGACGCAAACAGTAGAAAAACGTTAATAAGTGTCGTGAGACTTTCGCCTTCAATGCACGGAAGCAGGCTAACGCGCCCCGACGAATTTTTTGTCGTGTTTCTTGCTTAGCTGTTCCGTAGATTTTGCCACGATATCGCAATGCCACCAGGTACTTGTGGGTGCCCTAGAAATTTAGACCAGACTTTGCCGGGTCGGCCATTTTCCGGCGACTGGTGCGCCATCTGGCGGGCATTTCTTGGAGACTGCGGGGTGAGCAGACGACGCCGCAGTCACACGCTGATGTTCCGTGCCGTGCGTGGATATCCGACGTCCCATCGGAATCGAAAATCGGTAAGTGTCATTTATTTGGTATGTCGGCAGCGCGAAGTTTAACAGTGCATTAAGAAGAACGTTCAAAGTGCCTGAGAGCTGTAAGGTTTGCCGATAAATTCCGTTTCCAACCCGCTAAAGCGGCGTGCCACCCTACGCACGCTTTGTCAAGCTGGCGGGGGTTGCTTGTGAGGCTACGTTTCGCCGCGCCAACACTACGCCCGACTTCTTATCAACAATTGGTGTGTATTTTCTTAATTCTGGGCAGGTTGGCGCGATTGTCTTTACTTGTAATGTACAGAAGCTACTCGCCCGGTGTGATTACGTCATTGGTGGCTGCACCAACAATCAGCGTAAGCGCAAAGTGCTCATATACAAGAAACGTGCGAAGTGCACCACGATAAATGAAGTGTCTGCATGTGCGGAGTATATTCGCTGCACAAATTCCCTGCGTACCTTGACTGCCGCCGCGAATGAGTCGTCGCGCTGAATCGGAAAGACTTCGAACCTATCAGGTACAACAAGATTTCATGGCCGCTTGCTTGCTCAAAAGAACTTTTGCGTTTCATTGGCGGGTGGGAGCCACGAACATCAATTTGCCGACACGACCGGGTGTGCTACGCCACCGCGACGCTACTATTTCGCTTTCGGCTCGCCTTTTTCGCGTACCCGAGCTGCAGCATAGGTGTCCGGTTGGTTTTTGTCGGCTTCCCGTCGATGAAATGTACTGAAAATACCTCGAGAGAACAGAAACGTGCGATGAAGATTGAGCATGAAGGTGAATAAGCAGCGCTTCCAAAAGCAGCGTACGACCATACTTATTCTGGAAAATTTGCTAGGTGCGAAGCCTTTCCGATTCACCGCCACGACTCATTCGCGGCGGCACTTAAGGGACGCAGGAAATTTGTGCAGCGAATAGACTCCGCACATGCAGACACTTCTGTCGGAGTGAACTTCGCACGTTTCTTGTATGAGCACTTTGAGCTTACGCTGATTATTGTTGCAGCCAAAAACGGCGTAATGACGCCCGGACGAGTAGATTCCTCACATCATCAAGTAAAGGCAATGACGGCAACCTGCCCAGAATTAAGAAAATAAACATCAATCGGTGATAAAAAGTCGGGCGTCCGGCTGGCGCGGCGAAACGTATCCTCGCAGGCAACCCCCGTCAGCCAGACAAAGCGTGCGTAGGGTGGCACGCCGCCTTAAGCCCGTTCTACATAGTGCGATTTTCTTTGCGAATTCGCAGATGCGGTGCCGCTCGTGCGGCAAAACGACCTTTTTTTCGCTGCTGCGGCAAAGTGCCAAATGTTTGGAACGGCCGAACATCCCCCGCGAGCGCCTCTTGTGCAGATCGTGCGGCGTAGGACCTGCGGCCAATAGGAACACAGCTATAGGTGAACGTCACGGCATCACCATCTGCACGCTTAGCAACCAGATGGCGTTGCTTGTATACGCGTGGCCTAAGCTCGGGTGCAGCGAAACAAACGCACGCGCGTTCAGAACACAATGTCGCGCGCCGTTTTTAATGAATGCTTAATCGGTATCCGCGGAAGTGGCGCACATCACAGCAGGAAACAAGTACAGAAGAACCCAAGAAGAACCGGCCGAGGTAAACCGAGGTGTGCTAGGCGCGCACAACAAGCGAGCGCAGGTTTGCTTGCGGTGTTTGTCTTCTCTGCTATGTGTGCGTATATATTGATAAATAATTGGCGATTGTTGTATGAAACCGCAGATACACTCATATTTATTGCAGAACAGTCTGAAACAACTTGCCCAGAAAGTAATATAAAACCTTTTTTTAAAATCACAACCAGCGTTGCTGGCGGCAGACTTAATTCAGTCTGCAAACAATGCGCCTCTGAAATGCGAAGATCGTGACGTTCACAGGCCATGTAGACGACATCACCAGGCATTGCGAACTTCACAAGGGCGAATGTTCCTTCCACCGAATTCGAAGACGAAAAACGCACCATGTAGAACGGGCTTAAAGGAGCCATGAAGAGAAAATACAACTTCGTGTAATTTGAAAAAAAACTAGGATTCAGTATCTCACTCAGCTCCATTACAGCCCCAAAAGATGTTTTTTAACGAAAAAAAAGCAAGGAGTATTTAAAAACTTTCAAATTTTGCGCAACCGTGACGTGTTATGAGCAATAATCCTGTATGATCCTGTATGATCCTGTTCATTTTTGACTAAATGCTGTTTGACTTCATACTGTGTATTTTTGACTAACGTTTCACTAAATGTGCGGAAATCAACAAAATTTCTGTTAACGCGACTTCAGGTTTCGAGGCTCGCGCGCAGATTCGATTTTGTGAGTGTGTGTGTATGCGTGTGTATTTGCTTGATACAGTTGACTTCATATTGGTTGTTACTCTTGCCTACCGGTGTTATATAATTTGTAAACTAACTCTGTTGATTTTATGTGCTCCCCCTTACTCTATGCCCCACCCCATGGGCCTGTAAGGTATCTTAAATAAATAAATAAATAAATAAATAATGACGTCTTACGGGTCAACAATAAAGCAATTTTCAGTGCGTTAACTGCACGTTAGCATTCGATTGATGCGGTCAAATGGAACTAGAGGTCCCACTACAGACGTCCTGCCAAGTGTCGCCGCGACAAATCAGTTAGGCGGCCGCCAATCGCACAAACAAGGTTCCGTGACGTCATAGAAAAGTTGCGGGAAATTGGCTAGGGGGTCGCGACTGCTTCACACGTTTTCTTTAATATCTCCGTTATTTGTTCGAACATGGCGATGATATTGGTATCATTGTTATCGGGACTAAGCAGTGTTTCTAATAAACCCAACTTGTATTTTGTCTTCATGGCTCCTTTAAGCTGGTTAAGAACGGAATTTATGGGCAAACCTGACAGCTATCGGACGCTTTGAACGTTCGCCTTAGCATTGTTAAACTTCCCGTTGGTGACTTACCGAATAAATGACACCGATTTTTGATGTCGCTGGGACATCTGATACCCATGCTGGGCACGGAGCAACAGCGTGTGACTGCGGTGTCGTCTGCTCGTCCCGCAGTCCCCAAGAAATACAGGCGAGGTGGCGCATCGATCGTCAAAACATGGCGGTGCCCTGTGCAAGGTGGAAATTCTTGTGTATATCGAATTCGATTCGCCATACAGCCATCGCGTCATATTTTTTGGCGCAGCCAACAAATATGGGACATACGACGCCTCTGAGGCGTACGGGGGCTACCCTGATGCCTACCAGGCCAACCCCGGCGACTACCAGGGCTACCCCGACGCCTACCAGGGCTACCCTGGTGCTGATCAAGGTTACGACGTTCAAGTTTGGGAGTCGCAGACGGGGGAATAGTACGTAAATTGCGTGCCGTCCGCAACAATTTTCATGAGCGCATAAACAAGGATTTTTTAAGAAGCTATACTCAAAGTACGCTTATTGCAACTTAAGCGTAGCCAACCTTGATTTTTTGTAGTATAGTAGAAGCTTTCTTTCTTTCCAAATTCTTTATCTGTTTCAATGACCTGCCACATCCTCCCCTTTGTTTTCCGACGTTTTTTCGACTGCCAACTCTTATTTCTGTGTTATATATATATATATATATATATATAGTATAAGTAAAGAGTCGGATACACAGCAAGAACAATAACAAACAATGTTTACTTACGTAGCGGCAACGGGACTTGCCTTCATCAGAGTAAAGTTACATGATTTTGCAAAATCATGTAACTTTACTCTGATGAAGGCAAGTCCCGTTGCCGCTACGTAAGTAAACATTGTTCTTGCTGTGTATCCGACTCTTTACTTATACTATTTCTGCGCGCTTTGTGAGTTTATCTTTTTCTAGATTTATATATATATATATATATATATATATATATATATATATATATATATATATATATATAACTGCGACCTCATACCACGGGCCTGTGTTGGTGTCCGTGTTGCTAATTGTTCAGCATTCACCACACGCAGCACAACAGATACAGAAGAAGAAGCAGAGACCGATGGCCGCCAAATGTGCTACCTCATCTCGCTGGTGGCACTGTTTCTGCTGGTCTTCTGTGTCGCTATGTATGCACTCTCCGCCGCCGGCATTTGTAAGTGCGCCGCTCAGCTACTCCAGAGCATGCAGGTGTGCACCCTAGTTACCTCCTCCGGTGGTTAATTACGCACGCCGCGAAATGCCAAGGTGAATTTATAGAAAACCGCCGCATCTCTGACTGTACACACAATGAAGGAAATGAATTTTAAATTACCCGACAAAACACCTTCACACCCGAGTGTGTCACCACATCTTCGAGAACCCTGCGATCGTTTGTATGCACTGTCCTATACACCTTTTCATCCGTTAATCTTTAATGATCAGGACATATTCTGGGCATGCGCAGTGACATCTTCCTGTCGACTGCGCCAATCATAGGACCGCTAGCACAGCCCACAGATAACATGGCAGCGCCCAGGACGAATAAGTTGAAAAGGTCAATAGCTTTGGGTTCTAATGGTCTGGCGCGGCTTATGAAAGTGAAATGCTTTATAGGTGTGCTGTTTCCCTGCGTGTATAGGCCCGTGCGCTTGCTATATCTCCAAAAAAGCACCTGAGGTTTACTTTGAACGGCAACTGCATTTCAAATTGCGCTCACGTCGCCTGTGTACCCATTTACTAGCACAATTGTGTGAGGCTGAATGTACGTGTACATTTGGAATTGATAGCAGTGTTTCGAGAGTTGATTCGCAGTGATTGCTCTGGGTTATGATTAGTGTACTGGGATTGCTGGCCTGTTTTTTTTTACAAAGTCGCTGTCTTTGGTTTTACAAAATAACGGAGGCGTCGTGTTTTGTAAAACGCGCTGACGAGGCGCTCATGGCGATTGAGTCGAATCGTTTGAATGTTTTAAAGTAAAACCACAAACACAAATATTTTTTTTTCTTTTCAGTTGGCGATAGCGATGGTAAGTATGAAAAAAAAAACCATTTTTTTAAAAGTCGGTTTTGGCACGCGTTTGATGTGGTTACGTGCAGAACAGCTGTACACTTGTTTGCCCCTGATATCAAACTTACGAGTTAAATGTATGTTGCCCCAATCGCAGATGATCTGGACGCCGCGGACGCTCATACATACTGTAAGTATCCATCAACCGGCACCATATTGTCGCGCACTGGAAAACGCAGGAAGCTCTTTGTACAAATTATCGTTTATTGAAGCTATTTTGTGCTCCGCAACTAAAGGGGCCTTGAAGACAAAATGCAAATTTTGTTCATTCGAAAAATTGCCTCGTTGGAATCATGCTGACGCCACTTTTAACACAAACTTCGCTCAAATAAGCTCAAATAAGACCATGAGACCCACCAGCTCATTTCCCGCACTAGAACCTATTACGCATTATAGGCAGCTGTACGATTGACTGAGGCTGGCAAAAAGAAAAAAAAAACGAAAGTTAGGCGGGACTCATAACCTCGCAGAACGAGCTATTTGCGTTTAAAGTTAATGCATATTATTTTCGTAGCTGTAAGAATGGTGGGGTAAGCAATGAAAGCTACGAACAAACGCCCAAACACCGAAGCAGTTAGCGCGGCACCTTTCCGGCTGACACTGCCTAACACAGCCGTCGGACGCGTTGGACTTGTTTGGCACAACACTGACCAAACTGACCAACTAACGTAATCGGCACGGCCACTTGTGCGACGTGACCATGTTTATCGAGTCACAGATTATGTTTTAGGAAACGACTACTATCAGTAGTAATAAAATGCAACAGGTATAGAAGTGCGGACGGGAGCTAAACAAGATTACCAAACGGCCGTCTTTGAGCTGGTATCACGCCTGGTCAGCATATTATCTTTAGTTTTAAGGCCCTGCCCTGGATACGTCATTGCCGTCGTCGCGAAACGTGATTTAGCGGAAGAATTGAAATTTTGGCTTAATATGTTCGCTTTCTCAGTGAGTAAAGCGTCGTTTTGCTGGCGAACAAGCACTGAGGGAACTATAAAACACCAAATCTTCCGATTAAAACAAACCTGTATTTTGTCTTCGTGGCCCCTTTAACGAAAAGTAAACACGAGCGGCGAACAAGCGGCCAGCAAAGTGACATGCGCAGTCAAGCGTCGTCGAATGGAAATGCCGCGCCGTTTTCTCTGCATTCATTTATCTAGAGTGCTCTCGTATCTGGAGATTTAGATCGACAATATCTGCGACCAAACGAGAAGATTCTCGGATAGTGAAAGCTACTCCTTATCCTTATCAAACATGATTGCCGATACGGTGTGTAGATTGATTGATTGAATAAACTTTATTCAACACAGCAAGCGCGATGTTAGGGCGCTCGCCCGGTGAGAGGCATCCTCAGTCCAGGACGCCTTGGAGGTGACCCGCTCGCGTTGCCCTCTCTACCAGCATGCGCTGGGTAGAGGGGTCGGAGCTGGCCAGCAACTCCACCCGCTGCTGTGCGGTAATGTTGGGGAGTGGCGGTTGGGTAGGGGTGTTGGAGCATTCTACGGTAATGTGGTAGAGAGTTCCCATGTTTGGACAAAACTGACATGTGGCTGGGTATTGGGCAAAAGTAAGAAACGCGCGCTTACTCGCTTGAAGGAGAGTCGGGCGCGACTCTTCAGTGTCTGCGCGTATCTCTACCTAAGAATAATGCATCCAATCCAAAATGGACACTAATAAACGCTTCTCACGCGGCACTCTATTTCTTACCCCAACTTTAAGTACAAAACCGTGGGCTGTCCTAAACAAGTTGGACAAAATTCTGCCAAAACCTGTTTTCCGCTTAACGGGTACAATGTATATGTGGTATTCGTTGAAAAGTTTAGCTGACAATTTCTCCGCTTGCCAACACCGGAAATGGCCACAGACATGGCCGGTGCGCCACGGACATGGCGCGGTTTGGGCCACTGCGCCCACACGCCGAAGAAAAAAACGCCGGAGTGCGTTGTCTGCTCCGTTTCAACCCGATTCTCAACGGCGGTATCAACAGAGATGTTGTTAGTCGCACTCACATTGGACTCGAGGCAATACTTTGCGTTCGGTGAGGTAGAGTTTGTTAACGTGCAGCCCAGTCATGTGTTTAGCACGGACAAGTACCGCCATCCCGCGGAGCCCGGCGTAACGAGTGACGGCGCACGCACAGTTGCCTGCATGCGCGCCTCGGCAGTGAATCCAAGCAATACAGTCTGCGTGAAAATGTAATTGTAAATGTGACTCAGAGCAAATAGGAGCCGAAAGTCGGGAACGGTTTGTTTTATGTTTACTATATATACTCTTTCGTCCGCAGTGACTATACCTGGTAATCCGGGTAAGTATCTTCACAGAATAATGCATCAGATGCGACGACGCGCTTCTGACGACCATTTGAATTTCGCGCCGCTGTGAAGCTATGCCAGTAGCACCGTAGCACCAGTTGTGGCTGTCTAAATATCCCAGAAGTAATGACAGGTGGGCAAGTTAGCATATGGGGCCATATTCACAATGAAGCGTGAAATAACACAAGAGCACAGAGCGAGCGCTTACAATCAATTTGTTTTTTGAAGCGGTAAATTTAAACATCAACAGCGCGCGTGCTCCTCGCGCCACGGACAAAATGAAAACTCTAACAAATCAACAGCGTGCGTGAATTTTTTCTTGTCTATAAAATGCTGAACAATCATTTCCCCATGACAGTTTCCAAGCGGGTAAAGAAATTCTGCAGAAATTCAGAGAATTATCCACTAATGCGTAGCATTCTTATGCCGCTTGTCATGAGTGTGAGTTTTTTCCAGCCAATTTTTTGGGGGTTTTTCTAAATCCTGTCCGACCAATTATCGCCATTTACGCCATTATAACGATTACGAGTGGAACTTTCACGAAGTCAGCATTATTGTGGAAAAACAGGCGTTACACGGTTCGCCATTTTCCGTAATGTTATATTTTTCTCATTTTTTTAGTGTTTCAAAATTTCTTTCTACCAATTATCTAATTTACGCTATTATAACGATTAAAGGTGGAACTTTCGCGAAATCTGCGTTATTGTGGAAATGCCATGCGTTATATACGTTTTGCCATTTCCCGTGATTGTTAAATAGTTCTTTTATTTTTACTTTTTCGAAATTTCTCTGACCAGTTATCTTCATTTACGTTATTATAACGATTAAATTTGGAACTTTAGTGAAGCCTGCAGTATTACCTGCCGCGGTTGCGCTGCTGAGCACGAGGTCGCGGGTTCGATTCCCGGCCGCGGCGGCCGCTTTTCTGATGGAGGCGAAAAGCAAAAACGCCTGTGTTTGCGACATTTCGGCGCACGTTAAAGATCCCCAGGTGTTCAAAATTAATCCGGAGCCCTCCACTACGGCGCTTCATCGCCTGTGTTGCAGCGGCGCGTTAAACCCTACAATCAATCAATCGAAACCTGCTGTATTGTGGAAATGCAGGGCGTTCCACGGTTCGCCATTTTCAGTTATTGTTTTATATATTTTTATTTTTTTTTAGTTTTTACAAATTTCTTTCAGTGAACTATCTCAATTTACGCTATTATCACGATTACGGGTGGAACTTTCGCGACATCGGCAGTATTGTGGAAATGCAGAGCGTTACACGTTTCGCCATTTTCCGCAATTTTTTCATATTTTCCTTATAGTTAGTTTTTCGAAAATTCGGGTGACCAGTTATCTCCATTTACGCTATTATAGCAGGTGGAAAATCCGCGAAAATCAGCAGGCGGAAAATCAGCAGGTGGAAATACAGGTGGAAAATCCGCGATATCTGCATTTTTGCAGAAGTGCAGGGCTTTACACGGTCCTGGCCGTGGGGGTACTCGCAAAGAATGCTACGCATTAATATATATTGCGGCAATATTGCATGCTGACCGAGCCATCAGCACCTATTGGCCTTTGCGAACGAGTTATATAGGCCCATTTTTGCAATACCCTTCGACGATCATTGACTTGTAAACTGGAAAACACACCCACGTCAATTAGGAAAGGCATGATTTGCTGTACTTCCAGCAAAGCTTGCGCGGTGAGTCTTTTTTCTTTCACTGGACCGATTTATAGCCACTCCTCGAGCAAAGTAAGCAACAACAACATTCCATAAACAACAGCAACAAGGGCCCTATTCTCTACGGCACAAATTCTCAGGGAAGTGGGGAATTTCCCGGAAGTCTTTTGTCATTGGCTTTCAATTTTGGTCACGTGCTTCAGGTTGACAAAGCGGTTGTGTGTGCTTTCGTCATTTTGACGTTTTATGACATTTACCGTCAACAGTTGTAAAGTTTGCCTTATTTCTCTTTACTGAAAGCGCACAATTCTTGGCCGGCAATGAAAAACTAGACTAAATGCACCGGACATGACAACGAAGACGTGTCTTTGCTATTCAACAATACTGCTCGTTATACACGCCCTCTTTGTGATTGGCTGAGGAGGCGTGACATAATTTAAACAGTTGGCGGGAACGAACACGTCACACATTGGCAACTTCAGCCTGCGTAAAAGTGACGTAATGTTACGTAACAGCTTGAAAATGGCGGCTGCTTTTGCCGCGAAATATGGCAAAAAATTTAGCCGACCTTCGGCACCCGCGAGATGTCCGGGAATTTGCAGCAGGCGCAGGTTCGCATGAAGCGTGGTTTAAAGCATGTTTTATACGGAAAGAAATAATGGTTTCGGCTGTTTCCAAGTCAGCGATTACGGAGCATACAAATGACATGCAGTATTTTGCTTTTATGTTTGGCAATAAAATAAAAATTACTCTTTTTGCGTAACCGCAACATAAGAGGGCAGTACAAGCCCCTCCATGATAAAGAGAACCCAAGGCATGGCATTTGTCCACACTTCTCCTAGTAAGCTGCTGGGTCACATGATTGAACTCAAGAGAAAAATAACAAAGAAAAGTGACTCTTTTTGTTTATTACAGCGCTGTTTGAAGTCGAGCTTGACGAATGAGTGAATCGTCAATATCGGTGCGCTGCGCGGTTATAGGGAGTAGCACTTTGCTGCTCGTATGTGTCATACAAGCGAGGGTCGCGGCCGTCTTTTTCTGTGATCACGCCATAAACTTGTAACATAGCAGCAGACGATAGTGTGGAGGCGGTGGCGGCCAGGAAGGTGATAACGCAACAAATCTTGCATTGAACCAGAAAGCTCAACTATGTTACTAAAAATAATAGATGCTGTAAAAAAATATTTTTAGCTCAACATCCCCCTTTCGTTCGCTTTTGGATCAACGTTACTCGATCGCCTTGTGGTGTTGACGCCACTGTTGACCTGCAGAAATGTGTTTCTCTTGCCGGCCACAGCTACCGTCTTAATTTTTAAAGTACGTGCCAAGTGTTGTTATATCCTTTATGCGCAATATTTGATAACTTGGTTGCGATCTTTATGAGTGAAGCGTCAAGTTACACTGCATGTCGCCATAGCTATATGTGCATCATGTCACTAATTGCTTACGTCGTGCTTGCAAAAAAAAAAAAAAAAACATGGCGAATTGTCTGGGAATTGGTGCAGTCGAGAATAGGGCCCCAACAACACAAACGTCGCGAGCTATTGGCTCTTAAACGCATCATGGCCCGCAGACAGGGATGGCATTTTAAAACGAAAGTGTTTCATGCCGGGGTACACTAAGATCTCACGACGTCATATCCGTCACGGAAATGACATCGCCAGAGAAAACTTCAATTGTCGTGGCGGCGCCGGGATTCCCAACTGCGCTATGAACAGACGCGTGAACAGGACAAGCGCCTTAAAGACTTCCTTTCAGATAGTGCTGCCATCTAGGAGAGGCGAAGCAAGTAGTGCATCATGACGCTAATGAGCGCTGACAGCTGGCGCCTCGATGCCAGTGCATACGTGTAGGGGGTACGCGCAACGTGAGCTGCGGAGAAGCCGACTTGCGGATGTCGTGCTCGTGACACGGTCTGCTGCTCCTTTCGCTGCAGCGGACCGTGTTTTCACCAAACGATTCGCTGACAACCCGTTTGGTTTCGTTCGCAGGGACGGTCTGCGAGCGCCTGTGGTTTCAGTCGGATTTACGCAATGCTCCTACGCGTGCCGTCCAGTGTCTAACGTTGATGCGTCTAACGGTGGCATGCCGACGAAATATAAATAGCGACGTGCAAGTTCATATCGATGCACAATAAACATTCGAATGCTCCTGTGAAGGCACATTTCACTTTCGTGTTTTACCGGTTCCTATTAAAGAGGGAACAACCACGTTTTTTTAAGTCGCTTTAGCACTGCCTACCGTATTTTCACGATTCTAACGCGCCCCCGATTGTGAGGCGCAGTTACGTTCGCGCAGGAAAATTCGAAAACATATATATGGCGCCAATTCTACCACGCAGATGTAAAAGACATGACACCACGGACATGGCGGATTACGTTTTATTTGACGCGTGCAACTCTGGCAACAAAAATCACTCGTGGTTCATAAAATTGCTTACCCAGCTGCTGCTGGAGATAAAACTGGACCGGAGAACATTACAAGTGTTCGCGATTTTAAATGCTTTGACATTAATAATTTTACGACGTGACATAGGGTAATGGCAGCAGCAGAAAAATGTGCCACAGCTCACTAAGTTATGCTCATTGAGGAATGGGTTTTCCTAAAGTTGCTCACGTGATGCTGACGGATTGTTTTTGATTGGATTGAGTTGGATTTTGGAAAGAGTTCGTGTCCATGACAATGGCGCTAGCCACTTTGAAGCGTATGTTGGTTTTGAGCCCGACTTTAACGCGCGCAGAAATTTGAAGGGTACTTTTAGCAAAAAAGGGTGCGTGTTAAAATCGTGCAACTATGTGACAATGAAATCAAGTCAAACCTGACTTCCTCTATATAAATAACTTTATCATGGCTTAGATCACAAAATAAGCTCTAGTCTGAACCTAAATTAGCCTGGCAATACCAGCACGCGTCCAAGTTTAAGACGGGGAGCATAACAGTACTAACTAATCAAGAACTAATGTGCGAGCCATGGTGAATCGTTTAGTCATGACAGAATTTATCTTCGCCCAGGGTCAATGAAAGCTTGCTTGGAAGTAGGTTTCAACTGTGCATGCCTGAAGGAAGAAGGCTTCAGCTACGCAAACCTGAAGATAATCGTGAAAAGAAAATATCTATGGCATACGAGAAAAATTACTAGTCGTTTACGGCAATGCACAACAAATGCCACAAGGGCGGCATTCTCAATTGCAAATTGAAGCGGCTCTCGGTCATACCGCGAAGCTTATTAGCTGCCGAAAACTCCGATATTAACCAAGTGCAACTACATTTTTCTCGCTGTGAAGAATTTTTCGGTTATGCGTTACCCCTATCCAAAAGTGTTTGCACTCAAAAGATATAGAAATTCAGCCACGTGATGTGTTATCAACGATCTGTATCTCTGAACGACTTCTTTTCTCCCGATTCGCGAAACTGACTCCTTATTTTTTTTATGCTCGATTTTACAAAACTATTCGAACCGGAAACTAAGTATCCTACCACCTTTATTAAGGCGAAAACCTCATACTGTATACATCTTACTGGAAAGTGACCTTTAATTAATGACCAGGTCATCGACACGGACGGTATACGAAAACCCAAAGGCCAGAAACGAACTAAGACATGCCTGTCATGCATAAGAGAATTAATGACTACCAAAGTTAATAATGATTGATTAGCGATTTGTTATGATTTGTAAGATGAAGTAAATCGGAATGAAGATATTAGGACGATTTAAGGTGGAATAATAATTGATTAGTGATTGATAGTATAGATTGGAAACATGGGGTTAAGGTGTATTAAGAGGAACTAACGGAGATTACAGTGATTTTGGATTTATTAAGATGAATTAGGGTAGAGTGGGGTCAATTAAGATGTGAGGCAATGAATAAAGGACGTTAATGTTAAAATAGTGTGGCTACTGTGTCGACAGGTTGACGCGTAAATAAAAGGTATAGCCGACACAATACTACGCCAGGCTTTCGCTTTCAAAGAACTTAAGCAGGCTCAAGTTCTCCGAGTTTTTTTTTTTTTTTTGTGCCTGCTTCAACTAGAAAGGCACCAGCGGAAGCATCTTTTCCAGCAAACTCTCATTTCTACGCTGCCTTCCTGTGGATTCTTGTCGAACTTGTATCTTGTACCCATAAGTAGGCTGCGTACAGTCATGGACAAATGAAATAGGAACGCAAAAATATAAATCAGAACACTCGAAATTAAAAAAAAATTGTTGTTGATTCCTCTGTCATAGGAATCGGTAAAACACCAAAGTGAAATGTGCAGCGAAATCTTCAGCTGAGCATGATTTGCGGGTCGGCGGCTGCTTTGTGGGTGTGCTTGGCGAGTGACGTCCTGCTGGCGGGTCGCTTCGGCAAAGGTGTACTGGCGTCATTTCCGTGACGGATATGACATCAGCGAAACCTTGGTGTATCCCGGCATGGAACACTTTCGTGTTAGAATATAAAACCCGAAAACGGACAACATCAAGTATAACGTACTGTATTTTAGAAGAACTTGTTGTTGGGCGAGTTGGTGCATCTTGGTGAGTGAACACGGACTTTGCGCGAAAAAGGCACCACACACCGGACGGACGGGACGAGCGCAATCGACGGGTTGCGCTCGTCCCGTCCGTCCGGTGTGTGGTGTCTTTTTCGCGCAAAGCCCGTGTTCATTCACCATAACGTACTGTTTTGTACTAAAGCTTGCTTCCCCGCAAGAACACGCTGTGTGCAGGGGTGAACCCTTTACAGGCCGCTTGCTTCGTTGTACTGGCGTCACTTCCGTGACGGATATGACGTGAGTGAAATCTTCGTGAATCCCGGAATAAAACACTTCCGATTTAAAAAACGATACTTTTCGTGGTGAAACAAAAATGGCGCGCTATCGGTATATTTGAAAATCCGCATTTCGCAACTTTGTTACGGTAATTAGGCCACGCATCAATTTGATTTGCATGGAAAAAACTTGCGCTATTTGTGTGTTTCGGTTGATATTTTGGCGATCGCGTTTCATTTGTTCATGATGATACATTGTACTATAGCGCTGTAGGAAGGGACAGAGAAAGAAATACACGGCATCGATTAACGAACTAGACCAACTTTCTGTCCTTAACAGGTGGGGGTAAACCACCCAGTACTACACCAGGTAAGCAGTCCTTGATGTTCCAGAAGACATACTTGACGGTTGCGACGACGATTGGGGACAATTATATTGCATAAGTAGCGTCAGTGAAATGCCTGAGCAGGGCACTACTCATCGGTAAGCAAGATCACTTATTAAAGCTCTCAACGACGTGAGTGTCGTCACCGTTGAGCCAGTGCTGTAACAACAAAGGGGGGTTTGCTGAGCTTTATGGGAGCCTGTGCGCACCCCATTAACAAGCTTTATTTTTGAAGCGCCATCAATTTACATATTTCGGCTGGAGATACCACTAGGCTGTAAATACGTTTCGTTTCAACAAACGGTACACGGAGGGTGAAATGCGCTTCATTGTAGCTGCTGAAAGATCAGATATTTCTCAGATAACCTTACGGAACAGCGAACTTGCAAAATGCGTAAAAGTCTTGAATACTTGAGCACAGAAGCCGCATTAAATCGGAGCTTACCACAACGTCTGCCGGACGGCACCATTTTGTGAGAAAATTTGGCGAGTGCTACGTATAGGTGGTATTCATTGAAAAGTTTAGCTGTCAAGTTCATCGCTTGGCAACACTGGAAATGGTCACGGGCATGGCCGAAGCGCCACGGACATGGCGCGGCTTGTGCCCCTGTGCCCGCACGCCGAAGTAGAAAACAACACCGGTGTGCGTCGTCTGCTCCGCTTCAACCGAATTCTCAAAGGTGGTGTCAACAGAGTTGTTATTAATCGCGCTCACATTGGAGTCGAGGCATTACTTTGCGTTCGGCGGGCTAGAGCTTGGAATGTCCGACCAATATCATGCGCTTAGCACGGACATGTACCGCCATCCTGCGGAGCCCGACGTAACCAGTGACGGCGCACTCACATGGTTGCCTGCATGCGTTCCTCGCTATTGAATACAGCCTATAGAGGCAAGACTGTCTGAACTGACCGCTGTTCGCGCACTTTCTTATTTCGGTGGGACGTACCTAACGCGGAGGAAATACAACACCGCGTTCGATAAAGAGCGGCCGTTAACAAGTATTTTTTTTCGAATACTCTCTCGTCGCCTCGAAAGATCTGAATTAGGATTAGGCAATTAACAGCACGAGGGCCACAACGGCTCACACCATTCGCATGGACGGTGCATGATGGACATCGTTCGCATCTCATCTACGCAGTTGGATGAAAAACTGTGCAAAATGCTCAACAAACGGCCATTGCGCAGAGAATAATCGAAACTCATTCGTCACATTATTCGTGTTTTCGCTACAAAAGGCACATGGAGTCTTCACCGCGGTTCCTCCTCTGAATTTTATGCTTTCCCTTAGCTGCCTTTTATATGTATAGCTTACGGTATATGTGCTATCTATTTATTGATAGAATGCATTTAAAGTTTACGCTAACGGCTTGCGGCATTCTTTGAACAGTAGTATTGACTTGAGTTGTTTAAAACCACCGTCTGTTCTTTTCAGGAAAACCGAAACGGTCTGACTACCACCGCGCCGGTAAGTCCGAAAGAAAATTGGCGCAGATTGCACTATTAGCGGTGCAAGGCTGAAGAAACAGCAGATCTGGCGGCCCCTCTCCATTCGTTGGAGACCCGGCTGCTGCACCTCACGTGGGCTTGCGAACTCGCCGCTGAAAGTTCTCCATGACTGGCAGGCCCGGATGGTTTTGTCCGCAGGCTTTCACATCTATCCTTACGTGGAACACGCGTTGGAACCCGCGGCAACCGGTTTCGCGAACTCGGTGTCTGTAGCGCGAACTCGGTGTCTGTGCTCCCCACTTCAGGCGCGAACTCACGTGACATGGCGAGGGGAAGAGCACGTGAAAGATCCCGCCACCAACGCCGGGCAGAGTGTTCTCGAAGGCCGAGCTGTCCGACGCTGGGCGCTCGGTAATTTTAGATGCGAAGCATCTCATGCTCGGGGCTGTGTCCCTCCCTCCCTCCATAGTTGTCGTTGTCAGCCGTCCGCACTCTACTGCGCATGCGCATCTCTTCAGCCCCCTCAGTGTGCGGGCTGACGTCAGCGCAGTCCACTATAAAAAGAAGCAGTTAGGCGGCGCCCGGTTTCGATCCTACGACTCTCTGGCCGCAACGGGAGGTACGTGGCGCTCTTCCCACTGCGCTAAAAACCGAGACGGGAGCATGTGCTACGAACGCGCCTTATGTCCTTCACTCATTCAAACTACGTCAAGAAGCTACTGATACAACGAAGGCACGCGAAGCTGAACGTCAAGGGAAACGACGAACTGAAAACTAATGGGAACTTCAGTCGACCGGCTGCTTCGCATACTACTCAGGGTTCCCCTATACGGGATGAGGGTGTAACTTTTTTCTTGGTATTTTTTTTTGTTAACGCTGGACGGCGGAACTAAAAGCTTAAATAGCTCTGCTGTTAATAGAAAGCTGCGTGTTCACAGCTTAACGCGAAGCAGTGCTGCCGTAGCCCAGAATTAGGATGCATGGCCCTTTCGGTGCGCCGCAACGGGTTACGAGCTAAATCCTAAAAATCTTGGGCTTATCTACTTCCTCCGCTGCAATGGACGCCGAAAATGCGCTCGTACATCTAACCAGGCGATATCTTAACGCCTGTAAGGATTTGAACTATGGATGAAAGAAACAAAAAGTATGGCTACGGTTTGTTATCAAGCTATTCCGGTGTTAGTCTTTTTTTATTTGTCACGGGTGCGCTAAAGCACATGTGCGAAAGCACGTGCGCGAAAGCACAATGCATTGCAGAGCACTTGACCGTAAGGTGTCCGACAAAATTTCCCAGGACACTTAAGTCTCCTTACGTGCTTTGAAGGTGACAGCCTGGCGTGCTGTTGTAAGCGTTAACATTCAAGCACACGTGCGCCCGAGAAAAAAAAAAAAAAAAACATCACACAGGCTATTTTACCGTCCTTAATCTATTTTAATCCACCTTGTTCATCCTTAACACAACTTAATCTAACTTACTCTATCTTAGGCTACCTACCAACGATAACATAAAGCTTTCACTAGCGTATTTGATGTAGTGGCCCTAGCTTTCGCATTGATAAGTTAGCCGCGCCACCGAAGCGTATTGCAGGTCATTCTATGCCTTCGAGCGGCATGTGTGAAATATCTCTAGCAGGGACCACGTCGGCCACCTGTTGGCACCATATAAAGTACCGGTGCTGCAGAGTAGCCGCCTCCAATGCATTCCAACTCTAATCCGGGGAATCATAATTTTCACATATTCATTCCTCTAAATTCCCAGAACGCAAAAAGAACCTAGCCTATTCTCTTTCTTGGAATGGCAGAACATCGTTCAATAGTATTCTAATTCCTCGGCCTGAGAAACTGACCTGATAACCTTGTTGACTGAATTACCGACAAATGCAACAATAAGATTAACCACTCAGACGCATCGAGAAGAGCAAAAATTGCGGAAACGCATCTTGTTATTCGAGAGAGAGGTGACATTTTATTGAAAGGTATAGGGGGAAGGAAGAGGGATTGTAGGGAATAATGTGTTAAAGTGGTCTTGAATACAAAATACCACTTTTTTTTATTTGAAAGAACTATGATTTAGTACCTCACAAAGCTCCATTCCAGCCATGAAAGACATTTCCATCAGCGAAGCTGTTTAGCAAATCGTAGTTTTTTGTGTACGCAGTTAAAAAATTAGCAGTGGCTTAGCTCGGCTATGCCAGGATATACGCAGCGTAAGCTAAGGTTTAGCAATCCATTCCAATCCAGTCCAGTACAGTCCGGTCCAGTACAGTCCAGTCACTGGTCCTCGCGCATGCGCAGCACGGCTCTCCAGGAGCCACGCGAAACTGCTATCAAGCGGCTCCAGCGCAGCGTCAGACTTGGCTACTGCGCAACGAAGGCGCACAGCTGAGCACGCGCCGGCGCCAGTGCGTCTGCCGCGGCTATGATTGATTGTGGGGTTTAACGCGCCGACGCAACGCAGGCGATGAGGCGCGCCGTAGTGGAGGGCTCCGGATTAATTTTGACCACCTGGGGATATTTATCGTGCGCCGAAATCTCGTACACACGGGCGTTTCTGCTTTTCGCCTCCATCAGAAAAGCGGCCGCCGCGGCCGGGAATCGAACCTGCGACCTCGTGCTCAGCAGCGCAACGCCTTAGCCACTGAGCCACCGCGGCGGGTGCCGCGGCTATGACGTCACTCCTATGGAATGCGCAGACCGGCGAATGTGCAGACCCAATTCTCTACACACCCGTGCCCCAATTAAATTGGATTTCCAATCCAGTACAATTCAGTTTAATCCAATCCAAATCCAATCCAATCCAATCCAACGCCCCTCGCGCATGCGCAGCACGGCTCTCCAGGAGCCACGCGAAACTGCTCAACATCAGCGAGTGTAACTTACGCTACAAAATACCAAGAAATTGCCGGGCGCGCGCACGTGAGCACGGGCATCTTGGCGACCGCCCCGCAGTAAACAAAACCATGAAAAGTCTACCGCTCGTGTGTGCGCGCCTCGCGACGACCACCCAGCGTCCCGAGCGCACGTTTGTCAAGCCAACATGCTCAGTTAGGGAGATTGGCCAATATTAGTCAAAAAACCCTCCAGCGTTCGCCGCAATCGGGGCAACACTTACTCGGAACGAGAGAGACTCCAGCGTTCGCCTTTGCGAACTTTTGCTCTGAACTAGAAAGACACGTCATAGCACACGCAACTCCCAGGAAATGTCCAATGATTTTCACCTAAAAAAAAAGAAAAAAAGAAAAAAGAAAGAAGCTCACACTTATCGCAACAAAGATGCTGTAAAGGTCATTGCGGCAGCGAAGAAGCGAATCGGCCGCAATCGTGAGCATAAACCTTCGTGATGGTCGTGAAGGTTGCGTATAGCTTCGCCACCTTCAAATCTGGCGCGTGAGTGGGAGCTTCCTTCATTTTTTAACTAAAAAAAAAACGCAAACAGCATTAAAAAGCTGTCATATTTTGCCGTACAGTGACGTGTTATGGGCAGGAATGACGTTACATGAGCCAGACCTAAAAACACAATTTTCAGTCTATTAACTTCCCGTTAGCCTATCAAACGGAACTACAGCCCCACCGCAATCGTCCAGTCACGTGTCGTAGTGATAGATTATTTCGGTGGCCGACAATCCCGCAAACAAGATTCTGTGACGTCATAGAAAAGTTGGCGGAGTGTTGCGAGGAAGACGAGCCTGCTTCGCTTGCGATAAAATTGGTATTACTGTTATCGGGACAAGGCAGTTTTTTTAATGAACCGAACTTATACGTTGTCTTCGTGGCACCTTTAAAAGGACAGAAGGTGGGGAGAGGGAGTCTACGGAGCATTGCAATGTTCGGACAGCCGGGGTACGGCAGGTCGTCCAGCTGACGGTCGGCCCCCTTAAAACGTCACCAGGTCGCTTCGCTCCTCATGTCTCCGTGGTGAGGTCAGCCCCTGCTGCAGTATTGGATTCTAATTTAAATTAAGGAATATTGCGGATGGTCCCAGACTGTGTTGTGTTCGTCATAGTGAACGTAGAAGTGGCCGGGTTGTTTTCAATATCTTGGATGTAGCACACAGAGCTGGCGAACCGAAAGTACCAGCCTATGCTCGCCACCAGAAAAGAGTTTGCTGCTGTCGGATTAGGTTAGGGTGTGTGTGGTGCTGGGTTCCTCAGATTGTTTATTTTGGTAGCCGTTGTTGCCGGCAGCCCGGACTCCCTTTCATTTGTCAGCACTAGGGCGGGGCCAGGAATCCGGTACACCTTTGGTGTGCCTTTTATGTATTTGAATAGATGTGCTGATAACCCGGATGTATGACCGGATGCTAGCAGTTGACGTGCCCACTTGTTGTCTGTATAAGTACTGAGCAGGTAGTCCGGTAAACCGAAATTTACCACTGGCGTATAGTTAGGCATGCACTGTGAATAGACAGACTTTGGATAAACAATGCAAATGGCGCATTTTGTTGCGCTGCTGAGCACGAGGTCGCGGGTTTGATTCCGGGCCTCGGCGGCTGCTTTTCTGATGGAGGCGAAAAGCAAAAACGCCCGTGTTTACGAGATTTCGGCGCACGTTAAAGATCCCCAGGTGGTCATAATTAACCCGGAGTCCTCCACTACGGCGCGCCTCATCACCTGTGTTGCGTTAGCGTGTTAAACCCTACAATAATAATAAAAAAAAGTCGGATTTTCGCTCCTACTCAGCCGCAGTGCGCGAAACCGCTTTCGTATGCCAACATGTTAAGCCAAGCAAGCGTAGATGCCCTCAGCCATTTCGCCATGGGTAATTTATATTGCCTTTCATGACCGCACAGTATCGGCCTGTGCAGAAGTTTGGATGTTTCTTTTTTTATTGCCCTTGAGGCGGCTTTCTCATGTATAAGGACGGTACACCTACCTGGTTATGTTTTAATTTGTTCGTTTTGTCTTCACCCAGATCTGCAGGGCCTGATCTGCCACTCGAGCTACCACAACGTCGTAGGCAAACCCGTGACAAAGTCGTGCGACTTCGCCGTTGTGGACATTGAGACAGGCGAACCCCACGCGCGGACGGGCGATACGGGAGCTAACATTCCCCTCATCCCAGGTGAGATTGGGCGCCCTCTTTTTTTAGCGACTCACGCCGAAATATGTAGTGCTTTTGCAAATGCAAACGCGCCTTATGTACTGCAATCAATTTTTGTGGCCCCTCCTTGCAGGCAGCATTGCGCCCCTGTTCGCCCACCTGTGGGGAAATGATATCTTCCGCATCATCCTTTCGCACAAAGGAAGCTTGCTGCGTCAGACGGCCAAGGCTACGCTGCCCCAGATCCTGCGCGGTCTGCGACAGATCATCGTCGACAACAACGCGCACGGAGTGGCGCTGGGGTGGTCGGTCCTCCACGAAGGAGACCTGCACTCCCTTTTTGACCACGCGAAGGTATATACGTCAGCGCTGCTGTGCAACTGCCTCTATTGACTTGCAGCGCTTCACAATCAAAGCAGTTACAGGAGCATACATGTTAGTTGACCCGATCAATCCACGAGTGACCGATTTATTTGTCGATGCATTGAAGAAATATTATGGATGGACGGATGGATGGATGGACAGATAGACGGATGGATGGACGGACGGACGGACGGAGGGACGGGTATACGGATGGATCGCCTATGCCTCCTCCGTATTTTCTTTTATCGGCCAGCATCAAGACACACGCTGCTAAGGCAGCCTCACACAATATCACCCCGCTTAAATCACACTTTCCCATTAGCTCCGACAACCGGCAGAACGTCAGCATTTGTTCTGTCATTTTTTCCTAACGTTATTAATCTATGGAACGCTTTACCCGCCGACATCGCCACATGCACCAATAACAAACAGTTTAGAGATAAGCTTGAAAAGGCGTTCACATGATGCATTAACGATGTATTTCTACTGTTCTGGCTTGATAGCTTTATTGATGCTTCAACTGCTTTTCGTATTTTGAGTTCTGTTCGCTGACTTCACTGTTACCATTGTACATTTTTGTTTAGTTTTTATTTAAGGTATTCTTTGTTCTGTATTTTGCGGCTCTCATGTTCACCTTCTTGTTGTTTTCCTTTTTTCGTTCGTCCAATAGCACTCCTGCAAACCTTGTTATCCCCCCCCCCCTTATGTAATTCCTCCGGGCCCTTAAGGGTATAGTAAATGAAATGAAATGGACGGACGGACGGACGGACGGACGGACGGACGGATGGATGGATCGATGGATGGATGGATGGATGGACGGACGGATGGATGGATGGATGGATGGATGGATGGATGTGTAGCGGCCACTTCGTCATCAACAGCAAGTGCCCACCATCATCATCATCGGCCGCTGCCTCCATCGTCAGCAGCGCGTGGCCTCGACACACGGCGAGCCACGCGCCACAGAACATCATTGCCTCCGCGCTGGTCGGCCGCACTCCACGGGCTGCTCCCTGATTCTCGGCCCATGTTGTCGTCCCAACGCAACTCTAAATAAATGTAGGCCCTGCCGCACCGCCTCATCGGCCGCCTACAGATGGATGGATGGATGGATGGATGGATGGATGGACGGATGGACGGATGGACGGATGGACGGATGGACGGACGGACGGATGGATGGATGGATGGATGGATGCCACCTTTCTCCCCAATGCTCTGTACCTCTTAATCTTATGTAGGCATCTTAAAAAAACAAAACAAAACAAATGAAGCAACTGCAATTGAAAGCTAAGACGACTCTTATTATTACTCCGAGATTTATTTACTGTTCATAATGAACTTGGTCGCCGTGGTGTTGTGAACATTTCGGAATTCCCGGCTACTATCGGCGCACGGGATCCTGCGAGGGAAGTAGGCTGGCTGAAAATGGCTGTACATCCTGATTTGAAAACAATAAGCCCGAAACAAATTATATGACGTTGGGGCGGTGAAATGACTAAGCCTTCTGCTAAGCCATTCCTGCAGCACCCGAACGCCGCCTTGAAACGTTCAGCCCCACGTTTGTCTGGTGGGATAAAACTAGCCTTTTAGGGCTCGTAAGCCAATGGACTCGAGGAGCGCAGGACACGAGCGGTTCGAGTCAATGGGAGAGACCGCCTTCCTGCAGTGGACCTGAGTTGGCTGATTATCACGATGATGATGATGATGATGATGATGAAGCCAATTAACCGAGTATAATGCTAGATCAGAATTTACAACCGTGTTTTGTTTCTTGCACTCGTTCGGATTACGACCCGGTAAACCATCTTTTGGGTCTTGCACTTGTTGGGCTTCGCTGTCCAACTGCGTTCACTGCGCAGATTAAGTGATTTTTTTTTTACGTAAAGATGGGTGTCGAAGACGTGAGGAGGAATTGCTAGTCAATTCAGCGAAGTAGCTAACCATTTTCGCTCTCAGAATTGCCGATTTTCTTCGGTGCCTGTTCGAATTACCGCTGGAACTGTTGAACCGGGAGGTTCAATGTTTGCGTTTGGAGTGAACCGTCAAAAACGGCTCCCTTCTACTCCACCGTTCACCCAAAGAGAACGCTTCCTTTTTTTTCATTTTACCACTCGGCGTTGGAAAAACTGGTATCTAGATAAGTAATAAGCATTTGAGAGAGAAAGCTCTATTGGCCCAGGTACAAACACAGAAAATGCCTCGTTCCAGCAGTGTCAAATCGACCTTGACGTTCAGCCAAGGTCAAGCCTGCGCCTCCTTCGTTCCATGGGGGTGGGGATATCAGGAAAGAGTAAGGGCACGAGCCTTCAGCAAATGATACAAGGAGGCCCTGGCTGCTTCCAAATTCACTACGCCTTCGCGCTGAGACCGGCGAGCATCGTCTGTGCTTCCCCTTGCGGTGCAATTATGTGCGCGTTTTCTGCACTCGACAAACTTGGTTTCGCCGCGTTCAACTAAAGGCAAATTTTTTGGTGTGTACACTCGCTTGGTAAAGCCACGTAGAATTACACGTGATAATAGCTCGTAGTATTTCAGTAGGTCTACTTTACTAGAAACACGTTGCATTTTGCGCCCAGTTAAACGTCTCGATTAATGCAGCACCTGTCGGAAGAAATGGACGAGTACCATGGGCTGCTTCGCTACGACACCTACAGTGGCGACCGACAGTCCCTGACCGAATTTATCATCAAGGTCGGCAGGTGAGCAGCTGGCGTGGCAACCAGCGCTGTTCTCAGGACTATAAGGATATTGACGATGATTTCGATAAGGAACTCATGATAACAAGCTGTTGTTTCGGAAATGGTTCCGTGCGTCGTATTCTCTCTCTCTCTCTCTCTCTCTCTCTCTCTCTCTCTCTCTCTCTCTCTCTCTCTCTCTCTCTCGGACAAATGGTTTCGAATGAATTTCGAGAACACTGTAGCCTAATGTATCCGCCTGGTCTGCTTTCAGTGCCACGATGATGACACAGTCTATGAACACGTATGGAGTTACACAGCGTAATATATATTCACTTCTTATCGAACTACCTCCTTTTTTTGGCGAGAAGCGTTTACCAAGTGTATTCACAAATGAAGGACGCCTACTGAGACGTGATAACCGGCCCGAAATTTGTGCGGATTGTATATTTTCTTACCGGGCAAGAAAAATACCCTGCCCCAAATTTATATCACACAATCCCCGACTTGAATCAAAACTGTGTTTTCCTTCGCACATAGGCAAGTAGAAAAACACAGTGTTGCTTCAAATCACGAGTTTCGTCATAATAAAGGCTCAGGGTAATTTGACGTTAGTGCGAAAAGCCAGCTTTGCGAAAACGTTGTTTTTGTACGCGCATTCCTTTCAAGAGGGATACACGCGCACCAATGTTTCTTTTAACGCGGGAGATCTTCGCGCGCAGAAATCACGAATCCGCATACACAAGCCTGCTTCCAACCACCCGCAGTTGGGAGTGTGATACTTATGAAAGCTACGGTGACTTACTCTGTATCGCAACTGCATTGTCGGTCCAGCTCTGGTCATTCTGCCAGTGT
This sequence comes from Haemaphysalis longicornis, assembly GCF_048455015.1. Lineage (NCBI taxonomy): Eukaryota > Metazoa > Arthropoda > Arachnida > Ixodida > Ixodidae > Haemaphysalis > Haemaphysalis longicornis. The sequence continues at coordinate 57,113,574 of NW_027526422.1, forward strand.
TAGTTGCTCCTATGCCTAACGTGGGGGGAAATACCGTATTTACTCGATTCTAAGCACCCCCTTTTTTCATCATTTCGATGGGGGGGGGGGGGGGGGGGGTGCTTAGATTCTAAAAACTTATATTACCCCCCTCCCCGCCAGTTTTTTTTTTCGTGGCCATGTCTCGACGAGACGGGCGCAAGGAATAATGTTTTACTTGCAAATATTCAAAAGAAAGATAGGTACAGGCAGTGAATCCACTGTCTACTTCTGATACTCAGTCACCCTCACACTGCCATTCGACTGCGTTATGCTGCTTGGGCCACCGCTCTCAGCATCCCCGGCAGGTCGTCTTCTGTTCCATGGAAGTGGTTTGTAATTGTAAGCTTCATAAATGACTTGGCCACAACGTCAACTCGGGCCCTCTTACACTCGTCTAAAATCCACCTGGCGATGGCTGCTTACACGAGGCGGTGCTTAGATTCGCAGGCACAATTTTTTCAATTTTTTTCCCCCGAAAGTAGGGGAGGGGGCTTAGAATCGGGCGGTGCCTAGAATCGAGTAAATACGGTATATAGGCTACCGGCTACGACAATAGGGACATCTGTATGTAGCAGGTTCAGGATATGGGAAAGCAGTTGTTAGAATGCCGCCGGGAAGTAAGCCAACTGGTGAGATCTCGAGCAGTGCAATTGATGGTACGCGCGAAATTCGCGTGCAATTGCAGCTTGATGCGAATAAAAAAATAAACTGGCGAGTTTTACCAACACAGCTGTACCAGGGATGTAGGCTTGACGACAGTACGTCCTGGTATCGTGTCCCGCTTCCCCAGAGCAGGTTTCTCCGCCGCGCTAAAACCGGTCCCCAGTAGATAAAAAATTCATAAAAATAAAATACTGTCCTAGGGCCTTCACATTTTGATATAAAGACGGCTTGTATTGGCCCTGGGAAAATGTCTACGAGGCTTGGTATTTTTAAACTGGCTTTTCCACATTGCCCATTTTGTAGTGAAGCGTGGCCCTGTGCGAACGGAGTGTGGTTACAGAAAACGCTCTAACTCTTGTGATATCGAAAGTATCGGGGAAAAAAATTGTATGTCAACTAGTCGCTAAAACGACCCTACCATTGCGCCGAGTTCCATTACTGGTCACAATTATTTACTTCCCAGTGGAATTGTAAACATTACAGAATTAGTCTACTGTCAATGCATGACCGTATACGGAGGGAATGTGGTTACAGAAAACGGACGGCTGTAACTTTTGTTTTATCGCAACTATCCGGAAACACGTTATACGACAATTAACCGCTAAGATGGCTCTAACTAGTGTAACTGGATGAGGCTACAGAGTATCGGCACTATTTTCTCCTATTGTTCCGTGCCGTCGCCGCCATGATCATTGGTCAATTCGCATCACGTGACATTTGTTTACACTGCGAAGGTTCATGGGCACCGCCATTTTGTTGCTTATGCGTTTTCTGTCGGTCAACTGTGGTAGTCTCAGCTTGTTCCTGCCTGCTCTGCGGCTGCGCGTGATAGGCGTCGTTTCGAACGCAAATCAAAGATAACGCGCTTCGCAGCCTTTCAGCTGCAGAAGTGTGTCCGAAGATGACGTGTTGCTGCGTCTTCGGCAGTCTTGTTTACAAATTACCCCGTCAAAGTTAGCGGTGAGGCCGCAGAAGCGGCAATCTGGCAACACTGATAAACATAAAAATGACCGCCGTTGCTCACTTGCGTGCCTCAATGACGGTATTCTGTGTGTTATCTAGTGACACTAGCTCTGACGTTACGCACAAGAAAGAAGCCGAAGCCAAACGGAAGATTCGAAAAGACAACCCGTAGCTCTGATGTTTCAGCAGATTTCACTCCGGGTGCAACTGGGTTTAAATATTTGCTTATGCGGTGCGTTGGGTTTACAGCTACATGTATCACGTCCCAATCTAGTTCTTTGCGGCCATACTAACGAGGCGTTGAAAACATTCACGAATTAAAGCTCTGTAACTGAGACAGGATCTTTATCCCTCCTTTCTAACCAAAATGCCACCAAAATGCACTGCTACAGAAACGTTACATAATTTTCCACGCTAATAACAATTATAGCTTTCCCAATAAATAGTGCTTTAGAAGTTGTGTTTAGAGATTTATGTTACTTTTCACTTCCCAGACTACGCTCGATGACCGTGTTATACCAAGTTTCTGGACTCACCAAGACCTTCACGAACCCGTACTTCCCCAACTTCTACCTGAGTCGATTCAATGAAAAGCCGCTGGTGAGTGCGACTCTCCTCGTCCTGCACAGATTCATCGCGCAATCTTCTGCAACTAGGCTGCTATTGCGACGCGAGACGTTAATTAGCTGACTACAGGTAAATAAGCCAAAGATAACATCACTGAGTGAGTGAGGGAGGAAGGCAGGGAGCTAAAATAAAGGCTGAATGGTTCTGAAAATGCTGGCTCGCTTGAGTAACGGTCTGTTTGTCAGACTTAATTAATATAGTACAAACTTTTTAGTGCACCGAGCACATATGGCGGCTTCGATGTCCAGGAAAATAAGACGTTTCCATCCAGTTACGCTCTGAGGCCTAAAGCAGATATATTTATTTCGTTCGGGAACTCGTATCTCTTTCTCATGCTTAGGCATTTTTGCCGCGTGAAGTACTCGCCGATAAATGCCCGTGCTCGCGTAATAATGTACACAAGACATTTTCCCTACTGACCGCTTTTTACGTACGCTGAATTTTCCTGTGGAGTGTCAGACACTTTTTTGTTCACTCTTACAGCGCAGCGGAGTATTTTCAACTTATTTACCCATGCCCAACGCCTTACCACATAACTCAAAAGCAGCGCGTGCGACAGTACGATTTCTGTACCAATTTTTCCCTGAACCATGCTTACTAACGGGAAGATGCGCTCTGTCGATCGTTAAATAGCAACTCTTCAAGAAGACGTAGGTCACTGGAAGCAGTCGGTAGTCTACCTCTATTGCGAGCACCGGAAGGCCACGGGGTTCAAATCTACCAGGCGCCGTGTGCCGCGCGCCAGATCTTGCCCGTCTATTTCGCGTCTTCTCCCACTACAGCGTATCTTCAGTTGTGAGAGGCTGGCTGCTGATGGAAGTGCCACGAGTCGCACGGCATCGTTACTTCCAAGGAGAGGCATGTCCTCTAGCAGGATATGGCGGCGGCGCAGAGTCAGGCGTAAAGGCCGTGCGAACTGGTGGAAGCGCACCCTCACTCCCGATGAAGTCCTGCCGCGGAGGTAAGCGGACAGCGGAGTGGACTGACACGGCACCGCGAACATTCGGCAGGAGGAGCGGGGGTGCAAGTACTGCACGGGCTCAATAGCGCTAAACGGGCCTGGCCTGGCATACGGGCCCTGCGCGAGTTCCTTTGTGGGCCTGGTTTGTGGTTAGGTTAGCAGCCTTAGGTAAGGGGGAAGCTCTTAGGGGGAGAAGAAAGCGCGGGGGGAAGCGCAGCCGCTTTCGTTGCGCGCTCTATGCACTTTCCACTCTACGCCTCTAGAACGTTGTACCAGGTTCGAAATGCTGCCTGGTCCGGTACATAACGTCACCGGATACCACGGGAAGGCTGTACTAGATAGGGTCAACCGTGCTAGGTGAGGCTCCCTGGGACAAAAAACAGCATTTACTTACCAGACAAGGATTTAGAAACCCTGGTTGAGTACATTTGCTAAAAAAAACGCTTTTTGATAGCAACTTCAAAAAAATGGGGTTCGGTCGGCACCAGAATCCCGGGACGCTCACCGCCGAGTCTGTACACAAAGCAGCCGCGTCGGCGGATTGCCTGGAAAGCGCGTCATCCCTATTTCATATTTGCCGCGCTTTCGAGGCGCTTTTTCAAAGAAAGTGCTACGAGTTGTGCCGCGCCTCCGCCAGATGGCGCCACGGGTCCCGCGACCGAGAGAAGACGCAGTGAAACATCCCCCTCGCGAGGGGTACGATCAAATGCAGAGCATTTCCGGGGGCGCACGACGTCAAGTAGTTTGCGTTATGTTAATGTTGTTGCACTTGTGGCAACTGCTGACGAGAGAGCGCTCGTCAGCAGTAATTTGAATGAGTCAACGATATAAGGCGCGTTCGTAGTGTCCCATTCTGTGTCGGCTTTGTGGCGCTGTGGGTAGACCACCATGTACATTGCGTTCCGCCCGCAGGGTCGAGGGATCGAAACCGGGCGCCGGATAGTATTTTTTTTATATAGTAGGGAGGGGTGCGGTGCGGACTACAGACGTCAACGCGGGTGACATCGTGAGTTACTGAAATGCTCTGCATTTAAAACCCTCCAAATGATTGTACAATCTCACTATCGGCCTTCAGGAACTCGATAGGCGTGGCTGCAGATCTTCGGGAGAGGCCTTCGTCCTGCAGTGGACATAACCAGGATAAAGATGAAGATAAAGATAAAGATAACAGCAGCCTTGCGTGAGAAAGCGGCATTGTTCGGTACAGAAAACGGTGCAGGAAACGATAAGTGTATGGAAACCTTGAAATGTCGAAATTTGTGCGAAAGTACGTATGTGGATTAATTTGGATAAAGTCGAATGATTATACTGAAAAGAAAATTTGCTACTTTGGAGTTTTATGAGATATGAACGCAGGACTCCAGGGTGTAAAAGCCGAGTGCCGTTACTATAACGCTGCATGGGCACTTTGCCAGCGGCGGACCCGGAGTTGACCTAGTGCGACCAGGATTTCAGCTAAGCGCACGCGGCGTCCAATGAACACTCTGGTCCTGAGGAAGCTGTCATGTAAAGCATAGGCAGTCTTCTGGCCGAAGTAACTAGCGCCAAAGACGAAGAAACGAAAGTAGAGAAAGAGACGCGAATAGATGTAGCAGCGAATAGACCTGACGAGTATTACAAGGGTAGCCATAACGCGTTTGCCTACAAGCACGTAAGCAGACTTGCAGGGGCCATGGAGACAAAATACAAGTCTGGTTCATTAGAAAGGCTTTTTTGTCCCGTTACAACAATACCAATTCACTGCGAACTTTTTAAAACAAATAATCGCGATATTAAAGAAAACACATTCAACAGTGTCGACTCCCCCGCCACTTTCCAGTGATATTTCTATGACGTCACAGACTCTTGTTCGTGCCATTGGCAGCCGCCGATCTACGTCACCGCCGAGAATCATGACTGGGCGATCGTGGTTGGGCCTCCAGTTTCGCTTGATCGCCACACCTGGATGTAAACGCGCAATTAACCCACTGGCGAAAATGTTTTCAGTACCGGCCCATAATACGTCACTCCTGCCCATATTACGTCACTGTGGCGCGAAATTCGCCTGTATTTTTGTGTCTTGCGTTTTTAGTTCAAAGAAACTTCTTTCGCGGCTTGAATGGAGCTGAGTGAGCTACCAAAGTCTAGTTTTTTTTTTTTCAAACCGAACGAGGTATATTTTGTCTCCATGACCCCTTGAAGTGCTTTGAGGACTTCTTTGACAGAATGTCCATGTTGGAGATTTCGGCCCCCACTACGGCGCGCCTCATCGCCTGTGTAGCGTCGGCGCGTTAAACCCTACAATCAATCAATCAATCAATCAATCAATCAATCAATCAATCAATCAATCAATCAATCAATCAATCAATCAATCAATCAATCAATCAATCAATCAATCAATCAATCAATCAATCAATCAATCAATCAACCAATCAATCAATCAATCAATCAATCAATCAGGAGGTCCAGGATAAAGTTTGCTGGTGCCGTGCGTGCGCCGCCACAGTTCTGATCAGTTATCATAGCGTCCGGTAACATGTTGGCCTTTGTTGGCAGCGAAATATTTGCACTGTTGGAACGGAACGAACAGCGCCCATCGGCCGCCTTGTTTCCGCCACGGCTCGCCTATTAAAGATTTCTGGAGCTTGCAACTATAAAACAAACATGTACATTCCAACGAGCGGGCTTCTAGCCAAACTCGTGAAGTAGCTGTTTTTGCCTCCGCCAAACTGCAATTATTGGCCGTTTGTCGACGTGTCTTGTGTTTGGCCCCACACTGAAAAAGTGCGTGCGGCCAGCAATTTAAACGCACTGCCTCCTGCCTAATCGACTGAATAAACTTGCTATGCTGTTGCCCTTGCCGATCGAACTCGTCGTTTGGTTCGCGGCCGCTATGTGATGGTGCTGTCAGTGTTTAATGTTGGAGACAAATACAATCTCTGGTACACCGTTTGAAGAAGGCGAGAACGAGGACGCTCGGCTCCATTTACTGCAATTTACTGTTAGCCAATCGCGGCTATTCTGGTATGTACGCAGTCATGAATGCATGAATCGTTATCACGTTTTGCGTGAAATATGACCCAATTTACTAAAGAGTAAAAAAAAAAAAAAACCACCATCTACGAACTTGCTGACCAGTGCGCGTAGTACGATAATTTGCTCACCGGCGTATACCCCTCATTCGTCGGCCCTCTTGGTGCTGGGAGGTTTCTGGAAACTGTGCGGCCACCCTCCTCTGAACTAAAAATACTGAAAGGGGGTTTATTTACTGGTAGATGCAGATGGTCGCAGAGGTCCAGAACCGCAGAGAGAGAGAGAGAGAGAGAGAGAGAGAGAGAGAGAGAGAGAGAGAGAGAGAGAGAGAGAGAGAGAGAGAGAGAGAGAGAGAGAGAGAGAGAGAGAGAGAGAGAGAGAGAGAGAGAGAGAGAGAAAGAGAGAGACGACAAACGATCACACCTCAAGCCGCGCAGACCGAGCTGCTGCTTCGTTCACACGTGCGGCTGATTGTCTGCTAGCAACATTGTGATGTCTGATGGCACATAGCCATTACAAGGGATTGTCCGCAGTTCCTAATTATTACAATACATACTTCGAAGAAGCGGTGCTAAGGCGCCTGCTCAAGATGTACGCTGCGCCACCCCTCACCTTAGCCGCAGTTTTAAACAAAATGTTTGTCCTCCTCTTCCTCAAAAAATTAGCAGTGGCTTAGCTCGGCTATACCAGATATACGTAGCGTGAGCTAAGGTTGGTCTGGTTATTCTTAGGTCTCCTGGTTGTCTAGAATTAGCTGATTATCACGCTCACTGCCGCTAAAACGATTTCCAATCCAATCCAATCCAATCGAATCCAATCCAATCCAAAACAATCCAATACAATCTAGTCGCGGCGGCGGCGGCTCTGGCCCCAGCTGTGCGCCGTAAGACGTCACTGGTCCTCGCGCATGCGCAGCATGGCTCTTCAGAAGCCACACGAAACTGCTCAACCTCGGCCAGTGCAGCTCACGCTAGCTACAAAAATTTCTGAGGGCACGTAAACACTTCTCTAGGGTTGCGAATTCGAAAGCATTGATGCCTTATGACCTCCTGAGACCCGGCTATGAGGATTTGTCCAATATTTTGCACATTAGGGAATGAGGTAATACTCCTATGACAAAGCATTCATCCCCAGAAAACCCCGCTGTCCACTAAATGGCGCCATCTAGGCAGCATTGGGGAAAATACACCGTTCGCATTCCAGCCAAAACTGTTCCAGAATGGCGGCATTCAGCGGCGCGGCGTTCTCCTGCGTTGGCTGAAGAAATAAATACTGTTTCTCGTATTTCAATTTGTTTTCAAGGCATATCTTTGGTTCTACAGTAAACTTCAGCATACACGCGGAATACAAAATTTAAACTGTTAGCGCGCTTCCTTTCTTCTGCGCTTCTTTTAATTTTGCCTGTCCAATACGTTGGACGCCCGGACTTAAAGGAGTACTGACACGAAATTTCAAAGCTGAGATAACTATGTAAAACGCTTCCTTTTCATCAGGAGATATCTCCCAGCAAGTTTCAACAGCAACCGTTCAGCGAAACATATTTAAAATCCATTTTAATCTTCGCCCGCACGAGAAAGCCCAGAGCGGGCCGACGTGACATCATCTGCTACGTGCCCCAAACTGCCGACGTCGGGGCTCCCGTGACGAAGCCGACGCGCTGGCTGTGGTTGGCGCGCGCTGCTCGGGCGTGTGTACACGTCATGGTTTTGGGACTGACGTCATGCTGCCCGGGCCTGTGGCGACGGCGAAGACCTCGGCCGGTCTGGGCGCGCGTGTGCGCTCGCTCGCGCGCGCTTCCAGAGAGGCAGCGATACGGCAAGAATGGTGACGTCATGTTATACATGCTGTCATGGCGGCCACTCGGCGTTTTTCAGTCGAAACCGAAACTGGCACGAATAAACGACGCCGTAAATGAATGTTTACGCTGCGCTCGACCGTCTAATCTGTCATTCTATGATTAGTGGGCTGGTAGGCACGCATAGCAGCGAAAAAAACGTAACATAAAAATTTCGTGTCAGTACTCCTTTAACACGGAGATTTTGAGCGAGCTTTTGCAATGGTCTTGTTATGAAAAGCAAACGAGTGCTATTGGTATTTAGCGGGTTGTGGGTGAAACCACTTCTTTTTTCCATTGGGAGACCGGCCTCGCGTGTCTGATGAGACGGCTGAAGCAATTTTTCGAAGTTTCACCAGTCTGTTGTTGGTACCGTCGCTGCACCAGGGAGGAAACAGGACAAAACGGAGAATAAGGACGAAGCGGAGTGCTCTTCGACATGAAAGAATGGCTAGTACATCTCCAGGAAAGTCCAAATAAAAGAGCACTAGCCACTTTCCACGGCCGCCAGACACTGCCAACGCTGCCGGTTACGGACTAGATGGTTGCGACATGAAGATAGAGGTGCTTCGTACCAAATGTCGCCTTTTTTTCTCCATCACACAGGATAGACGGCGTTTTAAAATTTCCCACAGGAAGTGAACGCAACAGCGAAATATTTATTGAGCAGAGGAAAGCTCCTCTTTTTATGTTCCTTATCTACTACTTTACCTTTCGAGTTAATAAATTTTCTTTGCAGATGAGTTTCAGTGCGATATCTCCTGTACGTCATTACATGCCCGGCGGGGTAAAAGGACCTGGTAGCATCCCAGTGTCCAATACATAGGACATCTCGGTGAACAGAGACTATGAGAGCTATTGAAAAACAGTTAAAACTTCTCACTTTCATAGTCCTACTCCCTTATTCTGAAAGTTTAGGAAAGATTTGTGCACCCAAATGCATCCTGGGTCTCAGGAGGATGAAACGCCCGACACGCTTTGATTCCGCCTTGTGTTCGCTAAAACCTTAGTCCTCTGGACTTTCGAGACTATTTGATGCACGATCCGCTTCCACCTTACGTTTTCGAATGGCGTCGATCTGTCTCTTACGTGTCGCGCCGCTGCTCACCCCCGCCGCGATGTATTGGCAGAGTTGACGACGAAGCCGGATCACACTGCCTATGAGTTCGCTCGCTTGGCCGCGTTGTTCGGCCTTCTTACTTCATGTTAAGGCAAGAGAATACAGGCAGCAGGGTTCGGTGTCATGGCTGACCGAAACGGGGCTCTGACCTTTAATGACAGGATTATTTAGACGATGATGACGATAGGGATGCTGACAGCACATACCCCACGGAGGGGATTCAACATACTCCCACCGCCGCAATATGCGTCTGCCACAAACGGGTTCAGGCATAAACCGCGCACCGTGGGCAATCTAGCTTCCATTCCGGAGCTTTTCTGCTGGAGCTACGTACCGATAATGTTCAAGCGTTGGAGGCTGCTGTTCCCGTACTATATATAGCAAGTCTTTCTCGGAGCAGTGCTAGTCAAGCGAATGCCGAAGGTTGCCCGAAGACTTCAACGAAAGCTCGGGCTCCTGAGCACTGCCAGTTTGCGGTGCAAAAGTGTGTTTCCGCGCATTTTCGCTCCTCGAGTCACACAGCACTTCGCACCCCGCCCGGAAGGTTAACAGAGTAGTGGAAAGTTCGTGAGTGTGGTGGCTCAGGAACTGGAAGGCTTCCGGGGTGATTAGGCACGGCTCGCTCCGATGAAGGCTCGCTGTCGCCAAAGGTTGCTCAATCCTGTCTGCTCGAATGGCTTCTCAGTTCTTTTACTCCGTTGACTTACGACCGCGAGATAACAATTGGAAGGGCAATATTACGTGGTCATAACCTTTTGTTGTACTTGTCCAAGTCGGTACCCGTCACGTGACATTCGCTGGACTGGTACCTTTTCTCTTCCATCGGTGCCTCAATCTTCGTTGCAGCTTGATAAGGGCCGAGCGTCGTAATAACGGGATGGAGGGCAGAGGGTCGGTACTTGCATCCAGGGGGTGAGACTGCACGCTTTCACGGGTTTGATGCCGATGGTGCATGTCCTTAGGAGATGGCAATATGGCCTCCCGCGACTTCTTGTCAATCTTGAACTTTCTTGTGCAGCTCCTGGTCTTCAGAGGTAGCCGACGGCTACATCGGAAATTTACGGGTTTCCTGGTCTTCATTTTCCTCTTGTGAGTAATCTTCAGTGAGGCAACGGTGTTGGAGGTTGATTCACGGAAGGCTGTAGGCCGACGGCACTTTCTCTGACACGAGCCCTTCCCGGAGGTAGCAGTGTATTCATGAGCAGGGTCTATGCATGCCGCAGTTTCTGGACCTGCTCCGTCAAGCAGACTTCCTCGGCACGCATTGGATGGTGGCAGGCACGCACTCGTCGGTACGGCTTCAAGTTCAGGGAAGCCTTCACCGCACATGAAGTCTGGGACAAACATGTACTCAAACTGACCTGGTAACGGCTCAATGCGCGTTTAATCAGGTGCTTGAGCTACGTCCAATTCGACAGGAACTGTTTCTGCTTCACCAAGCTTCATGGTTGACGGTAGGTTGTCGCCGTCCCCGTTTCGGCGACTGGGCGTGTTTTCGACGAACGAGTATAAGAACTCTCTCGGGGTGTTGAGGAAGACGGTCATTTCGGAAAACGATGTAGATTTGATGTCTAAAGGCTGCTTGTTTTTTAGGCACTGTAACCAATGTTGGAGGTGAGCGTTTGCTCTGAAGAAGCAGAGGGTGTATCTATCCGCCTCCTCTAACTCCTGCTCAATTTCCTCTTCAACTAAGTCAAATATATCAGAATCCAATTCGATTAGATCACTTCTGATTTGTTGCAGGTTCTCCAAGTTAGCCTTCAGCTTCGTCACGTCGCAAGATTCTGAAATCAACAGCCGGTCGCTACTGGTCAAAATTCCCTTAAAGTCGGTACGGATATTGCTCCGCAACGAACGCAGAGCGTCCAGCTCACCAGCTTGCTCTTCGGTAGCAGGACTGTTGGTGCCAAGCATGGTGAACTGGACGGGACAGGGCGTGTCTGCGTCGGTAGGCGAGTTGCGGTCGGTTTTCGTCGGTGCACCGAGGATGGCCGCGCCCGGTGTTGGTCGGGTCTGGTTGGTCACAGGTCCCTCGAGGCCGGCGGTAGGAACGCCAGTGTTGGCGTGGGTGCCTTCGAGGGAGTCGGTGGTCAAATGCGGTCGCTGACAGCCATAGTTACAGGTAGCTCAGGGTGAGTCGGTGGTAAACGGTTCTGGGTCTCACATGCCTGCTGCCACTGGCATCCTTACTGCTCTCCACTTCGGTCCCTGATCTTCTTCCCGGGTTTGTCGGCACCAAATGTTAAGGCAAGAGAAGACAGGCAGCAGGGTTCGTTGTCATGGCTGACCGAAACGGGGTTCTGACCTTTAATGACAGGATTATTTAGACGATGATGACGATAGGGATGCTGACAGCACATACCCCACGGATGGGATTCTACACTTCATACGCGGTGTACTAGAGTAGCCGCCCAACTTTTGCTACTATCGAGTGAAAGCGCTTGCTACGGAGCGCTTGAAAGAGGCGTTGTCCAACAGCCGTTTAACTTTTACAGACACCGACGCCGCGACGCCGGACGCCGGACGCCGGCCTGTTTTCACAAGGGGTCATTCAATGCTTCTTCCGTGCAAAATGCGAGAAGGATGTCGCGCACTAACGAGACAGCTTTCGTTCACTGCAGATGACGCTCATCGACGAGGAAGTGGTGGAGCCAATCAAAGCTGCGGGCGGGAACGTGAAGGTGGCCATCACCATGTCCCTGCTGGCCCGAAGCTGCCCGGCCGGCACCGTCTACGACGGAAACACAGATGCCCTGGACCAGTGCGTCAGTGAACCTCTGGACACCACGAAGGTACACCGTCGTTCTTAAAGGGACCTTGCAACACATTTTTCACATTTAAAAAAAAATCTTAAATGCTTGCAGAACGTCGTCACCCAACACACCCAGTACTTAGATTAGGGAGTCGCAAAGTACCTCAGGAAAAATTACTGCTCTGTGCCCATCACATAACTTGGAAACTCGTTCAAAAGATTTTCTCTCTTTCCCGGTCTTGACGTTCTTAGACGGCCCGAATTACGTCACTGAGACCATGTAGCCGGTTTACTTCCGTTGCAGCAAGGAACGCTTTTCGATAAAAACTAAAAAAAAAAATAAAGCCACAAAAACAAAGCAGAAACGGAAGGCGTATCTGCTGCGACGAGCAAATCACGAAGTGCCGCTCCGTGCTGGCGATAACTGCTGGCAATAACTGCTGGTGATAACTGCTGGCTGGCGATAACTGCTGGCGATAACCGTGCTGGCGAAGGTTCGCAGTCCTTTCAGACGCGAACGAAAGAGTGAAAGCGTTTATCGAAAGTGTTGCAGGGTCTTTTTAACAAGCCCGAGTTTGATGTTTTGCCCTAATTATATAGCTTATTTGAGCGAAGTTCACGCTAAAAGTAGTATCAGTAAGATTCTAATGAAACAATCTTTCGAATGAAACAAACTTGTGTTTTGTGTGCGTGAAGTCAAAGTAAAAAAATAACAAATTAACAAAAATTACAAAAGAACACGAACAAAACAAAAGTAACAAAATAGCAGGGTTTTGAAGCACTGAGTATTAAAAGCGACGCTAGTTCAGCTACCTCTGCTGAACTGACCCAATTTGGAAGTCCCTTTCTAAGTCGGCAGTGGCACATGCATTCTGCGCATGAAGGAAACAGAGAACTCTGGCTGAGCACCATCTCCCTCTCCCTTGAAAGAAGTCGTGGCCCTTCCTTCGCGTAATAAACATTTGCGGTTAATTACACGCCAAAGCACATTTCCTCGCAAATCTGATTTTTTTTTGCAAACAAGCAGTTCTGAAATATCTAAGCGCGCTCCAGAGCAGAATTTCTACGGCAAGTACTTTTCGAGATGATCTGAACCTCAATATGGTACGTTGCTACAAAAAATGTTGAAGCTATACAAAACTTCCCGCAAATTATAGGAATCAAGCTCAATAGGTGCAAACTTTTCTTATGTGCTCACACAACAAATACAAATGCCTCACATTCTGCTGAACGCACACAAGCGCTGCACACGCACACGCATGCACACAAACACAAAAGACGTCACGGTTTGCGTAGCAAATCCCACTTGCTATAGCAGCATAACAAACGGTGCCATAAAAAACCACGCTTTTTCGTAAACCAAGCGTTTTCTAGTCTGTTGAAGGTCGTGCCTGACGCAGGCGTAGGAGCAGGTTCCCAGACCCGCCCGCGGCTTCGCAGGAACCAGTTCCCGGACCCTCCGGTAGGAGGTGCAGTCGTCTCTCAGGGGCGGGTTCCTCTCCTTTCTGATAGGAGAGGGAGAAAGGAGGGAGCCTCTCGCCGTTGTCGTGGAGCTGGCGATTGCGTTGAGCGAACCGTAGAATGTGCGCGGCGACGGTGCTGTCGTACGCGGGCGAGGACCCGTTGACGTTCACGCCGTTACAAGAGAACCACAGCTCAGCTGTTTCAGCATATGTCACACTGGGTGGAACTGGGTTTAGTTTTTTTTTAACCGCAAGTGCTCTTGCGCAACGTCTCGACGTTTCGTACGAAATGACTGCTTGAGAATGCTCGTGCAGCGCTATACGACGCCTGCCGACTTTGTCGGGACGGTATGGCTTATTCATCTGTCAACGCAGATATGCCAGCTGCTGCCAGCATACATCCAAGGCCACTACTATTCCTTCATGACAAGGCGCTACAATGGCGGCAGTAACAGCGACCTCACCGAGGACGTCTTCTTCGAGACGCAATATACGGTGCCACGAAAGGTAGGCGGCCCTTGCTTCTACATTACAAGCATAGCTAGGGGAACTTCGCGAGGAAATTTCTCGCCATGACCTTAATTTTTAAAGCCGTTTTCAACTCCCGGGGAACCACATTCCTTAGCCAAAAGCATTTCTACATTTACGATGAACACGAACACGAAGTAGACATGTATATATAGGCAAGGCGTTTCAAACTAGTTAGTAGCATTGGTGGCTTGACGTTTAAATGTGTGCATTGTTTAGCGCAAACAAAACCTGATACGTTGATAGGTATTTGGTAAGAACAAGTACGTAACTGAGAATACGAGTGTTTTTTTTAATTGTCAATCACTGGAATCTCAAGTGAAGCAAGTAAGATACGGCTTCAAAAAATCCGAGGCAACCTAAGCAAATATTATGGGTTCTAAATGGGAAAGCATGAAAGTTTAGCTGAGAGAATGAGCTGAGTTTATTCACCTCGCGTTGTGGAAGGGCTTCGCAATGTTGACGCTCGAGGTGCTCTGCTTTGCGACATGCTTTAGCGCTTTCGAATGGCTTCGATCTGCCTCCTACGCGTTGCACCGTTGCTCGTTCCGTGTGATGGAAGAGTTGACGACGACGGTGAATTTCTCTTGGGGTTCTTCCGCTCCCTTCATCTGTGGTATATGGAGGCGATGACCACATTTCGCTACTGCCGAGTTCGAGCTCGCGTTGTGGAACGAACAACCCGTGCAGGGGCCGTTTTTCTACCAGAGACGCCTTTGGCGCACGCCGCCGTTTTCACTCAAGCTCGCTCCGCGGAACGCCTTGAACGCTTCCAAAGAAGCCATTTTTCTGTTATAGACGCTGGTTCTTTTCGTTCAATGGGCTATTTAGGAATTTCGTCTTTACAACGTAGTAGAGCGAAAAAAGGCAAAATGAAAGCGCAACAAAAGATACAGCGAAAGAGAAAGACAATGGCTCGCGCTGTCAGCTCGAGTGGTGCCAATAATCGCGTTCGGTCTGTTCAAAACACGCAAATCCGTTCAACTTCCACTTGGCGACGTGGAACAAAACAAAACAAAAAAAATTTGCTCGTATCTGCCCCTTTTGTTGTAAATGTCGTCAAAAGACGATAGTCTTTGTAGACATTTGCCAAGGCAATGCCCCCCTTTGCTTTTTCGCTCACCTCTCATGCTGTTTCTGTTCCGTCGCGCTCATCCCAAGGTAAACACACTAAAGGTTTTCTCAAGGCGGTTTGAATTTACCAAGTTCCACTGCTACAGGCGGGGTTCCTCGATGCCAGCGTTGCAGTACGGCAGGGACGCGCGCGAATCGAGGCGCCGACTTCAAGGTTTATACAACCACGTTGCCGTGCTCCACGTGCGTTCCAAGCAGAACGTGAAACCTAGATAGTGGAACCTTTCTTTGCTGTTGCCGCGTGATTTCTCATATGCCGCCAGGAGGTGGCGGTTTTCTGCAGTAGATGTAGAATATCATTTGCTATCGAAAATCAAGCACCCAGGAATTTTTTAATAAAGGAACACTGTAAATGTCCCTCGATGACTAATTTCCTGTCTTATATTTGTATTATGTCTGGTGCTTGTTAAACAAAGTTGACAAGTATGAACGTATAAACCGGACTTAGACGTTTACATTTGGCTGTGAGTATATACGACTATTGCGCAGTAAGCATTTTACTTTGGCCGGGTGGCTGAATCGAGTTACAGACAGACAGACAGACAGACAGACAGACGCACAGACAGACAAACAGACAAAAATTTCTGGGTTTAAGTAGCCCAAGAAAGTCTATCGTCTTTAAAATACAAACTTCCCCACATGACAGTCTTGTCGCATGGATTGATGCACTCGAGCAACGACTGCGGAAGCGCACGAGGACAATATCATTGCCGAAAGAACACCCGGTAACAGACACGCATCTCCTCCACATTTAAGAAACCAGGCAGAGTCCTACAAGGCGGTGGCGTAAAGAAAAGCACAATAAACGCCTACAGCGACGTATTGCTGCCCTCAACCAACAAGCGCAAGACTACTCCAAAACCTTGCAGAAACAGAACTGGGCATCTTTGTGCAACCAGCTTCAACGTACGCTAAGCAAAAAGAAAAATAAGGCACATACTGCGCACTCTTATTGACAAATAACGGACACGCACCATTACCACCATTACTCCCAACCAAATTCACCGACCGATACAAACCTAAGACTTATCACTTCAGTAACTCCTACAATCAGTTCGATGGAAGATATTTGGCCGTGAATCTAAATACCAACCACCAAATGATTCTAGGAACTATACTGGAAAAGGCAATATAGAGCTAGACTCCCCATACACAATCGAATAACTTTATTAGAAACTAGAAATTCTAAAACGAAACAGCGGCCCAGGACACTAGAATAACCAACGGACTACTCCGCAATCTCGGCGACGAAACCATACAAGCCATGCTTGACCCTTTCGATGAACATTGGGAAGCCGAAACTCTGCCTGAACAGTGGAAAGGATCGGATATCATCCACATACCAAAACCCCACAATCCCCTAGGACTTGACATCTCCGACCTCTCTCTCTTACGTCTTGTGTTGGCAAAGTTTTGAGCACTTGGTTCATAGACGTCTCTCCACGCAACTCCAAACAACCGAACAGTATCCCAACACCCAAGTATCCCAACAACAGTATCCCAACACCATGTTTGGCTTTCGTACCGGACTGTACACTCAAGACGTGCTGCTACAACTCAAAGAGCAAGTAATTCAAAACCTTAGCCGCAGCCATACCAAAATGATCATGACTCTCGATGTGCAGGGAGCATTTGATAACGTGTACCATTCGGCAATTCTGGACAAGCTTTCCGCTACACACTGCGGCCATCGAACGTTCAACTATGTCAAGGGTTTTCTCCACAACCGAACGGCCACACTTCGAGTTGGCCCGCACTCCACCTCACTTTTTGGCACGCCTGCGCACGTCACATCCCAAGACGCCGTTATATCATATCCCCCCTTCAATATTGCTTTACTCCATCTACCCGCAGTGCTCGACTACATTACAGACCCTTTACCATGGTTTCTATGCGGACGACATCACGCTGTGTTCAACTAAACTGAGGGTCAGTTGGAGCACAAGACACTCTACAGGCAGCCATAAATACCATCAACACATATCTCGTACTACCATGGCTAGTCTGCCAAGCCGGGAAGTCCTGGTCCTTCGATCGCGCACACGAAGTAGATCTCCTGAACCCCCATTGACTCCTAATCTGAAGATCCAATCCCAAAGCGCCTACTTTACGTATTGTGACGGGGATGTTCGGCTATGTACTGAGCCGACGGGTATGCGTCAGTGTCTGTGCTGGAGAGAGGGTCTGATGAGAGCTCAGCAGCTAGAAGAGGAAGTCGACGACGATCGCTCTCGACTTGGTTCGTGCGTGAATCTGGACACTCTGCTCTGGCTTCCCCTTGTAAATACCTTTGGTTAATACAATACCTTCCCCGTAACAGTATTTTTGCTTTTTCTTTCTATCAGAATGGCGAGGGCGCTTCCCTTATCACTAAACTCAACAAAAAGTGCTCCAAGCTTGCTCATCTAATCCAGCGCGTAATCTACCAACACACAGGGCTACGAAAGAATGAATGTTGAACGATCATGCAACCTCTACTACTTAGCTGCATCACCTATGGGACTCCGTATGTTGAACTTAAACCCGCGGAATTGAGAAAACTTGACATAAAAATACGGAAAGCCTACGAAACCGCCCTTCCTCTGCCCACTTTTAGGCCCACACAAAAACTCCTCGAACTGGGTACTCATTACATCCTGGCGGAGGTCCTTGAAGCGCAACGCACGACTCAAATTCATCGCCTTCAACTTACTCCATGAGGATGACACCTGCTCGGTTTTCTGTAACATGGCACCCCGACAGCGCAAGACACGCCCCACCCGCTTCTCATTTCCGTATGTCAACGCATTCGCGTCACCCCTACCACAAGACACATGCACCCAACTCACAATAGTGGCAGAAGTCTAGCTCGTGTCCGCACGCTACAAAGAAGACTTTACAGGGACTCACATGTCCGATATTCAGACATTGCGTGCACTCAACATGACCGTCGCACCATAATTGTGGCGCTCGCCTCCACGGGTACCACGATGACTGCTGTCTCGTATCGCGGAATCTCTCCCGCTATCACTGAATTCATCACCATAGCTCACGCCGCTACCACGCACCGCAATCAACATCCCCCACGATAGTTACCGGCTCTCTCCAGGCCTGCGTACACTGCCGTGGTGGACAAGGCCCGTTGCAAGAATTCACCTTCTGCAAAAACTTCCCCCTCAACTGTACAACACAATAATATGGACCCCTGCTCACACCATTCTGATAGGGAGTGAAGCAGCCCACGCTGCAGCGCGCGAGATGCACAGCAGGGCATCCTCAGCATCCGAATCATCAGCCATGGAAGGCATCATCACCGACCCATTGACAACCAGTGAAGCCCCTCTCCCCCACTACAAGCACCTTCGCTACAAACATCCTCCACCACACCCCTCCCTCACGCACGCACAAGCATACTCCTAACGACGCCTACAAACAGATACCTACTACAACTGTACACGACTTCACCAGATTGCTCCTACGCTCTACCCGAACGCCTGTCAACCATGAAATACCCCAACAGACACTTTCCACTTTGTCACTAAATGCCCGCACTCTCCACCTCTACCTCCCCAAATAACCTCCACCGCTTCCCGCGATCAGTGGGAGAGGCTGCTGACTAGCTCCGTGCGTGAAGATCAAGCTATGCTGGTCGACCGGGGTGTGACGGCGGCATCCTCTCGCAGCCTCCTGCACAAACGAGACCCCATCCCTTACCCTTACGCCTTTGCTCTAAAATAAACGCTCATTCATCATAATATAACATGAAAACTTATGCACTCTGCGCCTCCTGCGTGAATAGAACTGTTTACGTGGCCAACACCATAGCTCACAGTGGCCGTGTCACCGTTAGGCAGTTTGGATAGCTACGGTATTCGCACTGGTTCACTGCAGTCCATGCGACTTCAACCGCTCGGTCCAACCAATGTCTGTGCATTAAAACCCCATTAAATTATTCCATACTAGTCATATTACACATAGTTTTGACGAATAAGACTATCATTTACGGCAGCGTACTTATGGGATTTGTTACTTTGCAAGCTTCGCTTCCTCTGAGCATCCCTCGGAGGAATGTTTTTTAATTTTTCACGATGTTCCTTGTAGATGACAAAAATATGGCCAGAGCAAGTAATTTTTTGGCGTTGCGCACGTAGGAAATTGCGATGCGCACGAAGCATTGCTCCTTTGACATACTTTATATTTCGGCCGACCACAGCAGGTTATTGCCACCGACTGTACGAATGTGTAGGTTTGGGGTATTCTACATTGAACATTTACCCGAGCGAAACGACACGACGACAACAGATGAGATACATCGCACCGTGCATCTCATCTGTTGTGGTGGAGCCGTTTTTGCGTAAATGCACGATCAGACTGTATAAATGAAGAGCTCATATCCGCTGACACGCCATAACGGCTTCTACACGCGTCTTAGTCGACACCGAAAAAACTTCCGCGGTTAGTGAACATTAGCTGCGGATACAAAAAGCCAGACAATTATTGTACTGACAAGGAGGCTTGAAGGGACCGACACAGCATCCACTCACGTTAACTCATCAGGTAGATGCAGATTTTAGGCTTTCGTAATGTGGATACCCTAGTGGTGTATTGAAGAGAAAGAGAGAGAGAGGAGAGGGATATGCCTTTACTAATATACCTAGTGCCTAAGGAAACAATATTTTTAAGGCGAAACTGTCTATGCTGCACCTGTGGCTTCCGTCCACCCCAAAACGCACTGCAGAAAAGCCAACTTTCTCTGCCGGTGTTGATGATTGTGGCTGAAGTAAAAGAAGGTTGAAACGCGAAGCTTTCTCTGATAGAAACCCAATGTCCTCAAAGTCCAAAGTCCAAGTCCGAAGTCCAAAACATAACACACAAGACGCACTGAAGAAAAGCCAACTGACAGAATGGGTTTCCAAAAGGGCTCACCAAGAATGAGTAAAGAAACTACATACAAGAAAAAAGCGCTTCTCGCGGCCGAAATCAAACCTGGTCCCCTCGCGTCAAAAAGCCGACGTCTATTCGAACGCATCATTCCGACGCCGTAGGAGCAGTTAGATTTTTGAATTTTGGATTTTGACTTTGACTCAGGTTGCACGGCAGAAAGTTCCGAGTTTTATTGATCTTTCTCTTTAGGAACGGGCCTTATTTCTTTTACCAACTTTCTTCATCACGTCTATTCGATTGCATCATTCCGGCACGGTAGGAGAAGTTTGGATTTTTGGATTTTGGGCTTGACTCAGGTTTCACGGGAGGAAGTTCCGAGTTTTTACGATCTTCCTCTTTAGGAACGGGCCTTAATTTCTTTTATCAACTTTCTTCATCACGTCTATTCGATTGCATCATTCCAGCACGGTAGGGGAAGTTTGAATTTTTGGATTTTTGGCTTTGACTTTGACTTAGGCTGCACGGGAGAAAGTTCCAGGTTTTAACGATCTTTCTCTTGAGGAACGGGCCTTAATTTTTTTACCAACTTTCTCATCATTCTTCATCACGTCTATTGGATTGCATCATTCTGATACGGTAGGAGAAGTTTTGATTTTTGGATTTTGGACTTTGACTCAGGTTGCACGGGAGAAAGTTCCGACTTTTAACGATCTTTTTCTTAAGGAACGGGCCTTAATTTCTTTTACCAACTTTGTTCATCACGTCTATTCGATTGCATCATTCCGACACGGTAGAAGAATTTTGGATTTTTGGATTTTGGACTTTGACTTTGACTCAGGTTGCACGAGAGAAAGCTCCAAGTTTTAACGATCTCTCTCTTAAGGAACGGGCCTTAATTTCTTTTACCAACTTTGTTCATCACGTCTATTCGATTGCATCATTCCGACACGGTAGAAGAAGTTTGGATTTTTGGATTTTGGACTTTGACTTTGACTCAGGTTGCACGGGAGAAAGCTCCAAGTTTTAACGATCTTTCTCTTAAGGAACGGGCTTTATTTTTTTACCAACATCCTTCATCATCATCACCATCTGGCAGCGTTGTTCCCCAGTGCTTTGTGCGTTATCGCTACACAGCGTACGCGTGATGCTCCGCTTCCCTGCAGGCCTACCACATGCTGGCGCAGCTGAAAGACGCCAAAGTGCCCCTCCTTGCCTTCGTCATCGAGAGATCCGACCTGGACCTTCAAGAAAGTGTGGTTTATACTGACCATTTTTCGAAGAAGGTCAATTGCTCGGCACAGCCGCTGGGGATCCTCGAAAGCACGAAGCGCGAAATAATGGGATTACTTCAGCAAACAAAGTAGATTCATGTATAATACCGTATAGTTGTTCATGTATGCCTCTGTGAATAATAACTTAAAGGGCTTATGTCGTTGCACGTTTACTGGTTTGACAGTACACGTATGTCATTACGACAAACTTGTAGCAATAGCGTAAGAAATTTTCCTTGTTTCGTACAGAGTGTTCGTGAGTTTTAGTGTGCCTTCTGTTGTAGTTTGTTAATGGCATTTTGCTAAAATAGCACACACCACCTGCTTCCTTTGTTTACGTCAGTGTTCTCTTGTATTCTACGATGCTCTCTGTCAATCTTCAGTGCTGTGCTTATCTTTTATTCAAAAGAATTAGCACTAAATAAGTTTAGCAAGCTGCGATAAGTTTGTGCAATCTTGAAATAAAGGCTATTGTTTTTTATGAGACATGACTGCAATAACATTCAAATAAAACAAAACATGCCATTGGCTTTTTTTCACTGTACTAACTGCTGTGCTCTTATTCTTCGTTTGCGAGCGCTTTCATAACGAAGCTTTACTATAGCGCATCAAATCAATTGTGCGCAAGTTTGTTTCCTCTGCTGCGACGATATCTAGTACTGTCTTCAGTATTGCTGTCTGTATGGCTCTCTAGAGAAACAAAAACTTTTAAGGACTCAAGTCAAAGGCTTAGTTAAAGCTTAGCATACAGTTTCGCCAGTTCCGATCAAGTTTGTACTGTACAGAAAGGAACGCAATGTCGTGTACATGACAGTAGACAGCGATAAGACTAATGAAGCCACACATGTGACTCGTGTTTATTTTTTAAGTGCAGAGCACTTTAGGGCGGCGCCTTGTCGTCGTAGCTCGCTCGCTGGACCCAAGTAGAGCCGGCGTTGCGTCATAGCAGCTTTTGTCGTGGCGTAATCCAGAGGCTCCTAAAGCCAAGCGGTTTATATAGTCATAAGCGTTGGAAACTTGTGAACCGCTGGTGCTTGTCATACATCTCCCCGTTGTTTAGCGCAAAGAAAACTGTAGGTACATTTGAGGCAAGATATACGTAATTAGCCAGCAGCGCCCGCGTTCATTTAGTTCGGAACGCTCGTTGGGTTGGTTTTTACGACAGTGAGCGAAAAAAAGTGGCAGTGCAACGCCGGCACGTGCGGGAGGAAAACAAGCACAAAAAGAACAGAACTCCCCTGGCGCAGTTTCAGGCAGGAGGCGCGCGAGCACTGCGAAGGCGGGAAATTTGAATTGTATTGAGTGAAACCAGTGAGCGGATAACGGCGTTGTAGTCGATTATGGCGAATCACTGCTTTGTACTTCCGACAGCTTTCACATTGGGTGGAATGGCATTAATTTTTCTATCTCACTGCCGTTTGCTTAAGCAAACGTATATGGGTGCTTTCAGTTCGAACGTTTGCTCTACACGGAATCAATTAGTTTTTTTTTTGTTGTGATAAAATTTGTACGATGAAGAAATGGGCGTTATTTGGATGACATGCTACACAAGCAAAGGCAAAGTCAGACCGCTTATGAGATTTTTAATTCTGGCTGCTGTTAAAGCGTAAGAAATCTGTCACTCGCTAAATTTTCAAAACGGAAGCCCCTCACAGTGATGTTCCGTGCGGGGAATTTTCCCTTTTTCGGGGAATTTTTGGCTGTAATTTTGCCCAAAAGGGAGCAAGGGAATCTTTAATAGATGCAGGCAATTTTAGGAGTCGTGGAGTGAAGAAGAAAATGCCAGTAACCGGACTTCGCAACATTTATTACTTTGTTTTATTTTAAGAAATTTATGAATTTATGTTCAAATTTCCGGAGTCGTGTTCCCGCAAGCCGCAAACATCCGAGACCGCTTCCAATACAGTTCATAAAACAGAAGTGAGCATAGAGGGAAGAACAGTCCACGAGGAAGAGCTATTAAAACGTGAAGCGGCGGCGGCTAAAATGGTGAAGTCTGTTCGCATGTATTTCTGCGCACCATACAAATCGGTTGCGCCTTAGTTCGCGTGCTCGCAGTCACCAAGAGATGGCACCAGAGTACCAGCGCTGAGCTCAAATTACCTCGATTACCCAACAATGTCTTCTTTTTATTTTCATGCGGACAGTTTTTTTACCTAAATCGTTCGCATGAAAAGGAAGCATGCTGTTTGGTAAAAACCGTGAAATGCTTAGTCAAAGGCCGGTGAGCGGCAGATGAAGATGAATTTAGTTCACGCTGAAACTCTCATTCTCTGAGCGGCGTCTGCGTCCGGAAGTCTACGTAAAGAAGATGTAAGCGGCGCTGGCTTACGCCGAAAAACGAACAGAAATCCACGTAAAGATCCGTCCGCTGAAGGAAGAGAACGCAGGGAATTTCGCAGGGAATTCTCGAGAAACCTGCGGGGAAAGTATGCTAAAAATAGAGAATTTTTGAACCGAGAAATGGGATTTTTTTGCCCCAGTACGGAGCATCACTGGCCCCTCAGAGTGTATCGCAAAAGTGCCCTCAGAATACAGCTCAGTAATAGGGCAGAATCGGCTTTACTTCATGCACTCTGTGCATATGCATCGAGCCCATGCAATAAACTAGTTATAAAAGTCAACCAAAACAAACGCGAGTTTCAGTGAGGACAGTGTAACACGAATTATCATTTTCCCTGCCGTTGCCATGAGCGTCATCTTAAACAACCAGAAAACTTGGCGTTCTGTTCCTGGGTGGTGTTTGTAAAATGAATTTATTGTTACATTAAAAAAAAACTGTGGTTGATTCCTCTGTCATAGGAATCGGTAAAACACGAAAGTGAAATGTGCCGCAAAATCTGCATCGAAGCATGATTTGCGGGTCAGCGGCTGTCCTGTGGGTGTGCTTGGCGAGCGACGTCCTGCTGGCGGGTCGCTTCGGCAAAGGTGTACCGGCGTCATTTCCGTGACGGATATGACGTCAGGGGATAGAGAGAGAGAGAATAAACATTTATTGGTGAGCGTAAGAAAACCGGACACAGCAGAGCCACCACCCACCACCCACCTGCCCTATAAATACCTAGACGTGCACATATCATCTACCCTGTCCTGGAAAACTCACATCAATAATGTTGTTAACAACGCCATACGTACATTAGGGTATCTCCGGAAAAACTTTAATCAGGCTACTTCTTCTTTGAATTGCTTGTCTATAAAAGATTAGTTCGTCCAAAATTGGAGTATGCGGCCACTGTTTGGGATCCGGACACGGGGTCCCTCTGTTCCGAGTTAGAAGGCGTTCAGAATCGAGCATCGCGTTTTATACTTTCAAATTATCATCGCACATCCAGTGTTACATCTATGAAAGCAAGCCTATCTTTGCCTCTTCTTGAACATCGCAGAAAAGTGTTTCGTTTATGCTTGTTCCACAAGATTTATCATTGTAATCCCATCCACAGAAGCAGGCTATTGTCCAGTCCATCTTACGTGTCGTCTCGGGTCGACCATCAGCACAAACTTCACGTTCCATCGTGTCGCACAAACCTGTTTCAGGATTCCTTTGCCCCCAGCACCTGTGCAAGTTGGAATCACCTCCCTCGGTCCTTAGCTGAAATCGGCAATGAAATTGCTTTTCGTTCAGCCATAACCAACCTGATTTCATAACAAGTTCTTTTTTGTAATGTTTATCGTTGTTTTGCTGCTTTTGTCTGTATTATTGTGTATTTCCCACTCCCCTTTGTAACGCCCTCGGGCCCTGAGCGTAACACAAATAAATAAATAAATAAATAAATAAATAAATAAATAAATAAATAAATAAATAAATAAATAAATAAATAAATAAATAAAACTCTTCCTCGATAAACAAATTATACCGATAGCGCATATATGCATTCTTGGGCGGCACGTAAGCAGATTGCAGCGCCACGAAGTCACGCCAGGACCTCAAGATGCACAGGGCAAGTTATCTGTGTGCTGAAGAAATAATGACCAAATTCTGCAACGGCCTGAAGGAGGAGTCCATTCAGCTGGTTCGTGTAGTGACCGCCAGTCTTATCACGTACTCCATCCCATACCTGCCCCTGATCGATTTACTGCTTATATGCTAACCCGAAGTCTTCTTATTCCCGCATAAGAGCAATGACAGCAGTGGTTGTCCAACACAACAAGCACGTCACCAGCCTAACCCTATCCGGATACGACCCCTTACAAGCGGACGAAGTGGCCATCGCCCTCACCAACAACAGTTAAAGTCATCATCACAGGTTTGCAGCAAGCGCACCGGAACTTCTCATGCAGGCAAATTAACCAGACAACACACCAAATATTCTGCCAATTGCACCAAATACATCATGATCAGGGAACCCGCCCACTCTGCCGTCCCGGACAAAGAAATCGCGCACCTGTTGGGCCGGAGTTTATCCCGTGGGGGCCCCAGGAAGGGAGCAAAATAATCTAACCTCGGGGATCACATACACCGAGACAGCACTAATTTAGAACGTATCACATATCCGGCACCGCATGAACACCTAACGAAAGAGAAGGAAAGGAAGCTCCATGCACTCCAGGAAATTCCTTTCCGCATCCCACTAAATGTCATATATTGCACCCCACCGTATATTCCCCGCTATGCCGTTTCTGCGAAGCCCCCGCGGCGCTCTGTCACATGGTAGGGGGCTGCGTTCACGCCTCACTGCAATAGCGCAATACCTAGCTTTCTTCTTACTTTCTTGGGAGAGAGCTCTGACGAGCTGCGACTTCAGTGATCAGCGCCTGCTAGTGTTGAGGGCTGTTGAGGCTGGGAATTAAAGCTCAAGGGGTCTTGGACTAGGAACTCCTCGCCCTTGCTCTCCGCAATAAATCCGTTTATTCTGTCTCCCTTGCATAACCGCCACCGAGGAACTATTGCCCACAAGAATTCCCAACGCGCAATTTATCGAGGCCAACTTGACTGGTCAATAGGTCACCTGTAAAAAGCTCAAAGGCTCATGGGTACGTCGTGTGCTCCCGTCAAGTTCGAGATCTCGCCTGGGCCGGTGGCTTTCACGCGCGTGTGCGCGTGTTGCTTATTTGTCATAGAGTGCTTACCTTTCTGAGGAGCCCCTAGTAGGATTATTCATTGAATTCGCGATGCATGAGCGGTTTTTTTTTCGGCGGAAACAGATAAACAACAAGAACACACGCGCGTGAAAGCCGTCGAACTACGGGAGGCGAGGAGAGCTCTCGAACCGGAAGTGGCGGGAGCAGACGGTGTACCCATGAGCCTTTGCGCTTTTTATCGGTCATCTATTGGTGGTGAGCGCGACCACGGGCGGCGCTGCGAAGCGCGCCTCCATGACGTCGGCTTAGGGATTCTCGCAGTTGCTTACTTCACTCGATCTCGCTCTCCCTGCTATTTCTTTGCGCTCGGTTGACGTCTGATGCCTGCCCGCACCAGATTTTGCGCGTGCGTAACTGTTAATCATAATAGACTTAAAGTCGCATACACCAGCTCAAGGCGTGAGTTACACTAGAGCTTTGGATACCGCTACAGAAGAAACATTGCCGGCGTCGCCTCATTCCTTGCGAAGTCGGTCCTGTGCGGAGCGCGGAGAGTCGGAGCTAGGCGTCAGCTTCCGTATTTTAAGCAATCTTTCGAACAAAGGGAACAGCTAGCTGCTACTAACCGAAAACAGAGAAAATACAAGACCCAAACAAATTCCAGTCCTTCGGGGCTGTCGGCTTTGGCAGAAGGCTTTACGATTCCCCGTAATCATATGCAAGCTAAAACAGCTTTTTCAACCTTGCCGAACGCTCGAAAGTATTGTATCACAGCACTTTACGTTGTCTCATGGCCTCGAAGTATATCGACAGGCACTATGGGCTGCAAAAACTGTAGGTTGAGTTCCAAACAACCCACTGTGTTTATAGGCGCGTGCTACTTTTATACCAGGCTTCTAACCAGTCTGCAGGTTTATTGAGCAAAACGAGTCACGTATACGGTAAAAATAGAGTAACACTATGTTTGTTCAGACCTGGAGGGATATTTCGTTACATTTCTCTCATAGCCATATCTTCTCAATATTCAGACATGGGTTATAGGAAAACTGTACTCAAGAGGGGGAGAGGGAGGAAGAGGATAAAACTTTATTGAAGAGTAAACTCGATCTGATTAGTGGGCAGGGTCCTCCGTCCAGGGCAAGAGAGTAGGAGTAATTTTCTTCATTTCATAGAACGCCATCCCGAGTAGGATTTGTTCTTTATGCCTGGAAGGGTTGTGTTGCGACGTTGTCATCCCACCGCTGACAACCCATTGCTGCGTACGGGAAGGCGTACCCGAGCCGAGCTCCGTCGCCTCCGACATACGTGTGGTAGCATGGTTTGAAGCGAACGGCCAGCCAATGTTGTAGCCGTGAAGAAGTCCAGAAGCCGTAGGCAAAACGTAACTCGTTTACTTCATAGCGAGAGATGAGCCGAAGCCAAAGAACAATGCCCCGACGGGCGAGGTTACAGTACAGGACTCGAGCAGATTGACAGCATTGATTCACTGCTCAAACAGGGATGAAATACAGCGCTTGGAGGGGTCGTATTTATACCTAAAGCGCTAACGGTCGAAACAAGCGTTCCCTCTAGATTGTGCACCCGACACGAATGGAACAGGCACACACAACACTATTTCCAGAGTTCGTGAGCAGTCGGCAGTAGCGGCGCACGCTGAGTCCGAGAGAGGGCAGAGAGGAGGTCTCTGCAGCGGAGGCGGGGCTTCTGCAGTGTCCCTGGGGCCGGTCTCTACGTGTTGCGTCGGCACGCCATCGAATGTTGATCGCGCCGATAGATAGGCGCCAGAGATCCAGACAAGTCGAGGCGTGCAAGCGTGAGTCACCGACAGTGGGGCCTGCTTGAAAGGCGCACGTAGTGGAGGCTTCACCGCACAGCCGAGGAGTATTGAAACAAAGCCCAGCGACGGGGTCATTCGTAATAGTTGGAAAACAAAGCGCTGCTTGGAAATATTCATCGGTTTCGCTTCTTCTAATATATGTGCGTATACTATGTATTGCGTTCGTTAGCGAGTATATCAAACCGTCAACACCATAATCTTGTCCTAATTGTTCGGGTTGAGAGTTAATTCGTTACGATAAGGATGATTACGATAGAAATTCAGAGCACAAAGGCCGATTTCGAGTACTCTGGACAACTTTGTCTAGGGCGCGATCGCGGTGGCGTAGCACAAACCTTCTCATTGCATTTGCACGTGAATAAACAACGCACGCTGCGGATATGCTCCTTCTTTCACGAAGCCATAACAAAAACCAATATGTGAAGAACGGAATGCATGTCATACCTAAAGAAAATATCCACACGATCTTTGTAAGCCTCCCAAACACTCCCAAACCTACTAATAAGGCATTTGTGACGGTGCAGAAAAATAATGCGTTGGGCACAGAAAAAAAGGCATTCATGTGATACAAGTCAACAACAACGAAACAAATAGAAGACAGACGCTTTATTTCCTACTGTAAAATGCGCATGTGGGGGACCGCTGCTTGGTACGTAACACTAGGGTTGGGTATTCATAAGAGTATCTAAAAAATACTCTAGGGAAGCCTACGCATTCTGAATAGTTATCGGGGAGCTCTGAGTGCTGAACCTCGCGAATAAGCTAGAAAGATTACGTAGAATCCGAGCTAGTTGCATCATAATTGATTTCAATGCTGGTCTGCCTAAATTTAACTCTTTGTGTCCTGAGTTTAAATTTAGGCTGGCCATTATTTAAATCAAGCTAGAAAGGGCGGGTTACACACGATCGTCTGAGTGATGCTCTGAAAAAATTGTTCTCTCTCTTCTCGTGTGTTGTAAATATGGGGGGATACAGCTTGAAATTATTCAGGTGTGTCAGAAGCTTGCAAAAATACCTTAATTACTAGAAATACGCTTTTTTATGCACTCAAGCATCATAGCGGGCGGCTTCTAGCACAGACACTGCTTCCCCCTACAAGCGGAGTGTAGCAGACGACAGTGGTGCGAGTCCCTAAGCCGACGTCAGAGCCAAGGGGCGCCACTCAACATCTCACCGTCAACAGCCCCGACTCGGTGGCAGGACAATAGCCGACAACTCCCTGCTGTGGGAACTAAGACACTTAAGTCCCACAAGGCGATCCCACACTGCCATATCGGCAGTCAGTCTGCAGTATGCTCTCTAGTGATTTTATACTGCCTGTTCCAATTCTTGTCACCCAGATGTCTAGTTAGGCTTCTAGGACTACGCTGCTTACAAATCTGACCATCTTTTTCTTAAATTTCCAGTCCACTACACTGCAGATACCTATGCTGCATGACGCCCGAATTAAGCTCCAACTTCCTCTAAAATTTAAATTTACAGCCACACGCACCAAATCCACGAGAAACCTGAGTGTTTTTTTTTTATGTAGCTAAGTTACCGCAGCAGTACAATAGAAAGTCATGTCTTCCTTGCTAGAACTCTCTTGCAGCATATCTGGCTTGATCGTTTGGACTGTTTGTTTACATTGTCTACCATCCCCTCCAGACTTGAAAATATCTGCCGTCAACTGTAGAACCAAGCCTAGGAACCGGAGCCTTCGCAGCCCTCTAAACGCTCAACTGACGTTAGGAATTGCTCAAAAAGAAGCGGATCAATATTACCAGGAGGGACTGCTATTTGTAATGCTCCACGTTACGTCATAGCGTGCCATCCCCACGCACTTTGAAACTTTTACAAGATACGATGACTGCCTTAGTGTCCGGCAACCCCTCTTTCATAACGAGCATGTCAAAAGGAAGGATGTGGTGCATTTAATTAATCAGCCATACAATCACAACAATAAAGCATGCTAGCATTGCAACACGTTTTCTATTTGTGGCGCCGCGGGTCTCTACATAGTAATACCAAATAATTAAAAAATATTGATTGATAAATTTCTTCCAACGCCAAATGCCACCCTGACACCGAAGAACATGCAAGAGAAAAAAATAGCAGCATCTCCACTCCGTGGATGATGGCGAGAGTGCGGAGTACGAGGACTCAAAATAACATCCAAGTTGCGTCCCGAGTGACACCCGATTTGCGCCCCAACCGTCATTCGATTTCAGCCGTGAGTTGCACCTTGATTATTCCCGAAATGAAACTGCAACTCACGGCTCAAATCTAATGACGGTCGGGCGGAAATCGGATGTCACTCGAAGCGCAACTTGGAAGTCATTTCGAGTCCCCGTTACAGGCACCACTCCGTTACAGGCGAGGTAGTACGCCGTTTGACTCACGGTCGTAGCCCAGTGGGTAAGACGACTGACACTAACTCTGTCTGATCTACCAGACACAGGCTTGAATCCTGACGGTGCCTGTGTTATTTTTTGCGAGTGAAATGCTATACGCACGGACGCGGACGGACACTGTGAGGTACTAAGGTGCTCCGCACCGAAAAATTCCCGGGCCATCTCCACCAAAGTTAAACCTGAAGAGGGCGAAGCACACAGTGTTTTATTATTCTTGGCGCCTTGGCGTTTTTTCCAACGGAGATGAAACCATTGAGGGCTGAAGGTATCAAGGTCTGCTGCAAGTCTCGTGTCTTTGAAGCACGAAGTGTTCTAGCGCGAGGCGTTAACGAGTGTCCCGGTGGTTGTTTTAGAATGGGTTATGAAGCGTTTCAGCGGGAGGAGTAAACGAGTGTCCTGGTGTTTATTTAACACGCGCTATGAAGCGCTTTAACGCGAGGCGCGAACGAGTGCCCCGGTTTTAGCACCGTGACTACATCAGACGATGATAACGACGACAACAGGAGACGCCAACAGCCCCATCCCCTAAGGGGCTTTGCTCCTAAAATACTGTAGTGAAATACACAAAGCCAGATAAAAGTTTGACGCAGTTTAATTTTTTATGCTAACTGTGCAGCAAAGCGCATAGTTAGCACCAATTGGAAAACGCGCTCCTGCAATAGCTCGATGTAGCTGCAGTATGCAATAAATAAATAAAAAGGAGTAAATAAAAGCACACGCCAGAATATACGCAAACAACCAAGTGGTTCGATATACGGAATTTCTGCAGAAGCAGTCCGGTGTTTGTCCGCAGTTACACCTGTTACACCACGCCTAGGTAAGTAAGGAAAGAGAAGCGGGTGGTATTTGTTTTATTGTTCCGATATTACAATACAGCCACATGTGCAAGAATATCAATTTTTTGCTTTTACTGTCGCATTGTATAAACGTTTTTGCAAGTGTAAACGTGTTTGCAGAAATATTTCACGATGATGGCGAAGCTTCAAGCTATAAATGTACGAAAGCAATAAATGTAGGCCACACACAATTTTACCAACGTCATTACCGTATCGTCACAAAAACGCGCGGCACAATACGCTTTTGTTTCCAGCCTGCATAATGGAAGGGGCCGGTTATATGCGAACGCTTCAAGCTCACCACGATAACGTGCGTACATAAAAAACTCATAAGCAAAAGAAAAACGCAGCAAACTTTGCCACGACATGGGCTGTATCTGCGTAGTCAATTGCAAAGCGATAAACGAATACGTAGCTAGGAATTACATCTACGTAATTTCTTCTTCAGAGATCACGTTTTCAATTTCAGACTTCGTATCTTCTGTAATGCCCAGCTGATCAGCCGCGCACGTGACTCTCTGATTGCGATGGTCGGTAAAATTCACCGATTTCGTAATTTCCAGGTCGTATCTCTGAATGACGAAGGCAAGAGGGCTCACGTTGGCTCCCTTCAGCTGCTTGAGCATGAGGTAGGCCTGCAGGCAGAGACAGGAAAGGGGGAACAATAAGGCTGGCATTCTCGGGAAGCCGCAATCTAAAAATCAAACGCTCCTTCGTGAAACGGCAACAATGGTTGAGACGTCCAGCTTTTTCGTGAGGAATTCGTTTGCCCTTGTTGGGATTGGGGGTGGGGGGGGGGTTGCAGAGTTTTGGTGACGCGACGGTCGCCACAAGTAATACCAAGAAAGCTTCGCTTTAAATCCAGCCTGCTTCTATCGTGTCGGGATGGCGCATTCGGATAGACGTTGGCTTCATAGAGCGAGGGACCCAGGTGCGATTCTGACCACGGGGGGCGTTTTTTTCTCTTTTTGAGGCACTCCATGTGCCTTCGCTTATCATCACCTCATCATTATGTAAAACCCACTGTGTAAACTTAGCTTTCCTGCAGTGTGTTCCCAGTCTAAAATCACGACAGAAATACCGCAAAAATCTAACAAGAATTCCTGTCGCAGGACAAGAAACTTTGTTGTGACAACAGAAGTCTTGTTGTTACCGAAAAATCCATCTGTTGTTGCGACACACGTTTCTCTCGTTACGACAAGGTTAATTTTCTCAACGACAAACACTCCTGTAGTTGCGACACAACTGCCATGTACGCCACTCTTCACAATCGGCAATAACATTAAAACCCTGTAAAACAACTGATGGAGCATCAGGATAACGACGCGATAAATTCGCCACGACTGAACATCAAAATCAGGACAGGAATACGACACACGACACAACATTAGGATCGCTACACGACAAGAATACGACAAGACGAGAGTACGACACGCGAAAATACGACTAACTGCAGGCTTTGTTCTTGTCATTTTCGACGGGGTTTTCGTGACGGGACGGTCGCCAGCAGGAGGCATAGAGAGCTTTAATTTAAACAGTTGTGGGGATCGCGACTTTCACGGGAACCCCTTTCTGGCTAGCTTCCCATCGCGGCCAGCGTTGCACAATGCGCCTCGTTCGCGCGACGGGAGCCATACGGGAGGGCGCCAACGACCGGAGGGTTCGTTGTCGCCAGGGTGGAGGCGTTAATCCTTTTACTCTCTGCCTTACCCGAGAACCAGTTCTTCCTCTGCACTAGCGCCACGGTTCGGCGAGGTCTGGTGGGATGTAGCATGACGAGAGGAAGGTCTCTTGTTTTGGGGGATGCGGTAGCGCGCGGACGTTTCGGCGCGCTGGTCCGGACCTGGGGGCACGCGCCACAAACGGACGCTTCCGGGCGAGCTCGGAGACTGCACCCACGCTCGCAACGCGCGGCGCCGCGCTGCTCCGGTTTTCAATCGGAGAGTCGAACCATCTCGATCTCTAGCGTTGTTTAAGGCCTCGCTCCCAATTTTACAGTTATGGCCTACGATCAGTCTGTATGCAGTGTATTTGATTTGCACATTGCAATAAAGGCTGCCATTGGTGTTTTGCCCTTGTCGCCCCTGCCTTTGTCTGTCTCCGCAAACAACGGACCCGTCCGCAGCCGGCGCTCGCAAGGCATGTTTGCTGAGCGCGGATGGCTGCGGGGTGGGAAATAACAAGTGCGTGAAATGTAGAATCCCACAAAGTTGAGTACAATTTCACGGTCAGAAACACGGATGTGAGAGAGAACGGACACATACATCACAAGTCCGTTCCCTCCGCGTGTGTCCGTGTGTGTCCGTTGTCTCATTCTCGTGTTTCTGACCGTGCAGTCATACTGAAGTTTGGCGCATGGCGATGACTGACAGCCCGCAGAGTACTGCGGCACGTGCATAGCACTGCCGGATACTGATGACGACTCGGTACGGCATTTTTAACGCTGTCGTAATACTTAAGCTTCATAGGTCATCGGGGAATCATTGCACTAACAAAACCCGGCATGCGAAGAAATAAATTCTGGGCCACCTCCACTACCGTGAAACCTTGGGAGGGGCGAAGCATGCAGTATATAAGTGTATTTCTTGGCGCCTTGGCGTTTTTGCCAGCGGAGATGAAATCACTTGGGGGTAGGTATACGGCTTTGCTGTAAAAGTCTCTTGCATTTGAAGCACGAAGCCCTCAAGCGCCAGGCGTAAACGAGTGTCCCGGTGTTTTAAGTGCAGAGCACTTTATGGGCTCGCCTTGTCTTAGCTCGCTAACGGTCGATGCGACTGCCGGAAACAGGCGGCGCAGCGAGATAACGGACCCAAGTAGAGCCTTCTGTACTGTCGTCAAAGGGTCACGCTGAGGCTTCGAAAAACACGCGGTTTGAATAGTCATAACCGTTTGAACCTCGTGAACCGCTGGCGTTTGTCATACATCTCCCCGTAGTTTAGTGCAAAGCAAACTGCAGGTATACATTTCAGGCCAAAATCTGTGTTAACCAGTAGCCCCCGCGTTCATTTAGTTAGGAACGCTCGTTGGGTTGGGTTTTAGCATATAGCAAGCGAAAAAAGCGGCCGCGCAAGAAAGAAATGACTCGTTCGAAATGATGCAAAACAGCTCCAGCATAAGAAATTAAAGCAAGCGCAAAGCGAAAAGAACCTTCGCTGGCGCAGTTTCAGGCAGGGGGGGCACAAGCACTGTGAAGGCGGGAAATTTGAAATGCAGCTGTGAGCGGATAACGGCGCTGCAGCCCATTATGGCGAATCACTGCTCTGCACTTCGACAGCTTTTACATTGAGTGGAACGTATTTAATGTTTAAGTACGCGTTTCGTTCTAGCGTGGGGCGTAAATGAATTTCCCGGTGTTTTAGTACCGTGACTACGTGAAACGACGATTACGACGACAATTACGACGACGATTACAGAATACGCCAAAAGCCCCAGCCACTAAGGGGCTTCGCCCTTAAAGGGACACTGAAGTGAATTTGTCAAGCTCCTGTTTTTGCTTGCACTGCGTAGACTGGCTCAAATTAACAAACTTTTCAGTTTTTATCCGGTTGACAAGTCGGTAATTATTTTATAAAACTCGAAAAAAGAAAAAATACCATGCGTGGTCTGCGGCGGCCGCCCCAACTAAACGCTGTGATGACGGGAGGAGGTGCACCGTGATTGGACGATGTCCACGATTAGCATTCAAACAAGTTTCGGTTTCGGTTCTGCAAAACAACATGCTTGACATCCGACGGCATCGTTGGATGGGCATTCTCGATATCTCAGTAATCGCCGTACCGCGCTTCTGCCATGTTGTCGGCTGTAAAATGCCTAAGATAAGCCACCCAAGACGGCTTGGGATCGTAGTAATCACTACCCGAGGCCTACGCAGTGGATGGACGCCCTCCGCGTCACCGCAGACGCTCAAATGCCATGCGCTTTTCCGCCATATTCGGAGCTTGCCTCGCCCATGCTTGTATCGTAAAAAGCGTGTTTGCACCAGGCCAAGGGCCTGCTGATTCTGGCCTGTGCCCACTGCCCGCAAGCAGTCGGGGCTTGTGGCAACAGCACGCCAACGAGAACTGTCTAGCGTGTCAGTGTCAGTCTGCGCGCGTTCTGCGAACTCGCTCGTGGAGAGTGAACATTACGGCCCAAAAATGGTGAAACTCATTATAGAAAAAAACACCCGCCGAAAACGAAAAAAAAAGTCAGCTTACAAAAAAAAGTACCCTCGGGGATTCGAATTTGCGACTTGCAAAATACCATAACTAGCGCTCGAGACCAGTCGGCCACGGGCCAGCGCTGACGACGATGGAAATATAATGCATATAATGTATAACCAGCTTACAATTTTATTTAGTTTTAATGTTTTAGGCAGCTTAGGTCACTATTTGTTGTATAGCGCTTGTGCAGTAAGCGTCCCCTAAATTTCCACAATATCTCACGTCTAGCGAAGGCATTTCTTAGACAAAAAAATTCCCCCGCATTTCCCCGAGGGGGAGAATGTGAAAGTGCGAATGCACGGTTGTCGGCCCGCTTGCGGCGCTTGCGCTCGGCCCCCGCAGCCCACCGCCTCGCCGCCTTCTCTTCCATCTCTTCCATCGGGTTTGTAGTATCACGTGTACACCACGCAGTTATCAAGCCGCTATAACGTCGCTGAGTCGCCAACGCACGCCGCTGACGACGTAGTTTGAATGCGTTAAAGATATAAGGCGCGTCACTAACACTGATATCAGCGTCGCCTCCGTGGCTTGGTCGTTAGAGCGTCGCGCTGCGGCCGCAAAGTCCTCGGATCGAAACCTGGCGCCGGATGCTGTTTCTTTTTTAAATATAGAGGAGCACTGCGGACGCCGCCGCCGCCGCCGCCGCCGGCGGCGGTGGATGGTTTGGGGTCGCTTATAAAGTGCATTCGCACTTAAAAGCGTTCGCAGATTCGTAGTCGTGCTGCTGGCCATTGTGCTTGTTCACGCCGCGCAAAAACGTGCTTCCTGCTCCCTAGTTTTACTCTGTGCGGTAAAAGTTTCAGTTGATTTTTTTCCCTTAGTTCCTATATAGGCTTCGCTGACTTCTCCCGCCTTCAAGTGACCTTACATTTTCCTACTAGCGTACCAGTCAGCGAAGCGTCGCATGTGCGCTTGTACAGCGCTTCTGTGAGCGACTTGGATTTGGAGCTTGATACAGTGTACAAACTAACAAACTAAAGAAACGCACATTCTTCCATTCACAAACGTGTCGTGGCTTAGTTTCAACTGAGGGAACGAACTGCGACGACCTGTTGGCGGCCGGCGGACTAAACGCTGTACGCTGGGCCGACTGACTCTGTCAGATGGTCGGCGAGCCGTGCAGTAGCGCAGTTAGGCCAAGTCATCTCCTCCTGACGTCACACGAAAACGTCACAGAAAATGGGCGAGGATGCAGAGAGGAGGACAGCATTTTCGAAGTGATTTTTCTACTGAATAAATTCGCGTAAACGCACTCAGAGTGGTTGAGACATACCTGTAGACTCCGGATTACAATTTGCGCTAGTAATCCCGCAGTGTTTACAAATCACTTCAGTGTCCCTTTAAAAAGTTAGCGCTCATTCATGTTTTCCATTTGAAGGATTTTCAACAGCGACGCCGATTTGCTCGTACCACATGATATCGCTCTATTTTCCGCTTGTTTATTCTGTCTTCTTTTAATTCAGATCCCTTAGTATTGCTCATTTATTCATTCTTCAACACATGAGAAGTTCCTAGCCCTATTATAAGCAGGACTCTTTTTGTCTCTCCGTCATGTACTGACCGCACCATGCTGAAAAAGCGATGGGCGAGCCGTGAAATATTTTCTTTGAAAGCCTGTTTATAACTCCGGTACAAGAGATAAGAAGCAAGAAGAAACATCGAACCCTAGTCAACACCGTGCAAGTCTGACGCGTACCTGCATAGCAGCGACATTGCCAGATTAGTTGGCTTATCACAAGGTCGCGTTTTTTGGGGTCTTTTACGGCGACACTCTGTAATCAGGCTCGCCGTAGTGGAGGGTTCTATGCGAGGCAAATATCTGTAAATCACCGCAGGCTTTATTGAAGTGGTTTCTAAACATCGCCGTTACGAAGCGTAAGTGAAAGACATAGTGGTGGTGTCGCATGAACTGAACTAGTCTTCACACAATGACTACATAGCTTTAAATGAAACGTTTCAACAAAACCAATATCCAGCTCTTTTCCTGGACTATCGAAGCTAAGGGCATGGTAGCACAGGATGTGATGTGCGCAGTGAGCATATTTAGGCTGCAATTGCGCAATTTTTCGTCGCCACTTCTTTTGGCGTAAAAAAAAAACACGCGTTTCGTCTGCTTTACATTCATTTGTCGGCGCTATAGGTGACGGGTACAAAGCGCAAAGGCGCATGGGTAGATTGTTTTCTCCCGCGCAGTGCTGCCACTTCCGGTTCTGGAGCTCTCCCGGCCTCCTGTACACCGTCGGCTTTCACGTGCGTGTGTGCTTGTTGTTTATCTGTTTCCACCGGGGAAAAAAACGCTCATGCATCGGGAATTCCATAAATAGCAACGATTGACCCTACTAGGGGTTTATCTGACAGGTAAGCACCCTGTGACAAATAAACAAAACGCACACACGTGCCTGAAAGCCGCCGGCGTACGGGAGGGCAGGAGAGATCTCTAACCGGAAGGGGCGGGAGCAGACGACGTACCCGTGAGCCTTTGCGCTTTTTACCGGTCACCTATTGCTACGCATGCCGTATGCTGGCGCGTGAAGCATGTGAGCGCAGGCGGGGTCAACCGGAATAAAGCAGTTGCGTTTCAGAACACACAACTACCTATTTTTAGGACAGTGGCGTCATCTGTCCACGCACGGAGGACCAAACCATTGCTCCCGTTGAAATGAGTTAAAATTTTTAGAAAATTTAAAATAAAATGCACCACTTACTTTGTTTCTGTTTATAAAAAGACTAGCGTTTCGCACGCACGTGTATCAATGCGAGTTTTCTATCGTAACACTCTTTACACATCACTTCTGATATATAAAATATTAAAATTCTTATATTAAAACTCTTATGTTAAAATTCTTTGCCAGCAGCGCACCGAGACAAACTCACTATTTCTGTCGCATTGTCGAATCTGATTGCCCCCCAGCAGAAAAAAAGGAAGGAAGCTCGTACTAACGCGTAAGACTTGAAGGTACCCATGCTGTGCGCAACCTTCATGACCTTCGCGACGGTTAAAGTTCACAAGTGCAGCCGATTTGCTTATTCTGCGCGCCCGCAACGACCTTTAGTCCGTATTTGTTGTTATGAAGGTGAAGAAGAAGCATATCGAAGAAGTTGAACGAACAAACGAAACGAGTGCACTTAGCAAAGGCTTGTTTAGGGGCTAGTTGGTATATTCTTGAATTCCATATAACCGTGCGCTGCATATTTGGACGAGGACAGTGAAAAGACTAAACGATGGTGCGAAATCGTTTGGTTTGTCTTTTCACTGTCCCCGTCCCTCGTCCAAATATGCAGCGCACGGTTATATTGAATTCAAGCGGGCACACTTAATAAACTAGGCGCCTGCCGGTGCATCACGCGTTCTACGTCGAGCAGGTGATTCCTCTCCCCACAGGCACAGTCGAGTAAATAAGCCGTTTGGCTATCGGTTCTAAGTGACGGCCGTAGCAGAGTGGGCAATACGACTGACTCTAACTCCGTTGATCTACCAGACACAGTTTCGAATACTACCGCCACCGTTGATCTGAGTTTTGTTAAACGGCGGCATCAACAAAATGCTAAACAGCTTCGGTGTTAAAAAAAAAGATGGCACAAAAATGAGACAGCTTACTTTTCGCGAAACTGTGTACTGAGTCTCGAAGAAGATGTCTTCAGTGAGGGAGCTATTTCCGTCTCCCGAGCGCCTTGTCATCAAGGAATAGTAGTGGCCTTGGACGTGGGCTGGCCAAAGCTTGCACATCTGCAAAAAGAAGGTAGATAGTCTTAGTTCCTCATTCCTCGGCCTATCTCCTTGGATGCGTTAGCTGGGCACGAATATTTACAAAGACTTGTCTAGATCTCTCCTAACGTCCTAGATAACCCAGACTTAATTTTGCCAATGAGGAAACAGGGCCCCCGCAGAAACATAATGTGGATACCCGTCTACAGGATTTTTTTTTAAGAAGCTTTACCGTTCCATGTTTTGTTTAGTGTACACATCCGATGCGTTCCGTCATTTATTAATTTATTCACTTGCTAAAGTCGGCTGTGTTCCCGTTAAATGACACAATGTTACGCAAAAGGGTACTGCGTCAAACAGCAGCACAAGACACGTGTTAATTACTCCCTGTTGACGATGCGGAAATGTGTAATGTGAACACCGCTACTGCGACAAGAGACAGGGTTTCAGAGAGTGCTAAGCAAAACAAAAAAAAAATGGCGCAGCTTGCACCAGTGGTGCAGAGCTGGAGAAAAAGCGGAGTTGAGGGTAGACCTAGCTTCTTCCGGTTTTGCTGAGTTCTGCTAGGCGTTGCTAACTTTTCTCAGGTTTCGCGATGTTCTTGCTAGTTCAAAGTGGGACCAGCTTGAGCACATCGTGACCTCCTACGTCAAAGCAAGAGGTGCCATGCAAACTGATTCTATGTAAATTGACTGATCAACCTTGCAAGTTAGTGCACCATAGACGTCTTGCTTTCCCAAAAGGTTGCGAATATTCTCTGCCTTCCACCACCTAGACTTTCTGTACATTTTCAGGTGCCAATGGCACCGATATATTTGTGAAAAATGTAACGTCCCAAAACGCTTGCCGCAAAACTTTCTGAATCAATTCGTCTGAATAAGAGAAGATGAGAAAAATCAAAAGATTTAGTTGTCATGACAGCGGTACTGCCGACCATTACGTTTGCAGTTCGTGGAAGCCAAAATAAATTGATATTCCCTTTCACGTCTTGGAACCTTCCGTCAGGAATACGCTGTCAGCCTTTGAGGAACCTGACTGCTGAACACGCCGATTCATTGTAGACGATGCGAAGAGAAAAGTTTGCTTCGTTGATTTTGACACGATTCGCGATTGCTTTTACCCGCGCCTCGAGTAAGGGAAGAGAGGCGACGCCGCCTCTGACTGCTATAGCGTTTTTCGAAGCATGTCAAAGTTTGGCAAGATTTCGGGAAATCTTGCGACGCTGAATGGAAACTGCATGAAGTTTTTGCAGAATCTGTACTCATGTCCGTCCGATGAGGTTCTCGGAATGGACGAATTAATCGACAATGGGAAACACGAAGAATGGCGTAAAAACCGAAGGTTTCAGTATGCGAGCAGCTCTCTATATATAATTGATTGAATATTACCGAGAAGTGCCAATATATATAGCGCACCCCTGTTTAGCACGAAATATTCACTGCACGCTGCACGAAAAAAAAGTATGGCTTTTTGATAATAAAGCTAGAAACAAGGGCACTAATTTATCTTTTAAGGTGAGTGAAAACATTGCCTTATTTTGAACATCTTTAACATAAGCTCGGCTGTCATACTCTATTACATTTCCGCCGGTTTTTCCTCCCGCTTGAACGCATTGCCAGGATATCCATTTCTTTTTCTTTTTCTGAACGTGCTCGTGCAACATGCAAGGGCGGGTAAATTCCGCACAAGTCACTCATTTCCCAGCATGCAGCGCGGCCTAGTAACGATGGCACCCTTAAACACGAGGCTGTTGTAAACGCCGCCACGCTATGTAACTGTCGAATAAGCCGCTCATTTCCCAGCATCCAGCGCGGCTTAACAACGGCTGAGCTCATGGCAACAACGCTGCGGTAGCAATAACAAGTGTCTGTAGCGGTGTCCAAACCCAACCTCAGCAATTTCAAATTAGGCGCTCATTTCCCAGCATGCAGCGTGGCCTAGCAACGGCTGCGCCCCTGGCAACGCCGCTGCGCTAAACAGTAAGAAGTGTCTGCAACTTCGCCACGCTAAACAACTTTAAAATTAGCTACTCATTTCCCAGCATGCAGCGCGACCTTGCAGCGTCAGTGTCCATGGCAACGCGCTGCGCCAAGATCACCTCCAACGCTTTGCATGTGAGTGGGATACCCTGCGTCTGTGGAGCAATGGGATACGTTAGGCTCGTCAAGCGAGAGACCCAGGCTCTGTCCTGGCCATGCGGGGAAGCGATTTTTTTTTCAGCCTCTGCTCCTGCTGAGCTGAGCAGTCGGCCTACGTCATCGGTCACGTGAATGGGTAAGTAGTCAATTATTTAAGAAGCTGTTAATCGAAAACTTAATCTTGCCGACACTGACAGATGGCACAACTCGGAATGAAGATGGAAGTTTACCACAAAAAGGGCGCTCTGGTAAGGGAGTCTGTCTCACTCGTCCATAGATGGTGCCACCCGGTACTGCTTATGATGATTGGCAACAGGGCCATGTCCCGGTTTCAAATTCCCCGCGCTCGTCCCGACATGCAGAGCGCGAGGTCGATGATGATGACTGCTGTGACGTAGCCTCTTGTTGTTACATAGCAGGCCACGAGGTGCTCAAACTGTCCTTGCAGCGGCGTCAACATAATCGGAATTTAGTGGTACTATCATCATCATCATCCGTATACTTCCATAACTATCATCAGCTGTGCGGAGCCTCCAGCATAAGCAGTGCCACGCGTCACACAGAAATAGAACACGACCGTGTGCCCGGTCGGTCGCTTGTCTTCGCCACGTCCCATTTCGGGCCGGGCTTACGCATCATCAATAAATGTACGAATCCACAACCGCTCTAGGGAGTTCACGACGCCTTCCTATAAGTGGTGACCCAGAAGTTCCGCGCTTGTGACCACGTTGCCAGCGGCACACCGGCATGGCAACGTGGGACTTGCCAATACCGGAGTTCGAGCCACGCTACCTCGGACGTTGGTTCTTCAATGTCAAGGCTGCCTTCTGGCTCAACCACGTAACAATACGGCCGCTCAAGCATGCCATCCTACGGGAGGCGCTTCCGCTCGAGATCCGCTGCATCCTCGCCCCGCTCCCTCCCAGCGAAACTTCGCGCTGCTGTGCTCACGCCCTGCGGCTTCAGGGACGACCTGTTTCGGCCTGCAGCAGAAGAGGTACCCGAACGGACTGTGCACCTTCGCCGCCGCACATTGCGCCCTCTGCACCATCGGCGTCATTCCCTGCCACTAGTGTCGGCTCCTAGACTCCACCTCTAACGCAGCAGCCGCAGCTTCACCAACAGGTCTTGCCGCCGACAACATCGCGGGCGCATACCGGCCACAGTCCGCCTCGACAGCTGCCACCACTACCGAGGCGGTCACCTCCCTTCCTGTTCGGTTGGCACCTACGGCCACTGCGAGCCTTGCCCTAACACTACCCCACATCCTGTGCGTCGCAACGCCACCCCCTCA
Source organism: Haemaphysalis longicornis (assembly GCF_048455015.1). NCBI lineage: Eukaryota > Metazoa > Arthropoda > Arachnida > Ixodida > Ixodidae > Haemaphysalis > Haemaphysalis longicornis. Next base: position 57,156,211 of record NW_027526422.1, read on the forward strand.
ACACCAGGCTACGCGGCAGATACAGTGCGTCACCGATGAGACGCACATCGACGCACCAACCATCTTCCGCCGTCACATCTCCCGTCTCGGTGAAGACGCAGGAGCAGCGTGACTCTTCCGAGCAAGTCGTCCTCAGCTGATACGACATTACGGACACCACTGTGTTCCCCCGAGCAACCTGCTCGACAACCAGGAGACATGCGGACTGGTAGACACAGTAGGAGCAAAGATAGACATCCGCCATGACAAGAGGGCACACTTGACGTCACTGTTCTAGTAACCCCACTACGGTCCCTATAATATTCCAGGGACCGTAGCACCACGCCGGTCATGGTCGCACGCGCCCGGACAGAATGACGTCAACTCTAAAACTGCCACGTGTTGCAAATGGCGAAGCCGCGCCGGCCAGCGCTTCGGCTACGTCACGGGAGCCCTGTCGTCGGCAGCTCGGGGCGAGGAGCAGATGGCGGCATGCTGATGCCGACGTTCAAAGGGTATCCGTTCTGATCATTCTGCGGCGTGCAAAGATTAAAAATGGTTCAATATATGTTATACTGGACGGTTACGTTTGAAATTTCGTGGGAGGTATCTCCATATACAAAGGAAGCTTCTTACATAGTTATATCAGCTTTGAAACTTCGTGTCAGTTCTCCTTTCAAATTGCGTAGCAAGGGGTACGCATACGCATATGACCTTTGTGCAAACACTCGAGCAGGCTTTAAAGCCGACTTCACTGATATAATATCCTTAATGTGGCGGGGCCCGCTTTACAGGCGGCGCAGTTTTTTTTTTGCTAACGCCATCGGACCAACCTGAAGACTGAACGGATCCGCTGTTAATTGGGCCAGCATCCCAGACTTAACGTCGCGAAGACTGATGAAACAGCAGAGCTGTTTGCGCTACTTTCGCCCACTTAAGCCCATCTCGAGAGTAAACCAGGTACTGATGCCACCGGCACACCTTCACGTCTGTGCTTACGTCATAACAACGCTCGGCCAATCCCGTACGACACGCCTCTTCTCCACAGCAGATGCACCGTGCCTCGTGCTCATAGCTGTCCCTATGCCCTACTACACCTCATCCCCTCAACATCATTCGTTGCTTGTCACTCCTCCCCCATCTTGTGACACATCATGCAGCTACTCCTACCCTCCCCCTTCCATAGTCTTCGCCCTCTCCCCTTTGCCCAGCGAGTTTTCTAGACCGCGTCTTTTTCCATATCTAGTAAAGTACGTAAAGTATATCTAGGGAAGAACGTTCCATATCTCTTTATTTTTGTTATGCCTGGAACACCACGAGCAGAAGCTCTGTTCTTTTTGTACTTGTTTTGTCTCGCACGCGATGGAGTCGTGTTTTTGTTAACTTTCGGCACAGGCAGAGCTCAAGCCCAATCAGCTGTGCTGTTAAAAGAAGGGTTAGTCCAACCAGGCGCAATGTTAATTAAATGTTTCTTCGCAACAAGATTGGGAAATTTCAGGACAAGAAAACGAACCACTGATGTCCCATAGCTGTCCTGTCTACACTTCTGTTTCAGAAAACAGCCCGTGATACAGATGAATAACTCAACATGCTCAGTGGGTCCCTTCCAGACACTTTCGCAGCTGTTTTCAACTACCTCCTAACGATTCGGTGAAAAGTGCGCTGTTCACTACGTCAAGATATGCGTCTGGCATGCTTCAAGGGGTATTGCAAAAAATTGTTAAAATGTTTTCCCTTTCCTTCGTCTTCTTTTGTCAGTAACCGAATGAAACACTCTGTGACTGACTCCGTTCAGGAAACGCTATAATTCATGCTGCTTGAAAGGTCTGCCTTGGATTTCTTGCGCTGTGTATTCAGGCGTTTCGAAAATATGTTTCTTGTAACAATTAAAACTTAACCACACTCTAGCATGGTAGTCACTGTGTTGCCACCAAAAAAGAGACGCCTGCCATTTTAATCCGTAGGAAGTGGAGATCGCCAATTTGAACGAGTGTTACCGTTACTCGCAGCATGAATAGCTCACGTTCTGTTTCACCACTTATCCAACCAGCGGACGTCACTATTCATTCAGTAACGAAAGCATTCCACACGCCCCCATCTTTTTCATGCCCTTTTACGGCACGTATACGCTCAGTTAGCAGTCACTAAGTTCCGGAACACCAGCTCGGGCTAAAGCTTGGGAAGAATTTAGGTACCTGGGCCGTGTCGAAAGGTATACTGGCGCAGCGCGCATTCTCCTTGTTCTCGTAGACGGTGCCGACAGGGCAGCTGAGGGCCACCAGGGACATGCTGATGATCACCTTCACGCCGCCGCCCGCTTTTATGATCGGTTGGACCACTTCCTCATCGATTAGCGTCTCCTGTACGAGGAGAAAAACTGCCTTGTTAGTGTTATACACCTTCCTCCCTTCTTTAAATGACCCTGCCATACATTTTTCAACTTTTTTTGAAATCTTAAATGCTTGCAGAAAGTAGTCACCCAACATACCCAGTACTTGGATTAGGGTGTCACAGAGTACCTCAGCCAAACATTACTGCTCTATGCCCATCAAATAACTTGTAAACTCGCTCAAAAGATTTTCCTCGCTTTCCCGGTCTTTACGTTTTTCGACGGCTTGAATTACGTCACTGAGGTCATGTAACGGCTTTTGTACGGTTTTCCTTCAGTTGTAGCAATGAACGCTTTTCGGTAGCAACTTAAAAAAAAAAAGCCACAAAAACAAAGCAGCAGTAGAAGGCGTGTCGGGCGCGAAGAGCAAATCGCGCAGTGCCGCTCTGTGCTGGCGATAACTATAGCTTTCGCAGTTCTTCCAGACGCGAAGGAAAGAGTGAAAGCGCTTATTGAAAGTGTTGCACAGTCCCTTAAATTAAAAGGACGTAAAGTAAAAGCTACACCTGGACAATAAGGTGCGCTGTAGTGGAGGGCTCCGGATTAATTGTGACCAGGCGGAGATCTTCAACGGGGGCCTAAATCTCAACACACGGGGGTTTTGCTTTTCGCCGCCATCAGAAAAGTGGCCACCACGGTCAAGATCGAACCCGCTTCCTTCGGCTCAGCAGTGGCGGTGGTTCCCCGTGATCCACCGCGGTGAACCACCGCCTTAGGGTAATGGCTGTCCCTTGTATTCCTACTCGCGCTTTAATTACGCGGCTTTATCCTGTACAATGTCGCAATGAACCTGCACGGACGACGAAAGCCGAGCTCACCAGCGGCCTCCCATTTACTCGTTTCAAGTAGAAGTTCTGGTAGTAAGGGCTCGTGAAAATGGGGGTTCGTCCCGAGACTTGGTATACCAGGGTCACCGATGGTAGTCTGCGAAAGAAAAGCAAGGTAAATTAAAAGATTCTTACTCATTCTTGTTCGCATGGGCGATAAGTGTTTGCTGTGTGCACGCACACGTGTCCAATACGGCACGTCCTCTTATACGGACCTGCACTGTGCTTGCGTACTGTGTCCCGGAATTGGGATTTGAGCACGAGCGAGGATTGCGGCGTTGTGTACCTTTTTTTTCTAATGTTTTTAGTTTCTCTTTTCTTGTATTTTGTACAGCCTTGGTGAAAAGTCCCAAGGCCTCAGCGACCACACCCGGAGCTGCCATCAATACCGCTCGCAGACGCTCCTAGACAGTGGCCCTCGATGTGTGATAGCATAAAGGCACCCTACTCCTCGGTTGCGGGATAAAGCAGGGTGAGAGCGAATGTCGCTCGTGAGTGTACAACACCGATAAAGCGAGAGCCGTCTCCTCTGTCACTCTATTTTACCCTCGCAACCAGCGAGCTTCTGCGTGCGCCGTCGACGGCACCGCTGCTACAGTGGAGCGGGCCTGCTCCGGCCGATGTCGCTGCGGCCTGGAAACTGACCAAGACTGTACACAGAAGCGTGTTTCCTGGAGTTTAAAGCGAAGCTTTCTTTGTCTTACTGGTTTCGTCCGTCGTTACTCCCAAGACGCACTGCAGGATAGCCAACTTACACAATGTGTTTCCACAGGTCACATCAAGCGCTTTAAGAAAAGCTGACGTCTATCCGAAGCGCCATTCCGACACGGTTTAAGCAGTTTGGATTTTCTACTTTGACTCATGTTGCCCGATAGAGAGCTTCGCGTTTTAACCCCCTTTCTCTTAAGAAAGGGGCTTTGATATTTTATGGTATCAACTGAGTTAAAGTTCTAACGGGGGCTACGCGTCTTTTCAGCTTTTTTCTGTGCAATATCCGTTAGTACGACAAATTTCTAAGAATTTTTTTATATTTATACCGGTTGAAATTTTCTTTCCGCACATGCCGCAGAAAAGCGTGCACGGGGACGTTGGCCGTATTGCTTGTATTCACTGGCGAGGCGCGCATGCAGGCAACCGTGGGAGTGCGCCGTCACTCGTTACATCGAGATCCGCGGAATGGCGGTACTTGTACGTGCTAAGCCCGTGACTGTTTCACGCTAACAAACTCTACCTCAACAAACGCTAAGTATTGCCTCGGGTCCAATGTGAATGCGATCAATAACATCTATGTTGACACCACCGTTGAGAATCGGATTGAAAATCGGAGCAGACGATGCACATCGTCGTTTTTTTTTTCTTCGGCGTGCGGGTGCAGTGGACCAAGCCGCGCCATGTCTGTGGCGCATCGGCCATTTCTGTGGCCGTTTCCAGTGTTGCCAAGCGAAGAAATTGACAGCTAAACTTTTCAACGAACGCCACCTATAGTGAAAGATTCCGTGACAAACGACGCCCCATCAAGGTGTTTACCTCGCTAGAAACCTTCTGGCACACTGGTAAATTGAGCGAATAGCTATTGCTCGCTGGTGTTCCTAATCGCTTATCACCGTGTAAAACAACAAAAAAAGCAAAAGACGATATCACGACAACGCGATGACGTAAACTGTAAGCGCGAAGAAACGTTTGTAAAAGTTTTTCGCTCGTAACTACAACAGGCAGTAAATTGCGTCATCCATTTTTTTCCTTGTATGGTTATACATGACCTCCATTCGCTTTTCTTCCTGACAGCGTCCTAGCAACTAAATTACTCGTCCTGAATTTCTGACATTCATTTCCACCTCTTGGCCAGCCTGTATAGCTTATCGATTTCATCTGCTACACAATTAAAATGTGCGCAGTCTCCAATTGATACCGTCATCAGATCGCGGCAGAGCAGGCGCCCAGTTTGCATAATGGCACCCTGCGAATTGTTTAGCCCGAATTTAATTGTAACATTAACGCCCCGTACTAAAGAGATATACGGTTAAAACGCAAAGCTTTCTCCCACGCAAACTGCGTCTAATTCAAAGTCCAATACATAAACTGCTTCCAGCGTGTCGGAATGGTGCAATCGGATAGAGGCGTGTCGGAATGGAATTTCGTGTCGGAATGGAATGGCGTGTCGGAATAACGCAATCTTGCTGTCTTTGAATATGTACCAACGCGCCAAAATTTTTACCTTGTTGAAGTATCGGATACAGATCGGCTACATGACGCCAGAGATCCATGGAGGTTCGATTCGGACCAGGGAAATTGATTGATTGTGGGGTTTAACGCGCCGACGAAACGCAGGCGATGAGGCAGGCCGTAGTAGAGGGCTCCTGATTAATTTTGACCACCTGGGAATCTTTAACGTGCGCCGAAATCTCGTACACACGGGCGTTTTTGCTTTTCGCCTCCATCAGAAAAGTGGCCGCCGTGGCCGGGAATCGAACCCGCGACCTCGTGCTCACCAACGCAACGCCTTAGCCACTGAGCCACCGCGGCGGGTCGGACCACGGAAAGGTTTTTTTCTTGATGTGCTTCATGCGCCTTCGCTTATCAACATTTTGTGTAACCCAGTGTGTAAAGTTGGCTTCCCTGCAGTGCTTTTTAAGCGGACGACCCGCGCCATCAATGAGGCATAGAAAGTTTTGATTGAAAAAATTTGCACGAGAAAAAATATTACCACCGGGACTATTTCGCTAAAAACAGGTTGTTTCCAAACGGCACTGGGCTCAAATACGTGCAGCAACACAGTGCCAGGAAGGGCGCTCGTTACGTCACCGCTCACCTGCCGACAGCGATCATGAAGCTGGTCAGTGCCTGAGGGCTGCCAGTGTACTTGTCGTAGCGGAACATGCCGTGGTACTCTTCCATTTCGGCCGACAGGGACTGCATTAACTGGGATTTTACTGGTGAGCACGTGCAACAGGTTTATTGTGGCGCTATACCTGACACGTTGCGCATCTCGTCGATTCAGTGGATTAATACAAGCATTGTCTTGCATGGCATACCTAGTGAGCGTATACACAAAGACGCCGATGTTGACTTTATCTTTAATCAGAGCAAAAAGATTTTCTTGCTGTTTGAACAGACATCACCTCACAGTATCTCCTCGCCCGTTCATCAGGCCGTGCCTGCCTGAATGAATCGACTTGGTTTTCACTCACGGCAAAACTTTAAACGACACCCACAACAATTGCCCATGCGACGTCACTTGAATTTACACACTTGGCTCTACGGAGAGCGAAACGAGAAATTCTGCCAGCCGTTACATGGAATTCGCGGGGGTGGAATCCCGAACGCAGCAGCATCGGCCACGGCCGGGCTAGAGCGGTGGACGCCGTCGCCGTAGCCCGGCCGTGCGTCGGAGTTAAGAAAGAAAACGGAGAGGAGCGTTTTTCGAAGAATTAGACAGCGGAACCTAGCCATCCTGATGTGCTAGCTCGGTGCTACACCTTCGCGCGACAGAAGCGTAGACACCGAAGCGATTCGGCTTGTGAGCTTAGTGATTCCCATTTATACCGATTTAAACTAGTTAGTTTAGTCAGTCTGAGAATCTCGAGAAAGCTGAGGGAACTTTTATAATCGCTATTTATCAGAATCAGTTGCTCGTTTTGCCTTTTCTAATACCTATTAAAATTCAACCGAATCGGTATTCGCTAATTTAGAAAACGGAGCCTCATTCATTGCAAGCAGTGCCCAAAAGTGTTTCTCAAGCGGCCAGATGTCTGTCTGTGGTTTGTCTGTCTGTCTGTGTACATTTTGTTTTCCCGCCCTGCAAACTAATCCTTAAAGGGACCCTGCAACGCTTTCTTCATCTTTTTTTTTGTTTTCCCGCCCTGCAGACTAATCATTAAAGGCACCCTGCAACGCTTTCTTCAACTTTTTTTGAAATCCTAAATGGTTGCAAAACGTAGTCACCCAGCACACCCATTACTTAGACTAGGGAGCGCAAAGCAGCAAAAAATTGCACGCCGATCAGATAACTTGTAAACTCGCTCGAAAGATTTTTCTTTCTGTTCGGTCTTGACGTTCTTCGACGGCTAGAATAACGTCGCTAAGGCAATGTAGTGGCTGTTGGCCGGTTTTCCTACAGTTGCAGAATGAACGCTTTTTGATAGCAATTAAAAAAAAAGCCTATAAAACAAAGCAGAAATGGAAGGCGTATCTGGTGCGACGAGCAAATCACGCAGTGCCCTTCCGTTCTGGCGATAACTACAGCTTTCGCAGTGGTTCCAGACGCGAAGGAAAGAGTGAAAGCGCCTATCGAAAGGGTTGCAGGGTCCCTATAACTTATCTTTGCCGTACGACCACTGAATTTCGTCGGGTGTGGGTTTCCCAGGAGGTGTACGCTGTCGAACGAATTAATAAAGCCGTGCGAAGGAAGCGCGCAATGGACGCGAATCTGCGCCGAAACAGGCCCAATACAACCGTCGCTAAAGCAGACGACAAAGCCGTACCGCCGACGCCCCCGGCGGCGAGCAGGCACCTCCGCGCGGGGAACGCTGGGTAAATTCGCTGCGCCATCTACAGTGTGCTCCATGAGTGAAACCCTCCGCTCCCCCCCCCCCCCCCCTTACCCCCCACCGCCGCCGCATCCGCCGCATTGGCAGTTTATTGTGCCGCACGCCGCGAAAGAACCGTTGTCTGGTAAAGGTAGAAAGCTTTGCTTCAAAAAGACTTTTCTGAGGATAACTGAGTTTATTGCTACGAGATAATAAGGACGTGAAAGCAAGCGTGCGAATGACTGATCAAGCTTCTCCAGACGAAAACTCCATAGTGCCGACTGTAGCGCCACTCCTATCACGTGGTGCATTTCTATACCTGCAGTTCAAACCTCGCGCCTATGGCCAGCTTGCGCCATCTAGTGAAGGAACCGAGAGGAAGTTGTTAATCGCATTTGCAGCGCCAGGTTGCTATCCCTCAGGCTGAGATTAGAAGGGCGTGTTTTCTTTGCGTATTATTTTAGAGGCATGCGCTGTGGAGTCCCAAGAAGTTCGCACTGGCTTAATGTTTTGTTTCTCTTCCTGGCGCACACTCGTAAATTGGCACACGCTTATCGAGTAAATTGGCACACGTTTATCGAACAAAAGAGCGCTACGCCCTCTTGCCATGGCTTGAGACTTCGATACAGAGCTAGCAAGTGGGGTTTTAAGGGACTAATTCAGAAATTTGCTTATTCATGCCTATGTTTCTTATCGTGGACATTGATACCATTCATCAGTGGAACCGGCCCCACCGACTGAAATCGACTTCAAGCTAGACCTGGATTGTTAAGCCCGCCGTACACGTAACACACGCAAAAAAAGGAGCCTGGATTGTCTAATGGAGGCGGAAATTTCGTACATGTGGCCGCAGTCGTCTAGATTCTGGCGTCAAAATGTCGCCTTCCTCATTGGGCTGCCATACCTCTGCTCTTTATCCACCTCCCTCTGCTTTGCCACATCCCGGGGTGCTGCCTGCCTGGCCTCTTCAGCATTGCTTGTGCCGGAACGCAACCCCGCATCCCTCCCGGACCCCAGGCCGGTATTCCCGGAACACATCGTGTCCTCATTCATCAGGACACACACAGAACATTCAGTACCCCGTCGGGCGGGCTGCACTAGGCAGCCTCATGCGTAAGCGTCTTGATTGCGCAACTTCGCAAATCTACGCGGACAGCTAAACAACAGATGTGACGCTTACCTTCGCCTGGTCTAAAAGTAAGGGAAGGTCTGATTGGTGAAGGTTCGACCATGATAGCGCCAAGCCATGGGCGTTGTTGTCGACGATGTTCTGTCGCAGACCACGCAGGATTTGGGCCAGCGAAGCCTTGGTCGTCTGACGCAGAAGGCTTCCCTTGTGCGAAAAGATGACCGGGTGGATGAATGGCGGCACGTGGAAGAAAAGCGGACTAATGTCACCTGCGAGAGTTGCGCACGAAAAGCGATTGCGCTGGATTTAAGTCAATCGGACCAACGCCGCCTGTATTAACATTGCCTGACGCGTCGCGCGCTTTTCAATGGGAAGGGTAGGGACGCTTAGTTCAGGCACTGATCCGCTATGTGGCGCGTGCCGGCGGACATCTCGCCTTACGTCACTGCTCGCGAGTCGCGAACGCTGCACCCACTTCTAACACGTGTGTCTGTCAGCTTGCCTGTTGGGCTCCAAGGGCCGTTTCGCTTATATGTTAGCCGCGACGGGGCGCTAGTTCTGTGGCGCACTGGGGATCTCGTTCAACGTGTCGCTCGCTTCATACTTGCTGCATTTTTCCAAAGATAAAGACCGAGGCGGACTGAATAGTGTAAGAACATACTGATTGTCGGGTAGACATATAGCTAACAGAAAAACGATATTTTCGGATGGGGCAGCCATTATTTTACTGATATTTTTCTTTCTGGAGTATTTAGAGAAGAAAAAATTGTGTGCACGTTTTTCTTCAGGCTCTCACTTCTACGATTACTTTCCAATAATATCACGTGCTTGTAAACTTCAGAAAATTATAGGAAACAAAAGGATAAGCAGCTGGGATCCCGCCACACTGTCCGGGCGCTTCTACAGTACAGTCCTCAATTTTAAAAGTGCGTACGGATGCGGAGTGCGAACAGCGGGGTCAAAGCAATACCTAAATGCGGAGGGGATAGAGGTGGGATCCCCACTCAGAAAATTTCAGGGCCTGTGATCCGAGTAGATAAGCGCGCAAAGCCGGCATCAGCCTGCGGCAGTGCAAGGGATTTTGCTTCGTGACAAAGAAAGTTTTATCAGTGACAGACCAAGACAGACAGGCATGGTGAAAAACAAGAAGGCGTAGGAGCGCCGCCTCGGGAACGCTAAACAAACTTTCCACTATTTTGCATAGTTTCCGAGAAGCGGCGCTGGCTGGCGGACACGAAAGCACGCTGGAAGGCTACGGAGCGGGGAAGGGTACGAGAGAGCAACAGGAGAGTGGCTGTTTGGCCATTTTTCGCTCACGCGTTAGGCAGTGTTTATACAGGCGGCGTTGATCGGACACACCAGGGCATGCTAAATGAAGGTTTCATTAACCCATTCGAAGGCGCAGCAACACGTTAACTGTAAGCCTGACTTGAGATACTTCGGGTGTGACGTCCCCGTTACAGAACGTCTTGTGTGGATGCGGAGACACCGCGTTTATATTGCACGGCCGGGATGTGAAGAACTTACGAAAACCGTTCGTGCAAAAAGGCGGGCAGCCGCGCTAGAGTACCGTATTTTTTCGCATAATGATCGCACTCGCGTAATGATCGCACCCTTGTAGTTTGTCGTCCAAATTCGATTTTTTTTTTAAATTTCCCGCGCAATGAACGCATCCTGCACTTGCCACAGCAATATGTCATATGTGTGACAAGACAAGTCCAGCTGAGGATGATTGTGCTTATCTCTGTTTCCTTCCCTTTAAAAGCAGACATGGCTACGTTATTGCCGCAGACTTGCTGATATTAGCGATATCGGCAAGCATGCGTTCAATATTGACGAGGAAGAAACTCTCACTAAATGCACATTATGTACTCACAAGACAAAGAAAAAAATGCGCTCTGCGTGCTGCGTCCGCCCCCCATGTTCATTTTGATGTCCCGCACTGAGACAAGCGGCCGCCACACTTATTGGTTGCCCTGTTGTCACCTCGCAGCAAACTCGTTCCGGCGCATTCCGTAATTCATGAAAACACTGCATTTTGTGTCACTTTTCAAAGCGGCTGGCCGCGGTGTGGGGAGTTTTTATTATGTTTTTATTATTTTTATTTCGTTCATGAGACCTATCGTAAAAATTCTGGCCCGCAACTTGCTTGCGTTTCCTGTGTTCCAAAGTTTTTCGCGAAAAATTTACCCCGCGTAATGAACGCACACCTAAATTTGCATAACATGTTTCGGAAAAAAAGTGCGATCATTACGCGAGTAAATACGGTATTGAACCCCAGCCGCCTAAAATTGCTAAGTGAACGATAACAACATTTGAGACGATTGTCTTACGTCGAGGTATTCGGTTTCGTGCTTACATTTCGCTCCAGCAAAACACGCGGCGGTAAGAGGTGCACGACAATCGATAGTAGTCAACGGCGTCTGCGGCTGTCTTACTCACTTAAAAGATGAGGTATAAAATATTTTTGCAACGTATATTTCTTTCAGAATCTCACAAGTGGAAGCATTTTGATTGTAAGGTCGTGAGGTAGCAATCACGACGTCGCCAATAAATACAATTAAACCACGATTGAAAGAAGGCAGACCCAGCTGTTAACATGGATTTAAAGTAAACCGAACGTCGGCATTTTAAAATTGGGTCTTCATTGTTGACAACAGTTATTTATGTTTACACGAAGGTCCTAGTCGAACACCAAAAACTAATTCTCTGCAAAAGGATCGTTTTCGAAATGCTGCTGCAATTTTGTAAGGTTACAATTGTGCGCTAACTTACTGGCGTATGATTTCCACCCCATCTTTTTTTTCGAAATAAGCTGCTGTCACTCAGCTGGCTACACAATGGTGCCAGAAAATTTAATTAAAATTACCAGAATAAAATTGGCACAGCTATACTTACTCCTTGTTGGCGTGGGCTGTATATGCGATGGGCGTAGTGGCAAATTACCCCAAGGGGGCATGTAAGAACTGTAAGTGGCTATGTTGCCACCGCAGCCAATTATAATGGGTGAGTCGGCAGTAAGCTGAGGACAGCTGCCATTATCGTTGGCCAATCCCCCTGAGTAGGCAATTTTGGCCCGGTATGTCGACGTCCAAGCTGAATTGGCGCCATTATCATTGACCCGTGATATGTGAGAATTTTGGCCCGGATAGTTGACGTGAAAGCTAAATAGGCATCATCATCGTTACTGACCGGTGAATTCTCGATGTGCGAGTCCACAGTGTAAAACATTGGGGCCGAGTTCAGCGAAGAAAGCAACTTTATGCACAGAAATTTACATGCGTTTGTCTGAGAGAACAGGATTCCGCGCTCCTGCGAGCGCGAGATTAAATAACCGGGTTGTGTCCACCCCTTTCACACTTTCTTCATCTGTTTTCGGGAACGCACCAATCACGGAAATCCGTGGCACCGAAATTCACACCCACACACTCACAGAGAAAAGGCACTGTTCCTCTCGCACAGGTCAGCGTCAGGTTGACTTCGGTGGTGCAATCTTCCTAAGGTCGAAGCCCTTAGGACCACCCGAGGTTGAAGCAACAAGAGGACTCCTGGGCCCCGTCGGTAATCCGGCGTCGGGCTCTCGTTGAACAGCGGCGTTTCGGACACGCACCCAGGGTTCCCACGATGCGCGTCTCACCGCCGAAGAAGACGGACGGCGCCGCCAAACGGACGGCGCCGCGCGACGCTTTTGTCACCACCTCCGTTCGACCCTCTCAGTTATTGTGGCTGCCCTCGCCAGCGGGCGCTTGGTTGACCGTGAATTCGCCGAAAGCAGCTTGTGCCCAGCAGCAGTGTCAGTCCACCGCATCATTGTGTACAAAGCCGGGGCGCTTCCCGTCGATGAGGGGGGAAACCGGAAAGCGGAACGTTTGGGTTGCCGAATCCGATAAAATTGAGGACGGCCTTCGCACCATCGTAAGCCGATAGTAACAGTGGTTAGTCCTTTTGAGTGGGTAAGTTGGAATAGTGGACTGTTATGTTTACAACGGTTTAATGCTTGTCGACATTGACAACATTAAGAGGAAGGTGTTGGATTATTACTGCTCAATGAAGTTTTTGCCACCCGTTCTTCGACGCAGTGTTTATTTTTCTTTCAATACGTTTCGTTTTCCTTTGATATGTAATTGTCAGTGTTAGTTGTCTGCACTGGAGAAAATACCTGTTTATACATTTGTATTAAACCTTTGTATATATTTGCAAACAGTCGTATGTTTATTATTTTGTGTCTAATATTTTTTGTTTCATTATATATCCCAAGTCGTAACCTATAGATCTTCCTGAAGTACCACACGCCTCAATTATCCCCCAGTGGCCTGGCATCCCCCAGTGGGGACGCTGTCAGGATCTCCACGCCTGCCTCCGCAGCAAGATGGCGGTAGCACCGCACTCCCCACTACTGGCTTTTGTCTGTTTCAGTTACCGCGGTAGACTGCCATTGCCTGCTGCGAAGTCCGTCGTTAGAAAAATGTGTCAGAATCGAAGAAAAATCGACGTAGTCGGAAATGCAACAGGACGTCGACGAAAGCGCCGTAATTTACGGAAAAATGCGTAGTCCCGGCGCGCCGCCTCCGCTAGCGCAATTCGATCATTCGCTCCAAACAGCTTAGGTTTGACGGCGACGAAATGCCCGTACTGGTGGGCACACAGGGAGCGACAGGCCAAGGGACAAAACGTGACTTTTGTGGCAATTAGAACCCGATGCCTGGTTTGACCGGTGCGGAAGGGGTGTGCGCAAAAAAATTAGCAGTGGCTTACCTCGGTTATGCCAGGATATACGTAGCGTGAGCTAAGGTTCAGCCGTACTCCAATTGGATTGGAATCCAATACAATCCCATTTAATCCAATCCAATCTAATCCAATCCAATCCAAACCTAATCCAAACCTAATCCAATTCAATCCAGTTCAGTCCAATTCAATCCAATCCCAATCCAATCCAATCCAGTGCCCCTCGCGCTTGCGCAGTGCGGCCCTTCAAGGTCCACGCGAAACTGCTCAACCTCGGCCAGTGTAGCTTACGTTATAAAACGACGTCTAGCGGGCTCGGGGAGCGGGAGCAAGGATTAGGCATCGGGCCAAGCATCACCATATGTATTACAAAACGAACAACAAAATAAAGTTATACTTGTGAGGCGTAAAAACAAAAGAATGTCGGCAGGGGATTTAATTGAAGGAAAGGTAAAAAATGCACATAGGCGTTTCAACAAAGCGATATCCCAACGGTTTTCACGCTTATTACACTAACCGCAACGGTGCACAAGTATCGTTTTCGGTCGTTGCTTCCTTAACGTTAAGGTCTCAGTACGACACTGACACCCAATTAGAGTCGCAAGGTGGTCGTGGCATTATTACACTCTCTGACAGGGAACAGATTTTAAATAGAACTCCTAGTGTCTTTGGCAACTCTAGGCTGGGCAAGTCCTATATAGTACCCCTGTTGTATTTGAGGGAGAGAACGACGCCTCGCAGAAAGCCCCGGTAAGACCAATACGTATTAGCGCTACTGGAATAAGGATTTTTTGTTTTGTAGAAAACAAAACCCGGATGTTTCAGTAAGCGTCATCGCAAAATCGGGCAATTCTCACTTGGGATTAGCGGCACCGTTGCTCCCGCATCCGAACTCTCCGCATAGGGTTCGAGCGTCTCAATGTCCACCATGACAAAGTCGCACGACAGTGACACAGGGTTGCTTATGACCTTGTCGTAGGACGAGTGGCAGATCAGGCCCTGCAGCTCTGGGAGAAGAAAACACAAAGGAAAGCAGCACGAAGAAGCTGTACGGCTTCTGTATCAGGAGGCACTTGCTGAGAGAAGCATTAAACAATTGAAAAAAAGAAAATCTGGACTGAAAAGACGTGCCATGCGGACACTGGGTGTGACAAAATTATGCACGTCAGGCACGCTAACCCTTGATACCTTCCCCCAATTTCAGGAAATCATGCGCATAATCAACAAATAAATACAAAAGGCGCACACATAACAAATTGTTTAATAAAGTCGACGTCATGCACTTCTTAGCAAATTCACAAAGAAACATTGGCGCAGCTTGCACTAGTGGTGCAAGGCTGGAGAAACAGCATATTTGGTGGATCCTCTCCCTTCGTCCCACGCGCAAGCCTGCATAACAATGCTTTACACGAGCCTTTGTATAGCATGTGATGCGCAGTAACATTACGCCTCGACGGGCACCGGTGAGGCTTGGCGGAGCCATGCCTAGGCAAGCGAAGCAAGCACAAAGCTAGACAGAGAAGCGCCAGGGATTGCTAGGTAGCGCGAAGTGACGTCATCGCTCTGGGAAGTTTTTAGCTGCGACAGGCGGATAACGCTGGGCTTAAACAGCTCTGTAGTTAAAGTTTGGCACTCGCGAGTTTTTAAGGCAAAGGGTTAGTTAGGTCCCATCCATCCATCCATCCATCCATCCATCCATCCATCCATCCATCCATCCATCCATCCATCCATCCATCCATCCATCCATCCATCCGTCCGTCCGTCCGTCTGTCCGTCCGTCCGTCCGTCCGTCCATCCATCCTTCCATCGATCCATCCATCCATCCATCCATCCATCCATCCATCCATCCATCCATCCGTCCATCCATCCATCCATCCATCCATCCATCCATCCATCCATCCATCCATCCATCCGTCCATCCGTCCGTCCATTCATCCATCCATCCGTCCGTCCATCCGTCCATCGTCTGTCGTATCTCCGTCTGTCCGTCCGTGCGCACGTCCATCCACCCACCCACTCATATGTCCGTCCGTCCGTCCGTCCATCTGTCCGACCACCCGTATGTTCTTCCTTCCTTCCTTCCTTCCTTCCTTCCTTCCTTCCTTCCTTCCTTCCTTCTGTCCATGTATCCATCCATACATCCATCCACCAACCCGTCCGTCCGTCCGTCCATTCTGCAAGCCGCCCGCCCCCCCGTGTTCCCGCTTGCTTGCCTGCCTGTCTGTAGTGAATGTGCTAGGTAATTTTTCCTCCCCTAGAATATGCTTGTGAAAGACAGCACGGGTAGCTGTCGTGCATCCCAATTTGAGGCCGCGACCGCACCGCGCCCATGTAATCTGCGAAGACGTAGCTTCGTTTTTCGAACTTACCGACGCGCGTGTATCTTGGGTGGGACGGCTTTGCTGGAACAAACAGACAGGATGCTTTAATCAATAAGGCCAAGGTTTGTGTTCCGAAAATCACCGGAAGATTACGGAAGCGAAACTTCTATCCATTTATAAGATTGATATAGCTTTAGCTGCCGCGATATTTTGCCTAATATTCTTGTTTCGCCGCATGAGGGCAAAACCATATCAGCAAAAGGTATACTGCAGCGATGTCCTGAGGTGTCTTGCTTAAGCACGTACAATAGTTCGCGCATTATAGACTGAGCACATCACGTGAAATACCCACTAAGCCTCAGTCGATAACTACCGGTGTTCAAGGACAAGTACGCGAGACCGTGAACTCGAAGCACTACCTTAAAGACACCTGATCATCCCGGAAGTTGCCTGTGACGAACTGTAGGTAGTCAAAAAACGTGCGCACTTTATAACGGAGCCCAACACCCGGCTGGACGTTCTACTTTTATGAAGTAACCCATGCTTTAGGTCTCCCTTTGGTAGTGAGAAGCCACGTTTTCTTAAAACGTGTTTCACTGCAAGGTAAGGCCTGAGCATTTTTGACGCTCCTGTGATATAAACGAGCCCTTACCTGTCAGCGCTCCGCTTGTATAAGTGCTCACCTTGTCCCCAACCAAGTAGTAACTATACCACAAATATACATCGAGAAAGTACGGACATTCCCAGTCCACATCACAACCGAAAGCATTTTAGGTGCGTTGTTCGAGTGCTTTGTAGCAGAACCTATCTTAGTAATTACTTTAAACATTGATCTGCCGATTCCACCAGCCTGCTTCACACTAGAATAGGGGATAACGCCGAACAACGTGTAGTGTTTAGTCGAGGCTTGCTGTTGACGGAATTGCTGCAACATCTCCATGGTTACGTGCTGTAGATTCTGTATTCGTGGACCAGCAAAGAATACTTACGTGGCGTGATAGGTATGGGTCCCGTTGCTGTTAAGAAATTGTATAGAAAATGGGGGAAAACCTTTTAAGACATGCAAATGCGGAAGTAGCAAAACGGCAACGAAAGAAACAAAATTACGAAGAAAAAAACCTTCACGAAAGCTCTTCTAGCGGAGACGCGATGATTATAAGTTCCAGGGTCCTTGTTTCCTTTGTACATGGATGAAAAAAATTGCAGCTATATTTTCGAAATTGCGAAGCGGGAAGAAATGGTGGCTTTCAGAAACGTAGTTTGAAAATTATCATATGTACTTGGGCTACTCAGACTGAGCGGAACTCGGTGGATCACAGTATTAGGTGATTTCTATTACGTCGTATAAAACTACCCCTGCAATATATGTATATATCGATTTGTTATGCCGATTAGCATAACTTCCACAATAAAGAAAACCTGTATATAAACCTGTATATAAAACCTGTATATTAACCTGTATATAAAAAAAAACTGGTTGATTCCTGTGTCATAGAAATCAGTAAAACACAAAAGTGAAATGTGCAGCGAAATCTGCAGCTAAGCATAATTTGCGGGTCGGCGGCTGTCTTGTGGGTGTGCTTGGCGAGCGACGTCCTGTTGGCGGGTCGCTTTCGACAAAGGTGTATTGGCGCCATTTCTGTGAGGGATATGACCGTAGCGAAATCTTGGTGTGTACCGGCATAAAACACTTTCGTGTTAAAATATAAAACCCTAAAACGAACAACCCGAAGTATAAAGTACTCTTTAGTACTAAAGGTTGCTTCCCCGCAAGAAGACCCTCTGTGCAGGGGTGAATCCTTTACAGGCCGCTTGTTTCGTTGTACTGGCGTCATTTCAGTGACGGATATGACGTCGGCGAAATCTTCGTGTATCCGGGAATAACACACTTTCGTGTTTACAGGGCGCGAGCTCGCACTTGTAATCAACTCTGCACCATACATTAACGCAGCCAACGAGTGCAGGACGCAACCAAGACGCTTTTTAGGCGAAGCTTGAAATGCTTAAATGGTACCGTCGATGGCGTCGCAAAAAACCCTCGCCCTTCTCGCTTTACTCTCTCTCTCTCCCTCCCTCTCCCTGCTCGTTGGCTGCTGTCGCTCCTCTCTTTCAGGGGGCGGCTGTCGGCGTGCCAATCACATGCGCTCCCTTTCTCCTGAGAGAGGTCGTCTCTCTCGCAAGTGTCGCGGCGGATTACGCCATACTCCGAGCCAATCGGAGGCGCTCGCTGCGCACTTCTCCCCAAAGTCAGTTCCCCGCCGATTGTGGCATGGGTAGGCCAGGCTTGATACGCTCTTGCAAGGAGGAGACGGCCGTGCAAGAAGGCAAACGTGAGCGTGACCGGGAACATGCGCGCGCTCGTCGAGCTAATCCCGACCTTCGGCAAGTATAAAGCCACGCGAAACGACAACGGGGGGGGGGGGGGGGGGGGGGGGGGCGGATGAGGGAGTTTAGCAAGCCGAAGCTGAACGGAAACGAAGGGCCCAACCAGTGTTTCAAGAGGCCTACGTAGAGGCCACACGACAGCGGGTAGATAATCGCCGAATATAGAATTCGCCGAACGACCTACAATAACAAATACCGAACATTTGCGCTCGGGTCAAGCTCAGCGAAGGAAAGGTCTGCGTAGGGGTTGATGGAGGGTTTTGCATTTTGATTTGACAGAGGCGATTGGCTTACGTTTCCGCTAGGTTCAAGCTTCGCGTGCACCCCTGTTTCCGACAGAGAAGGGGTTCGTTAATTTTTAGAGCGAAAGCACTACTATTTGCTTCACCTTTCGAGGTAACTCATCGCTTCGCAATGATGTTTAGCTGCAGGCGCGCGAGTCGCACCTTTCTTACCGCTTCCCTTGCTCGGAACTTCTCCGCTGCGGTACGCCGCGACTACCGGAGGGTGAAACGGCTGCATTGCCTGCGCCTCGACGGATGGAATGGACCGTCTGTGCACGCGGCTTAGCCCAAGCAAGCCGCGTGACTAGGCAAGGGTTTAAGGACTCATATATCAAAACACTGCGGTGATTGAATTTACAGGAACTAATGGTAGGGGCACACAGGAAGCACGCCCACGAAAGCGCCGCTTTGCCGGTGCCCGGTTCCTCACTCTCAGCACCGATGGCGCGCCGGCTGTGCTGTCTGCGGGTGCCCTTCAGCGCAAGAGAAAGTAGCATCCAGTCAAGCAGTAGATATGCTAGACGAAAGGCTGCGTAATCTCAAGCTAAGGCAAACTTTTACAAAACACTGCATGCAGAGCCCTTGTTTTCACCCATGACAACCAGGTTTAAAATCTATGAGAAGGCTCCCGTTTTAAACCGTGATAGAAGATTTAGAAGGGTAGTTCGGGGAATTTTCGAACAGCGAAGCTGTTAGTAAATGGTAATTTTGCTGTCCGCAGTTAAAAATACCAAGAAAATGCCATGCTCGCGCACGTGAGCGCGTGCCTCGCAGCAACCACCCGGAAGTTAAAAAAAAACGAATAAAATGCTGAGCGCTTGTGTGTGCGTGCCTCGCGACTACCCCCCGCATCCACGCCGCACGCTTGTCAAGCCAAGAATACCCACTTAAGGAGATTTGCCAAGGTTGCGGAAACAGCCCGGCAGATAAAAAGCAAGAAAATGCAGAGAGCTCGTGTGTGCGTGCCTCGCGGCGACCGCCCAGCGTCCCCGGCGCACGTTTGTCAAGCCAAGGATACCCACTTAGGGAGATTGGCCAAAATCGCCCCCCCCCCCCCCCTCCAAAAAAAAAAATGGCCGCGTATCTGCTCGTTTCGTTGCAAATGTCGACAAAAACGATAGTCTTTGTCGACATTTGCCAAGTATAGTGCCTCCCTTCGCTTTCCCGGTCACCTCTTATGCTGTTCTTTTCCGTCGCGCTCCTCCCAAGGTAAGCACGCTAAAGGTTTGCTTACGTCCACTTAAATTTACCGCGTTCCATTGCTCCAGGCCGGGTGCCTCGATGCCAGCGCTGCTGTACGGCGGAGACGCGCGTGAATCGAGGCGCCCTACTTCAACGTTTATAGAACCACGTTTTCTAGTCCACGTGCGTTCCAAGCAGAAGGCGGAACCTATCTAGTTGAACCTTTCGTAACTGTTTCCGCTTAATTCCTTAAATGCCTCCAGAAGCTATAGTGGTGCGGGTGACAGCTGGCGACAGTGTGTTTTTCTTTTCTGCAGTGGATGTAGTATTTTATTTCGCAAAATTCAAACATCTATGAATTTTTTTATAAAGGAACACTGTAATTATCCTTTGTGTATTCATTTTCTGTCTTATATACGCGTAATCTCTTGTTTTTGTTCAACAATGTTGACAATTATTATAATAAAGCGGAATTAGACATTTAGAGGTGGCTGTGAGTATATAAGACTATTGCGCAGACTTCGTTTCAGTTTGGCCGGGTGGCTGAATCGAGTCACAGACAGATAGAGGTATACAGAAAAAAAACATTCTGGGTTTAAGTAGCCCAAGAAAGACGATCGTCTTTAAAAAAAAAAACAGCGTTCACCGTAATCATGGCGACACTTGCTCGGAACGAGAAAGACACGTCATAGCGTTTGCCCTGCCAATGTACTATGTCCAGTGTCCAATGATTATCACTTCCAAGAAAAATGAAGGATGCTGACAGGGTGTGAGGAGGGAAGAAAAACCCCCTCTGCAGGTTCTTGAGTAGGGTGTGTTCGGTGGTGACTGGGGCTAGCCACAGTCACCAGTTAATCAGACGAGGGCGATTTGAGAGGTTACAAAGAAAACATGTATTCTAGAACAAAGCACGACGCACACAATAGACGATAGACTACCAGAGAGGTAACAAAACCCAAAACGTCTAACTAATGCACAGAAAAGCCTATAAATCTCAACGCAAGAAAAGTGCTACAAAAAAATTCATTACGAGTTCACCGTGATGTGGCGTAGTACTCGGGGCGTCGGGGTGTCGCGGTGCGTTGCGCTGAGGGCCGCGTCGGGAAGTCTCGCGTGCTGGGCCGTTCACGATGCAGCTCCATCGCTGATCTTCCAGGAACGGTACTTGCAGGAACGGTCGTGGCCGGAACCTGGCCACCACCAGGCGCCACGCCACGTAAGGCCGCGGGCAGTCGGCACCCGGTAGCCGCCGGTAGATGATGATCTCCAGGCCGTGGTCGTTCAGGACCGGGGCACGCCTTAGCGCGTGTGCCTGCCACAAGCCAGGACACGGGGGAATATGACGCTGGTCAGGGGAGGCATTGGCGTCAGCTAGATCCCTCTGATCTTGGGTCCCCGACGCCCGATGAGCTCTCCATCTGCGCCTGGACGCCACTCCCCTCGAACCGTTCTCTCGGAACTCCTCCACAATAATCGCCGTTCTTCCTCGTTCCCGTCTGGCCTCATCACCGCTCCGTTGTGGCCGGCTCTCATAGGCCACTCGCGTTCACCGTCATCGGCTCGTGCGGCCTGCCACTTCTTTTTAGGCCCTCCTGAAGCGAGGACAATCCCTTCACGGGCATGTGTCCGCGACGTCGTCGTCGTCGTCTCCGCCGACTGAGCGCTTCACCTCACACAGTGATAGCAACGATGATGCAGTACAGGTAGTAATTGTGGCAGCGAAGAAGCAAATCGGCTGCAAATCATGGACTTAAACAATCGGGATGGTCGCGAAGGTTGCGTACAGCATTGGTATCGTGAAGTCTTACGCGTTATTGTGAGCTTCCTTAATTTTTTAGCAGCGGAGCTGTTGTACGAGCCGTAAGTTCGCCGTTGCAGGAAAAATAACAAGAAATTGCGGAGCGCTCTTGAGCGCGTGCCTCGCGGCAACCGCCGAGCGTTGCGGCTGTAGAAAAAAAAACACGAAGAGCGTGAAAATGCTGAGAGCTCGTAAGCGCGTGCCTCACGGCGACCGCTGAGCTCCGGCCTCGCGCAGCGGCTTTAGAAAGTCGTCAAGCGCTACCGCGCATGTAATGCCTGGCGTGAGGAACATGACCATATCGATTCATATAACGATGATTGCTACTAGCACAGTGCAAATCACCGACGGAGCTTGTAAACAAACAACCTCAAACTTGTACAAATGTGTGGTGATGTGTCCTTCAGTGCTCAGGTATAAAAAAATCGTGCAGCTTCGCTATGGTGCAAGCCTTGCGCGACTTTGTGCAAGCTTCACCAGTTGAGCCTGTGTGGAAGTTTACAATGCTGAGGATGAGTTTGCAGCCACCACTCGCCGCGAAGACGGCGATGACCTCTTCGAAGAATATGTCGACGATTACTAGCAGCGCAACTATGCAAATAAACAATGATACTGAAACTTAACTCTGTGTCCGGCCGTGTTCACCTACACCAGCTTCGCCATTCAAGTTTTGCGCGTGAGTGCAAACTTCCCCGACTTTTTTTTCTCTACCGCTGTAGTTTGCAAGTATTTCCCCTAGGCCTCGAGGTCTCTTCGAATTGCAATACGAAAAACAGTGAGCCAGTAAACTCTGGCCGGTCGCGTTACTTGCACTTCTAAAACGACGTCAATGATTTGATTTGTTTTGTCTTTTAGGAGCTGTTAAAGGCTAGGTTCTGGCCAAAATGGCGTGCGTTGAGGAAGTGGGTAGAAAGAAGTCGCTTTGACAAAATCTAATAGTGCGCAAAGTCAATTTTGGGGTGAACTCTCTGTTGTAGGTCTGAATCTAAAGGGGTTATCTTTAGAAAGGCATACGAGATTGGCCGCAAAAAAAAAAATCTTCCGGAAAAGAAAATTACTATCAAGAATCCCTTCCGTCACTCCTCGCGACTAACCCGCGTTAATTTTGGCAAACCATCAGCGGAAATGAGAAAACGATGCTACAGTTAACCCAGGATAATACCTGTGTACCTTAAGAAAAGTCTTGTGCATTTAAAGTTCTGTGTTTTCATCTTCGTTTGTTAAAATAGCAGCCCTTTATATTCCTGATACCCCAGCCAGGAATCTTTTTCCGGTGGAAGCTATGATATTTTACTGCGCCGGCATAAAAAGATTAATCGAAAACATGAAATTATCCACATTTCCGGGTGAGGACGGATTTGTGCAAAGTTTTTTACATAATACCTCTGTATGTTAATTTATTATTCTATGTAAGCTTTTTACGCAGTCCCTGGAAACTCCTTGCCTCCAAGGCGACTGGAAACTGGGAAAGGTGGTTCCTCTTCCGAAATCAGGTAACGCTCATTACCCAACCAACTACAGGCCCATATCATTGACCACTCTACCATGTAAGCTCATGGAACACGTCATTTATTCCCATATCGTCACTTTTCTGAAAGATAACTGCTTTTTCAGCAATCATCAGCACGGATTCCGCTAAAACTATCCATGTGAAACCCAGCTTCTCTGCTTTACTAACGACCTATTCCTTGCTCTTGACGCTTCTTCTATTGTTGACTGTTTTTCTTGACTTTGCCAAAGCGTTTGATACCGTATGCCATAAATTACTTCTGTTGAAATTAAGTAAGCTTTGTCTTGATACTGACATTATGAAACGGATCCAATGTCTTCTTACAGATCACTCCCAATTTGTAACTGCTAATGAATGCAACTCCCCTTTCTGTCCCGTAACTTCTGGCGTCCAGCAAGGATCCGTTCTTGGGCCGTTACTGTTCCTAATCTACATTAATGACTTGTCTAATAAAATTTCCTCTAACATGCAGTTGTTTGCTGATGGTTGTGGGATTTACCGTAAATTAAAAAACCCTGCTGAACAACTTACTCTGCAGTTTGATCTAGATAACATTTCTTCGTGGTGTAATACTTGGATAATGAACCCTAACACTTCTAAATGCAAGATTATGAGTTTCACGTCGAACCTGCGATATTTCTTTAAACTACCTACTCAATATTTTTTCCCTCAGCAAAGTTTCTTTTTACAGATATCTTGGTGTTACAATTCCTGACGGCCTTTGCGGGCAGACTCACATTGACAATATTAAAAATACTGCTACCGGTACTCTTGGCTATTTACGACGTAACTTCTCTCTTTCACTGATGCAGTTGAAACTTCTTTATAAAACGTTAGTAAGGCCTAAACTTGAATATTCGTCATCTGTATGGGACCCACACGTTAACATTCATATCATAAA
The DNA here is from genome assembly GCF_048455015.1 of Haemaphysalis longicornis. Taxonomy (NCBI): domain Eukaryota; kingdom Metazoa; phylum Arthropoda; class Arachnida; order Ixodida; family Ixodidae; genus Haemaphysalis; species Haemaphysalis longicornis. Next base: position 57,180,167 of record NW_027526422.1, read on the forward strand.
CTCAGAATCCATTCAAAATCGCTCCGCACGCTTCATTTTGTCAAATTACTCCCGTATGGCAAGCGTAACTCAAATGAAATCAACTTTGAATTTACCCAGATTATTACTTCGCCGCGAAATTTCCCGCCTGTGCCTTTATCATTCCATGCCTTCGCTAAGAAACGCGCTTTTTTCGCCGCCTTCCTACATTTCATCCCGCAGCGATCATCACTTCAAAGTTGGAATTCCAAGCAGCCTGACAAATCTTCACTTTAACTCATTCGTCCCCACAACAAGCTCGGGTTGGAAGCACCTACCTGCTTACATCGCAACAATCATCGACACTACTAACTTCAAGATGACCTTACACGCGTGCCCGTTTTGATGCTGCTCCATTTTGTTCTATTGTTTGCAAAGCGTTTTTCGCCACTCCTCTTTGTAATGCATTGCCTTGAGAATAAATAAATAAATAAATAAATAAATAAATAAATAAATAAATAAATAAATAAATAAATAAATAAATAAATAAATAAATAAATAAATAAATAAATAAATAAATAAATAAATAAATAAATAAATAAATAAATAAATAAATAAATAAATAAATAAAACAGTGTACTGAGATTGGCCGTGAGGGAGACTCCATCATTAGGCCAAGTTTCATTGGCTTGTCATATTTCACAGTGCAGCTCTAAAAATTACAGAATTACCGCCTGCTGTCAATACACTGCTATAGCTTGGTAACCTTTTTTTTTACCGGAACTATCCTAATCCAGACTATCTCCAAACAAATTAGATGACACTTAGCCGCTGAGTAGAGTCCAACATTACGCCGAGTTTTAATTCGTAATTACATAGTTCTCGTGATTACGTAGTTCAAACCGAAGGAAGTACTGTGGAATTCCCCTCAGCTGCCAATACGTGAGCTTCTACGGGAGTGGAACGGGCAGCCCCATGCTTCTCAGCTAGAATAAAACTGGTACTTCCAAGTTTCGTTCAGCTGCTTAGTATGCTCGAGCAAACTGCAAACAAGGTCTCTTTGTGCACTTCTTGAACTGCGCCAAGCTCCGCTGGTAGTCCTTCTCCGCATAATCTGGGTGTGCGACTTTAGCCCTGAGCACCCTCCAATCTTCCCGTCAACTACCTAACAAGAGCCATGGGAGACGCTGTCCAGCCCCTCTCTTATACTACCCAGCTTCAGCTGGTGGACAGAGCACAGGTGGTGCGGACTGCATATGGGCTCCAGTGAAGAAGGAACCACTCCCCTGGGCTGCCCTCCACCTCTCCGATCCCCACTTCCCACCCCTGAGCTGTGGGAGAACCTGCTGACCAGCGGCCATCTGGATGTACAGCAACAATTATTTCCTCGTCGTCCTTTGCAGAGTGGAAGGTTCAACGCAGAAACCTGGGCTAGTTGGTGATACGAGTTCGACATGGTAAGAAGCGCACTAGACGGGGACAGAAGAAGAGACAGTGACACGGGACGAGGGCTAAACATCATCTGAGGGCAACATACACACAAATGCGCAGAAACGCTAAAAAAGATACGTAAGGCGCAGTTTCACAGAGAATGTGATTGAAGCTGTAGCTAGACATTTTCTTTTGTGTGCAAAGCGGGAGACGGAGTGCTCACGCATTCCTCATTTTGTTTGATAATACAGAACGCCTCGAAGATCTCTGTTTGCAGTTGCGTCCTAAAGGTGCCCAGGACGCGTTTTCCCTGAAATTCAGGCGTGCAAGAGCACCGCCGGCAGTGATCTGCCAAATGTCCTACGCCCGCCAAAGTCTGCACAATGGTCTTATATACCCACAGCCAAATCTAAACGTCTAAGTCCGGGGTCAATGTTCATAATTGTCAACATTGCTGAATAATAAAATCAATACTTAAGTTATATTTACAGTGTTCCTTCATAAAAAAAAAATTCATGGATACTTGATTTTTGAGGAATCAGATACTACACCCACTGCAGAAAAAACCATTCACTCCACCGCCTGCTGTCGTTCGCGCCACTATAGCTTCTGGAGGCAGTTTAAAAAAATCAAGCGGCAACAGTGACGAAAGGTTCCGCTAGATAGGTACCCCGTAATGCTTGGAACACACGTGTTGTAGGGCAACGTGGCTCTATAAACATTTAAGTAGGGTGCATCGATTCACGCGCGTCTCCGCACAGAGGCACCCGGCCTGGAGCAGTGGAACGCGGTAAATTTAAATCGACTTGATCAAAGCTCTAGCGTGTTTACCTTGGGAGGAACGCGACGAATAAGGAACAGCATAACAGGTGAGCGGGAAAGCGAAGGGAGGCATTTTCTTGACAAATGCCGACGAAAGAATATCGACATTTGCAACGAATGGAGCAGATACGCATCCATTTTTTCATTTACAATTTCTCAGCTAATGCTCATCGCTTTAACAAAATTCTTGAAGGAGGTGATTACTGATGCACCCTTTTTTTTGGTTATATGTACCCCATGTACCAGCGGTAAGTGCTTCAGGACCCCTTTAAGGTACTTACCCGGGGTACGAAAGACTGCAGAGAACAGTAGAACAAAAGAAGCCACCTTAAGCTTGTAGTTGGTAATTGCTGTGCATCATGTTTACAGTTTTTTTTAATTTTGTAATCAATATTCTCAGGTTATGTCTCTGAATACAAATAAGCTAATAAAACGTTGTATCACTAGACTGACAGAGTTTCGTTAGACATGCAACGAAATATTAACAGCTATCTGTAGGTTATGAGCGTCGAAGAAAAAGCGGTTTAAGGGCGTAATCACTAGAGATGAGAATTGATGGCTTCGTTACGCTCAGGTGAAAACACATTCAGGAAGCGAATATTGTCGCGGACAATGCTTACTTACAGAAGGGAGGTCCCGAGTCAGGACGATCTGGAAATGGGAATACACACATGCATAGTACACATATTTATCCGAATGCCAGGGGCCAAAAAATTGTAGAGCTCTTCTTCGCGTCCTGTCATAATAAAACGCCTTCTGGGACCAGCTACTTGGAAGTGTAAACTCTGATAGCCTTCCTTGCTTTTCGATAAACGGTGCGAAATGTGGGCAATACTTACCGCCGTCACGATTTCCCACTGGAAACAACGAATACCCGCGTTTACGTTGTTTATTTGAATGTACAGAGCACGGTCAACAGGCTTTACACAATGCGGTGTCTTTGCAATCGCGAAAGAAGAATCATGACGATCTATAGTAAAAGCGGTAAGACACCAGCCCAGAACTCCGGTTATACGGAGCGTGAGCTGTTCTAAGCATTTAACCCCGCCTTCTCAATGTTATATGTGCTCGAACATTCAGCCTCATGCCTGTGAAACTTTGAATTTGTCTGCCAGGTACGTGAAGCCGTTCTAGACGCCAGCTACCGCTTAAAATTCCGCTGAGGCGGCTTGTGTGGTACAGAAAAGGGCCTAACCAGAAATCAAACGGGTGGAAACTGAAGAGGCGTTTTTCCGCACCCCCTCAGCTTGTTGAGTCACACGAGCTAATCTCGACGTTTACGAGATGTACGAGCTTTCACACTCAATGGCAACTGTCCTTTCATTTCGTGGGGAAAGTCCATTCTTACATAGCCGGCCTTTTGTGGTGGAGACGTCAGACGTGTGGTAAAGCGTTAGTTAGTTTATCATTTTTATTGCCTCGATGACTTGTCATCAATGTCAAGGTTACTTTCTGTAAAATGTGTATGAAATCTCGCAGCAAAACCGCCGGGGTTTGGAGGAGTACTGCGGTAGAACGTGCCTACTCTCGAATGCCCGAAATGACTCCTGATTGGTGACGGCGCACTTACGTATGAAAAGGGCGACGTAGGCGAGTCCATAGCCAAGACTGCACAAGGTGATCAGGAGTTGACACATCCATAAGGCGTTGCGACAAACGTCACACTCTTCCTCCTCCTCCTCCCCCTCCTCCTCCGAGTTCAGGCTTTGCTGGGGAGTGGGGCTACGTACAGAGAAACGCAAATTTTACTACCGATAGAGAATTATATGCAGTAAAATCTTTCTAATAGGCATCGCTATTGTTAGGCAACGATATCATTGTTACAACTGATGAAAGTTCGAACTAATGTTGTTTCGAAGCGTTTATTCAGGAAAAGGGAAAGAGGAGGGGAAGAGAAACAGGAGCGGTAGGTGACCATACTAGTCCGGTAGGCTGCGGGACGTCAACGTCACCTCCTACCGAGTGATCAGGGCTTTCTGGTCTTCGAGCTAAAAACTGCGCAACTCACACTTGCATCGTTCCACAGCAGGGCTGAAATGGGGAGGGGGGGGGGGGGTTGAGTGGGGACATCCAGACAAGCTGGGGGTGTTAGCAGTGTCGCTGCGGGGGCAGTTCGGTGCATAGGTGACGGAGATGCAGTGGAGGGCGGCGTGGTTGTGGTGGGTGTCACTTCGGAGTCTCCGTCAGATACGAGGGTCGGAAAAGGGGAGTGCAGGGTGCGGGTGCGTCGGAAGGCTCTGCAGTTGGACGGGATGTCTGTGTAAGTTTGGGGGAGTGGGAACGGACCGGTGAACCGGGGTCGAAGTTGGGGTGGCCTGCCGCATCTGGGAGTATCCAAGTATGGAGATCGCGGGCCATGGCGTGAACCACTTTGTTCCCGGGGAGGAATGTGCGGCCGGGTGTCCACACGATGCGGGTAAAGGGAAGAGTGGGGCGTTGGGTTTGGATGGGGAGTGCTAGGGTGTTAACTTCGACTTCAGCGCAGTGGCGGATGGAGTGTTGGGAGTCCGTGAGAACCGGGATGTTTGGAATCGTAGCTTGAGCATTGTCGAGGGCTGAATCGGCTTCCTTGCCGTGTTCGTTGATGCTGTGTACAGGATACTGCTGGCGTCAGGGCGCACTACGGCATCTACATGCGCCCGTTGTCAATGTCAATAATAGGGAGCGGCGTTGGTGTAGAGATCTGTTGAGTTTTCCCAGCAGGAGGCAGGACCGATGCTGTCGGCGTTCAATATTGTATGTGGGGTGCATATATGGCGTGGGATGGGAAGGGCGCACGGATGTTCATGCGTAATTCATTTGGGGATATTGGGAGTCTGCGCCAAATGTCGGTTAAGCTTATGAAGCAGGTGTCGGTCCGTTGGGGTGAGCAGTAGTCGTTGCAGCTGGTTTTGAATGTGAGCGTCTATCAAATTTTAAATTGTTATGGAGGCTGAGTTGTAGTAGACGAGTGGTCGGGGGGTACACCGGCAACCCAAGCGTGGTTTAGCGATTTTAGAACTAGAATGTCGATTTGGCATGCTCTTTCCGTTTGAAGGCGATGAAAGGAGTTCTGTTTATGATCCAGCTGGTTAGCATTTCTTGGCGAGTGCGTAAGGTATCTGTATTTTGGAGGGCATTTTCACGCCAAAAAATTAGTTGGGGCAGGTGTGTTAGTTGTGAGACAATACGTTTACACTGCACCTGAGCTGTCGTTGTGCTAGTCAACACCGAACCACTGTCAATACCCCAAACACTGTCAATACACCCCCAGTAGGCGCAGGGTATTGACAGTGGTTGTGGTTATCGGTTGACTGTTGATTGAAACTGCGAGGTCGGGCGTCGGGTTTGGTGGTCGTGCACGGGTTCTGCTCCGGTGAACAAGGAGAGCAGATCTCGATGGAGCACATGAGAGACCGCTCGTGCGGAGATATTGCAGAATGACGTCAGCTGCTTGTTATGAATTTTCTTGCTGACATCACGGGGAGCATGTGTTGGTCCAGAGTATAAGATCAAGAGTATACATAGTATGATGTATGTCAAATATCTTTGCACGGGAAGACCCAAGAAGATGATGTTGAATAGCGAAGGGGAGATTACTGATTCCTGTGGCGTCCCCCGAGTGGGGATGTGGAATCTGTCTTGTACGGTCCAGCGTATAAGGTACCCGTGTGGTTTTTGCAGAAGGTGCGGACAAAGCTGTAAGTAGCCTTGCTACCCAGTCTTGCTCCCGTTGTTCGGAGCTGCCGCAGGATTGCGGTGCGGGTTACGTTGTCGACAAGCCCGTGCATATTGAGGGCTAGAATGGTGCTTGGGTTCGTTTTACGGAGGTGGTCAGTGAAGGTTTATTTCAATTGTTGGTGCACTTCTTGAGTAGCAAGATGCGCCCGGAAGCCGAGCATATTGTGGGGAGAGCGGCCAGAATATTCTAGAGAGGTCAACAAGGTGGCGGACGACTAAATGTTCGTAGAGTTTACCCACACATGAGGTTAGGAACATGGTTCAAAGGTTGTCGAACGCAAAGGGTTTCTTTGGTTTTGGTAGTAGAGAAACGTCAGCGTGACGTCAGTGCGAGGGTAATGTTCCTTCTTTTCAGTGTCGCTTGCAGCAGTCGAGAATGGAATCCGAATGCTCGTCGTTTATGTTCCGCAGTAGCTTGTATGTAATTTGGGCATGCCCCGGCGCCGAAGTGAGACAACCTTGCGAGTGCTTGTTAGAGCTCCTCTCGTGTGTATGGCTTGGTGGGCGATGAAGCTTGCGCGGAGCCAAAAGCGCCTCTTCTGAAGGACGGAAAGCAGCTGGACTGGGGTTGGGAGTCATTGAGTACGAGGCGGGCGATGTGTTGAGTAGCAGCGGTTTTGGAAAATGTGTTGCCCAACAGCTGTCAGAAATATGTTCCATGATTTCTTTGTTGTCACAGATTCGTTCAGTTGGTCGCAATACGGGCGCCAGGTTTCCTTTAGAAGATTTTGGGGGTAATGGGAAGGACTTTTGAATTGAAGGATAAGAACAGTACACACGGCGATTGGGTATACGGGCATCGGAAGTAGCAGTCGAGGACAGAATTCAAATGCCCGCCGTTCAGAGCTTAAAATGTCCGGCAACGCTAGATGACATCTCCCGCTGTGTTAAAATCATCCTTGTCTATGGGGAAGTAGCCGACGTCCTCGGCAATGCCCTCTGGGAGGTGCCCAATTTTGTATTAGTGCGGTGTCCGCCAGGAAAATGATAACCTCGGTAAGCTGTACTTCTGCATATCATCGGTTGCACTCATTCATCCGGTCGTAGTGCTTCGACCGACCATTCATGCCCTCCCCTGCGACTCCGGAAGATCCCCGTGGTTTCCTTCGAATCTACAGCTTCATCACCTTCGCTGGCGATCAGTGTAGACTGGTGCCTTCACGTTGGGATGGTTGTAGACCAGCAACTTATCCGTTTTGGCGAAGGGGTCCCGTGGTGAAATTCCGCTCCGCCAGTTTTGGACCGGTACCATTATGCAGAAATCGGAATCGGAGAGCGAATGACGTTTGTTTCGAAATGGGGTCGTTAGACAAGACGGCGGAGGGACCAGCGAGCTTTATGCTCCTCCTCCCCGTCTATATGGAACAATATTGCCACGTGACATCAATTGCAGGATTTTGACCTCTCCAATTCGTTTCAAAAAGCTGCTATCCCACCCTTTCTAAATCCCAAAGTCAGTGCCAAATTTCTTTCATCCATCCAGTAAGTTTGTATGTACGTGTGAGTGTGGCGGCGTGGCCTTGCTTGTGCCTGTGTGCGTGTACGTGCGCGTGCGTTGCGGGTGTACGTGCATGTGTGTGTATGTGTGTTGTGTGTGTGTGTGTGTGTGTGTGTGTGTGTGTGTGTGTGTGTGTGTGTGTGTGTGCGTGCGATAACTATGGCGTTCTCATCGCAGGCTTTGACGGGGGTGGTTTGTGATAGTCAATTTTTCCAGACAGATATGGTACCAGTGTGGTTCACTAGTATGCTTACTTTTGCAGAGCTTAGAGGCGTGTCCGGAGTGATGAGTTTATATAGGTTCTGACCGGTAATACAGGTATGACTGCTATTTTACATGTCTGAAGTCGCAGGTCGCACTGCTAGCCAAGTGAAGCTGACCAGGTTGAGGATTACATTCATCACCACCTGATGGAACGCGGCGTGCCTACACAGAAATTATTCGGCGCTCTCGCATTTACTGTCGCCAGATGCTATGGACAGGTCGCTACCTGTAAAGACAGTGGTGGGTTTTATGCTTGTTTTGTGCTTCCGCTTCCATACCCACCGCCATCTCTCAAATAACTTACGCTCTCACCGGTGACGGGGTCCCTGTAGCAAGCGTTCCAAAGCTTTGGGCGCTTGGCCACGGCTGGTACGCCGGCAGGTTCGCCGGTTGGTTCGCTGGAGAAGGAGGGCTTAGTGGAGCTATTTGCGCTGCACGACAAAAAATAAAAATCAACTACACTGAGAGCTAAAAAAGTTTCTGGGGATTGGAGAATCCTTCGTTATATCGACCACTTATGTCAGAAATCTTGCTAGAGTAAGCTTGTGTAGAGGCTCCAACAAACGCTAATCACCTTTAAACAATGGCACGCTTATTTCGAAACAGCAGGCAACTAAGAACACAAAAAATACCAGCTCAAACTATCTCCACCACTGGCTCACAAACACGCAACTCCTCTAAACCAACTCCGCAGTTTTACGCATTCTGCATTGCTGGGAAATGTCAGCCGCCTGGGCCTAGCTTGTATACGCGAATGGCCACGGACGACTAAAGCTCAGAAATTCAGCCTCTGCAACTTTACATAGTTGTAGTAAAGAAAATAAGAACCTGCAATAGTTTATGACCCCAGAACGCAGTCGTAGTCAACGATTGGAGCCCGGCGTGAACGGAAAAGACTTCAGCAGAAACACGGAAATGCACCAGGCTCGTTTAGAGGGCCAGCAATCGTGAGCTCTCCCAGAAACAGCACGCGAAGCGTGTCAAGCAAAAAATGGCCCCCTTTTTCGGATCGCTGCTGTAATTTCTTCGTTTATATTTTTGTTGTTTCAGTAGAGTATACCTATAATCAAGAGGAGCCATGGATAATGAAAGCCATTATGGCAAGGACATATTCCCGCGCTTCGTTGTGTTGCGTAAATGAAGGTACTGCACGTCAACGTTAGACATGTGTGGCTTTAGTCAAAACCTGAATGAAAGCTGATAGCGCAGTCCGGCCCATTGGGTAAATAGGTGCGAATAAATAACGCGTGTCCAACGTGCCATTTTCTGTTCTAATTACACTTTGCATGTAGTGGGGCATCAAATCAATACCCCTTTCTTAGGCATATGAAGAAAGTAAAATTGAACCGCAAAAGGAAAACAACATAAGTCGTGTAGAGCTTCGCCTGCTTTCTGACCGCAGACCCCAACAATCTAGCCAGAAGATATTCACAGCGGAAAATGTTTTCCTGGTTCGACCTTGAATCCTCAAGAACGTGCATGCGGACATATTTTCTGCTGAAGCCAGCCATACGTGGCATTCGGCATTAAAAGTTGCTGCTGCTCGGTTAACACTGTGGAGTTAAAGCTGAAATATCTTTCAAACATTATCTTATTTGAAGGCCACGGACAGATTTGCAAATCGGTATCCGCAGGTTCCCCTGTTACAACTTTTAGAAATGGTGGTGCCTATTATCACGGGAATAGTGAAAATTACCATCAGAAATTTCTCACGGCATTCTCCTCTGATTGGCTAAACACTCCACCCGAAGATTCTTTGGAACAAATATTCCCTAAAATCTCGTTCTTACAGCCGCTCCAGCGTCGTTGTGGTATACCACTTGCTTTTTTAAAACGAAGACCCAGATTTGAGTCCGGCATTGATGAAGTTTTTTTTTTTTTTTCAAAGCTTTCCGAATTTTTGGAGTTGTCGCTCACCGTGATTTTGCTTTTTTATTCTGGTTGTTGCTATATCAAGAGACCGACGCATGCGGTTTCTAGAACAGATTGGATTAGATTTAATACAGGTTGTGTTCTGAGTCGTTGGGCTGGGTTAGGTTACGTTTGTTGCAGTTGGGCTGGATTTGGGTAGGTTATGACATATTCGGTTAGGTTACGTTAGGTTCGGTGAGGTTAGGGTATGTTAGATTACGTTGGAAGCTAATGCTATTCAGTGAATGTTAGGCCAGCGACCTTTTAAGAACCTGCCGCGAGAATTTCCCGGAGGTAATTATCCTGACTGCCGGGAGATTAGACTCAGTCTTTAAAAATCTTGTATGAGGGAACTGGAAGGTCCCCGCTGAGCCAGAGAAAAAGGTGGGCTAGTACGGACGACGTCCGGCAAAATGATGCAGGTGTGAATACCCACACCAAGCAACCAAATCTGCGCCAATTATTCCACTGCAGCACACGTCAGGGCAGCTTTATGAAGGCTTCAAGAGGCGGGATCATGGCCTCAACGTGTTCTTTGCCAGCATACCTCGGCCCTCGGCATCAGCCTGGCCTCCGAGTCTGCGGGTGTTCGAGTGAGCGCTATAGCAAGTATCTCAGCCCTTCCGAGAGGAAACCTCTCTCACCCATTACGACGTCGCAGGCGAGGTTCTGTCTTCAGGCGGGACGAGCAGCGGCAGCAGTAACGTCGCGTGAGCACGCAGCTTTCTTCTTCCTTTTCTTCAGCGTTACCACAACGATCGTGACGGTGGTTCTTCGGAAGCATCCAATACCCATTAAGGGATCCGCCAATGAGAAAGATAAAAGTATTAGTAACTTCCAAAGGAATCGGGGGGAACGCGAGCCTCATGATCACCATAAATTTTGACCTTGGCCAGGAGGCAATGATGGGAGCAAGCCCGCAAGATTGGTTGGTAGGTTCGTTCCTCGCAACAACTGCTCTTACCCACACCGGTATAGACCAGTACATCGGTCTTACGAGCCTAATAGTTCGAGCTGCCTGGACGTAGCCAGGGGGGAGGGGATGCTTCGGTGTCAAAACAGCCTTCAAAAGTTTCTGAGCGCTGCCTTTTTGCCTCTCGCTCCATTTCGACCTTTTTTCTCGCCCATGCTATTGACACACCGCATCGATATACAATAACGTAAAAAAAAACGATGGCGTAAGGTTACTAAAGCAGAAAAAATGTCTAAGAATTTGTTGGGGTGCCGGTTCTTCTTTCTTTTTGTTTTGTCTTGTTACCGGCTGGGTATAACACTCCCCGAAAACAATTTCTGGCTACGCCACTCCTGCCGTGGCTTTCATTTTTTAAGCGCAGATTAAGGCATAATGACTGGAAAAAAGGCACGCGCATAAAAAAAAACGCCAGCGTACAGGATAGTCGACCAATCACCGCCAAACAGAATTTCAAGGAGTATATCTTTTCTGAAAAAGCCTAACACTGTGCCAAGCCAAGCCCACAGGTGCAGTGAAGGGGACCAGTGCGCAACGAACACAAGTTCTTTACTCCAGGTGCTTACTCATTCGCAGCTGTTGATGATGATACCTCTATTTTGCCCAAAATTAGGTGATAGGAGGAAGAAGAAGTGGGAGTCTTCTGGGATGTCTCCCCCTTGAATGGCGGCCTCCAGTACTTGTGCTATTAGACTATGACTTAGGCTATTATGCTAGGCTATTGGCTCGCCTCGAAAGGCGGACACAGCTTGAAACCCCCCTCACCCATCCCATCCGCCCATACAAAAAATTCTGCAGAAATTAAGAGAATTACCTACTACTAATGCGTAGCATTCTCATGCTGCTTGTCTTGAGTGCGAGTTTTTTACAGCCCAAGTTATTAATTTTTTTTTAAAATCCTGTCTGACCAATTATCTACATTTACACTGTTATAACGATTATAGGTGAAACTGTCGCGAAATCTGCATTCTGGTGGCAATGCTATGCGTTATACGATTGACAATTTCCAGTATTTGTTAAATGTTTTTATTTTTTAGTTTTTCAAAACTTCGTCTGACCAATTATCCCCATTTACGAGTATGACGATTACATTTGGAACTTTCCAGATATCTGAATTATTGTGGAAATGCACGGCGTTACACGAGTCGCCAGTTTCCGTAATTATTTTATATTGTTGTTATTATTTCTAGTTTTTCAAACATTCGTTCCACCAATTATCTACACTTACAGTATTATACCGGTCATAGGTTAAACTTTCGCGAAATCTGCATTATTGTGGTAATGCCATGCGTTGTAGGTTTTGCCATTTTCCGCAATTTTTTAATATTTTTCTTACTTTATAGTTTTTCAAAATTTTGTCCGCCCAATTGCCTCCACTTACGCTATTATAATGATTACATTTGGAACTTTCCTGAAATCTGCACTTTTGTGGAAGTGCAGGGCGTTACACGGTTCGCCAGTTTCCATAGTTATTTGATATTTTTCTTACCTTTTTAGTTTTTCAAAATTTCGTTCGACCAATTTTCTCCATTTACGGTATTATAACGACTGTAGGTGGAAATTTCTCGATATCTGCATTATTGTGGAAATACCACGTGTTATACGTTTTGCCATTTACCGTGAGTTTTTAGTATCTTTCTTATATTTTAACAGATGTATAGCGCAAAAAAGACGAAGGACAAAGAGTCTTTTTTGCGCTATACATCTGTTAATAATGATCGACCAACTAGCCCAACAACGTACTTTACTAGACTTATATTTTAGTTTTTCAAAATTTCGTATCACCAATTATCTCCATTTACGTTATTATAACGAGTACATTTGGAACTTTCCCGAAGTCTGCGTTATTGTGGAAATGCAAGGCGTTACACGTTCCGCCAGTTACACGTTTCGCCAGATTCTCCAGATACACGTCTCGCCAGTCTCGTCAGTTTACAGGGCGTTACACGTTCCGTGATTATTATATATTTTTCTTATTTTCTTAGTTTTTATAAATTTCGTCCGGCCAGTTAACCCCATTTACGTTACTATAGCAATTACAGGTGGAACATCCGCGATATATCCGCATTTTTCTGGAAATGCAGGACGTTACACGGTCTTGGCGGGGGGTACTCGGTAAAGAATGTTGCGCATCAAAAAATACAGAGCGGTTGGCAAAAGCCTGAGCTGGCACACATGAATAGGAACGGATTCGGCTACGGCTTCGACGAGAACCGTGTGGCTCTGGCTCCACTGTTTTATTTGCAGGCATCGAGTTCCGGCATTCACCGCCCTTTCTCGGTTTGCGCTGATCCTCGGCTCTCCCTACAGCGGATTTTTGGCTAGTGACTAGTGAGGCTAGTGTGGAACTCCGTGCCGGCTGAACACCAGACTACAAGCGCCGTCTGTTTCACATGCGTAAAGCAGTGTCCTTTTACGATTTGTGTCCGTCAATAACTTGTTCCAATAAGTTTACTCACACTTGAAACAACCGCGTACGTGTATGGCTGCAGGTAAACTTGTCGCTGTAAAAAAAAAAGTGAGCCTCGCGAAGGAAACAGAAGAATGCGACCAGACAAGTCCCCAAAATTGCCGCACTTGGGTGTCTGATTTTGCCCCTTCTATTGTTGTGAATCTATATCTGTTATATGTAGTTGGTATACAGTTGTTAGCATTATCAGCACTAGAAAGGGACAATATGAACCTAGCTTCTTACACCCAGGATGCCTTAGGGCGGATATAAAACGCGGCGGCCATCTTGTTCAACACGGAGTTCATTTTGAGCTCGTTACCGTCGGTGTGTCAGCCCTCAGCCATCGGTTAACTATTAGCCCTTAGCAATCAGCCGTTAGCCATTCAAACGACCTGTAACAGAAGGATAAGCTTGGGTAAAACTACAAATCCCCCATTTTTCGTAACGAGAATTCGCTGCCCCAGAAGAATAATTAAGTGGGATAGAAAGGGCCATCCTCACGTGGTGAATCGGCTCGTCCAAAAGCCCCTGTCTAGTTGCTATGAGGCGGCGGCAGTGTTGTTTTTTGTTGTTGAAAACGTCTATTGAGAAAAGAGCAAAGGAAGTTTGGTCAAAAAGTGGAGGAATGGGTGCCCGCCCTGTTCCGGTATGAGAAAAAATTGGCGCAGCTTGCTTTAGCGCTGCAAGGCTGGAGAAAAGGCAGAGCTGGGGGTCGACCTAGCTTCTCTCCAAGGCACTCATAGCAGATCCCAGGCGGCAGGGAGCAGCCGTACCGCAGCAGCGCGAAGCCGCTTTGGAAGGTACTGTAAAGCGAATACCATTAAACTATGTACAGTGTTTCATCCAGTAGCAATCCTCGTCATTACTTTCGTCGCCGTCTTCTGACGGCCCAGCTGCGTAGGGCAAATCCTCTTGTAGCGCGTCCTCGTCACGGTAGAGCTCCACGCCTTCGTCAGCTGGCCCGGTGGCCGTCTTCACGTCATCGTCTTTGGCACGGCGGCCCCGTGGCGCGCCGATCGCTACATGACAACGACGAGGACGGCAGGAGCTTCGTCGTCGTTATGTAGTGTAAGCCCATGGGCAACGCCGGGCGCGTATTGGCGGTGAGATGTTTGAGTGGCACCCCCTGTCTGTGACGTCGGCTTAGGGACTCGCCGACTCGCCCCGCTGTCGTCTGCTACACTCCGCTTGTGAGGGGCAGCCGTGCCCGTGCTAGAATCACCCGATTTAATGCTTTACTGTATTAAAAAGTGTATTTGTAGTAATTGAGTTATTTTTGCAGCTTCTGACGCATTTGAATAATTTCAAGCTGTATTCCCACAAGTTTGTAACACACTAGGAAAGACGGAACAACTTTCTTTAGAGCATCGGTTGGAAGATAGTGTGTAACTCGTCCTTTCTAGCTTATTCGTGAGGTTCAGCGCTCAGAGCTCATCGATAAGTATTCAAAATGCGTAGGCTTCCCTACAGTATTTTTGAGACGCTGTTATGAAGACTCAACAGTCTAATGCTACGTACCAAGCAGCGGGCCCCTGCACGCGCATCAGACAGCAGGAAATAAAGCGGCTGTCTTTTATTTCTTTCATTGTTGTTGACTTGTATCAGATGAATGTTTTTTTTTGTGCCCCATGCATTAATTTTTCTGCACCGTCATAAACGTCTTATTAGTAGGTTTGGGGATGTCTGGGAGGCTCACAAAGATCGTGTTGCTATATTCTTCAGGCTGTATGTCATACATTCCCTTCTTCACAAATTGGCGGTCGTTATGGCTCCGTGCAAGGGGCATATTCGCAGCGTGCGTTGTTTATTCACATGCAAATACAATGATAAGGTCTGTGCTACGCCGCCGCGATCGCGCCCCAGACAACGCTGTCCAGAGTACTCGAAGGCGCATTTTGTATTCCGAATTTTTATCGTAACCTTCGTTATCATAACGAACTGACTCTCAACCCCAACAATTATGACATGATTACGGATTTGATGTACTCGCTAACGAACGCAATAAATAGTATACGTGCATATATTACAAGAATCGAAACCGATTAATATTTCCAAGCAGCTCTTTATTGTTTTCCAACCCTTCCAGGCGTAAAGAAAAACTCCTAGTCTACTCGGGATGACGCTCTATGAAATGAAGAAAATTACTCGTACTCTCTTTTCCTGGGTTGAGGGCTAGGGCCACAAATCAGCTCGAATTTACTGTTAACTATCCTCCTATTCCCCCTCGTCCTCTTGAGCAGTTTTTCTGTAACGCATAACTGAAAATTAGGAAGATAAGGCTGTGTGAATTGTACCGAAATATCACTGCAGGTCTGAAAAAACATTACTGTATCTTTACCGTAGACGTGACTCGTTTTGCTCAATAAATATACTGCTTAGAACATAAAACCAGCGCACGCCTGCATTTGGAACCTGTATTTGGCCTGTTATTTGGAACTCAACTTACCTTTTTTTGGGCGCCATAGTGCATGTAGGCATACTTTCATGCCATGGAAACGTGAAGCGATGTGATAGAATACCTTCGAGCGTTCGGCAAGGTTGCAAAAACTGTTTTACCTTACATATGATTACCGGAATCGTAACGACTTCTGCCAAAACCGACATGCCCAAAGGCGTAAAGTTTGTTTTGGTGTTGTATTTTCGCTGTTGTCGGTTACTTACATCCGGCTGTTCCATTTTTTCGAAAGATTGCTTAATACAGAAGCTGACGCCTAGCTCCGACTCTTCGCGCTCCGCACAGGAGCGGCTTCGCAAGGAATGGGACGACGCAGGCAATGTTTCTTCAGTAGGTGTATTCAAAACTATACTTCAACTCACACCTTGAGTTAGTGTATGCGATTTTAAGTATATTATTATGATAAAAAGTTACGCACACGCAAAATCTGGGACGGACAAAGATCAGACGTCAACCGAACACAAAGAAACAGCAGGGAGAGCGAGCCCGAGTGAAGCAGACGACAAAGGTGAGAATCCCTAAGCCGACGTCACGGAGACGCGCTTCGCAGCGCCACCCGTGGTCGAGCTCACCGCCAATAGGCGTTTTCTAGTCAGCACAGCCAAACGACGCATGGCGACATCTAGGCGCATGTTTGAAGCTATGTCCACGTGCATGAGGTCCTCAATTTAACCGTTCAGAACCGCATGGTCTCGTAGTGCACTAGCTCCGCTCCTGCGAAGCGAGAATCCTAACCCGCGTTCAAATCCCATGACCGCTTTTTTTTCATTTTCAAGGCATATTTGAATATTAACATTTGTTATCACACTGCATATAATCTATTTATGACATGTTTATGCAGTATACAGTTGAACCTCGTTATAACAAACGCTGATATAGCAAATTATCGGCTATAGCGAACTAGATACGATCTTTGGTTGGCTACGCTTTATTTCAATGGCACTTATTCTTTTATGACGAAACTGAAACCGTGAGCCCCGCGCGGTATCGGATATAACGAAGGAATATTTGGTCAGGAGGCTGTTAAGCTGCTTGGAAAAACCTTCTGGCGTCCCAAAACTACTTAAGTATAACGGGCCTTTTGTTCGTGGACACTGTGGAAACCTCCATCACGCTCAGTTCTGTTAGTAGCCACCAGTTGAAGGTCACATTCTTCATCAAAGAAATAAACACGCAGGCCTGTTTTGTCAAGTGAACCTTGTATTGTTGTAATTTCACGTATTTATGTTCCGGCTGATTCAGCTTGAAATGTAACATGGAGTGTTTATAGTGGCTTGGAAGCCTGAAAAATGCATTTTTGCATCAAGTATTTTTGCCCGAGCCAAATTGTCGATTTGTTACAGCTGATTTTTACCTCTACTGTTATGGCGACTATCGGATAAAATGAACTAATTCTCACTCCCGACACTACTTTGTTCTAATGCGGTTCGACTGTAAATGAGATTTCGCGTATTTTCGTTGCCCTTTGGTCGGTTTCAGCTGCTGCTTCTCGTGCGTTTTTGCGGGTTTTCCCCTTTTAGGCAAGTTTCGGATATTTTTGTTCAATATTTTTCTACACCGTGGTTTTCAACCGTTGCAGGTGCGTTTTGGCTGTTATTTAAGTTGGGGTGGTATTGTATGCTTTAGGTACGTTTATGCTGTGATATGACCCCCATAAGCAAGCTCACGTGACGGCTGGCTGTACCGACTAGGAAACGCAAATCCGCAACTCGGACGACTCCGGGCCGTCGTCGCGAGGCTCACGGTCACGTGCGCGGCGGATTTTGTCTTCGCCGAAACCGCTCAGCTTTCAGAAATAAAATGGTAAACTGATTCTGTTCTCTGGCAGTGTATTTATTTATTTATTTATTTATTTATTTATTTATTTATTACCCACGGCGCCACGAAGGCATTACAGCGGGGGGGTTACAAGCCAAAAAGAAAGAATGAAAAATACAGCAGACATCAAATCGCAACAAAAAGAGCCAATCACTCAACTGGAATATGGCACTGTGAAAATTGAAAAGAATATAGGTACATTTAATTAAGTACTACACACGTTGAAAACGGAACAAAATGCGCATTTCCCTGCGCAGTTTTATACCACAAAACAGCATGAAAACCCACTTTCGCTTACAAAGGTCAATGGTTAACAAAGAAAAACGCACATTGCACATTGAAAAAAAAAAGAAAAAAAAAGATACTTCCGCTGCACATTGATAAGGTATTGAAGCCATGTGAAGGGGCCAGTGCCGGTGGAGGCAGTATATGGCTGATAGTAGGCGGACACCAAGACTAACTTTTTAGCGTGGGGTGGCTGGGCGACAATCGCCACAACTTCGTGCATCTTCGAGTTCGAGGCGGGAACCTGTAGTTGTACAGCCGGAATCGACGCGTCGACCAATATTGCTGCATACCCGGGGGTGGCTCCTTTTCGTGATATGGAAGGATTTACGAAAGCGTTGTAGCCAGAAATTTTCGGGGTATCCAAAGTTTCTTGAAGGAGGAGGAAAGCTGGTCTGAGTTGCTTTACTTTACTGGTCAGAATTGTTTTCGCTGAAGAGAAGGTTCGGCAGTTCCATTGTAGGGCTGTGAGTGATGTGGGAGTCATGGTTTGGATCGAGGTTGAACTTAATGTCCTTCACAATGCGACTCTTCGTACAATCACTGGCTTACCACGCCATACCAAAATCTCTTACCTCCAATCTGCGGCTGCCCTTCCACCAATTGAAAAAATTATTCAAGAACAAACCGACCAATACAACTTCAAACGGAAACTTACCCATCAAGGTGCCATACTCACGGCCTGGGATAAGCAAGATCACATCCCCTTACCTGATTTCCCGATACCTATTCCTCCGTGGCAACGACCTCTCCTGACCGAACCAACAACAACTCACCCCATCACCCGCGCAACGGCCATTCCTAGACAAAAACGTTGTCAGAGGCTATTCAGCGGAAAACAACCCGACGAAATCGACATTTATACTGATGCCAGCCTGACACCACCAAATGTTGGAACTGCCTGGGTTTCCCCAGATGACCGAACCATTATAAGAACCCGACACTCCAAAATTCCTGTAACACCCACGGAAGCGGAACTACTCGCCATTACCCATGCTCTTGACTACTTGATGTACGACCACCATCAACCTATACCAAAAAAGATCCGAATATTAACCGATTGCTACGAAGCATTTCAAGAACTTCGACGACCATTTTCAACGCACCCTTCCGTAAACCAAATTATTCGGCAAACAATGACCCTACAACTGCATGGCATTCAAGTCCGCATAGACTGGACTCCTGGCCATGATTTGGCGGCACCGGGGAATCAGGCAGCCCACGAAGCTGCGCAGGAGGCTTGCTCTTTCCTATCCTCCGCTCACCTCGCCGTCGCCCAGCCTTCAGACCTTCCTGAATGCTTGGACACGACCGAAAATATCAGCGTACCCCCCGCCATTCGCATACACCGGTACAAACACGAAAAGAAACTCCGACTCAAGCAACTTACGCCGAAGGATCACGTTTCCAACAGACCTTCCTTTACAAGAACCCAAGAAATATTTATTAACAAATTCTATACAGATGCATCATTTTCACCGGAAACAATTCGCAAATGGTACTACCCCCACATCAACCCAAAATGTCCATACTGTCAGCAAGCCGTCACAGCTGATTTGCACCACCTGGTCTGGATATGCCCCAAATTCTCTCGATACCGGAATTTCACTTCCCCAAACCCAGATCCCTCAACCCGTATCGATCCCCATCACATTAGATGAACACACCCTTAACCTTATAATATGGTTCGCCACTAAGAGCGGTCTAGCGCGAGTTATATAGCGATGGCCTACACCAGTGAATGGACCATTCAATGCTGAACAATTGTCCTGTGAAAAACTGATGCCGCCTCCCGAAGACCACGAACTCATACGAGCCCCCTTCAACCATGAATCCTCCCCTCCCAACTCCCCCACAGGGCCTCCGGCCTTCCCTTTTTGAATAAAAGATTTAACAACAACAACCGCTGCACATACACACACACACCCGCACACAGACACAAAAGCCCTGTCACTCATCAGTTCTTTTTGGTCGATAGCGCAGTTTCGGACAAGGCATCGTAAAAAGAGTTGCTTCCAATGCGCGACACGACTGCTGACGATAACAGATTCCACTGCCTGATAGTTTTGGGAAAAAAAGAACTTGCAAAGGATGCAGTGTTGCATTTGTACTCTCGCACTTTGTAGGCATGGTCCATCCGCGCTGATGTATAATGCGGTGATGCAATGTGCTCTTCTCCCGGTACACCCGTTTTAGAAAAGTATATTTCATGGAATAGTTTCAGACAGAGCTTGCTTCGGCGGTGTTCTAATATTTCCCATTGCAATGTTTGTTTTGAAAATGTTGCACTGTATTCTTTATTTCTCGCATGTTTGCCTAATACATATCGCGCCGCGAGGTTCTGAACCCTTTCTAGTTTTTGTTTGTCAATCACAGTCGGAGGGTCCCACACTGTACATGCATATTCCAACACAGAGCGCACATTTGATTTATACAACAGTGCTTTCACAGCCTGCGGAAAATCACAGGTATTTCGACGCAGGAATCCTAGAGCTCGGCTAGCCTTGGCTACAGTGTAGTCTACCTGCCGATGCCAACACAAAGACGGTGTGAAGTACACTCCTAAGTACTTGTACTCTTTAACAGGTGAAAGGGTAGCATTCTTGATAGTATAAGAGAGATGTCTCGTTATTTTTTTCCTAGTAAATTTCATACACACGGTTTTGTCCAGGTTCAGCTTCATTTCCCACTTTTCGCACCATGCTTGAATTTTGTCTAAATCACTCTGAATTTGAAGGACATCATTTCACGAGACGAACGGAAGATGCCATTTCGCCTGCCATCTCGTCCGGCGTTCCCCCAATAACCTTCACCGTTTCGTCGCGATTTTGAACATACCGCCGTTGCGATGCGAGACATCTGCAAGGCGATCATCTTCAGCCTTCCTTCGCTTATATAAGGCACTTCCTGGTTCTGCGAAGCCTATATTTCGGATTGCTTCAGTTTATTCCCAAGAGCAGTTCATACAAACGTGCCTCTCTCCTAATTGCTTAGCGTACACGACGTTGTTGCTCTATCTACGGCAATTGCAATTCTTTTACGGCAGAATTTCTAGCAAATTCTGCAGCTTCGTGTAAGATTCAAGAATATGTCAGTGGAATCATCATATCACCCGATTGCCTGTAGTTTATTTCGGCAATCTTTCGAGTCTTCGCTGCACCATACACTTCCTTTTTTCCCTCCCTGGATATGTGAACGAGTTACGTTTGGCATGGGTCCCTTGCCATACCGTCGTCATAGGGAATGAAATGACGGGCAGTATTGTGCGGAGCCCGCGATAGAAATGACCGACTCATTCAGCAGCAAAAATGGTACTCTCTATTCCAGACAGCCTCGGAGCACGCGCTCCACGTCAGGCACTCTCGCTCACACGTGTCAGGGTGGCCAGCAGCCCCTACATCTCCCCTCTTAGACTATCATTAAGGTGTGCGGTCTAAGGCTATAAGTTCAGTCTTTGCGGGGGCCGGACCACTCCGCCAGATCTCGTGCGATAGCTGCCTGGAGACCGCGCCGAATCAGGTACAGAAACTGTCCCAGAAATTGGTGATCTCCCCGAACTCTCTTCTTCCTCGTGTGACGCCGAGTCCTGCGTCGCGTCGGGCTGGAACTGTACCTAGTGGCGGTGCATTTTGTACCACGCCCCTTGATGTTTCGACCAGGAATGAGCGAGGCCTTTGGCAGGGCTCAGGAGTGTCGCCGAGCAGTTTAGGTCCTTCATTCATACATGGTCACCTACCATTAAAAGCGGCAACGGACTAGCGCGATGTCTTGCGGACTAGCGCACATACTCCTGATGACTTGGAGTACGTGGACTCTGGCGTTCTGGAAGACTCGGAAGTCGTGTCTGAAGATTGCGTCCCATCTGAAGCTGGGCTGGGTAAAATCCGGATGGTCCCTGTGTATCACGATAGAACAGGAGTGCCAGGTACGGGTCATCGCTTTTTTCCAGAAGGTTATTTACCCTCCGTACCATGTGTTCCGCCTCCCCATTGCTTTGCGGGTGCCGCAGGCTGCTGGTTTCATGGCGAAAACCGTACGTTTGAGCAAACTTGGCAAACTCGTTTCCACGTTTCCCTCATTTCCGTTTCCCTCACTTCCCTCGTTTCCCTCACTTCCACGACAAGCGTAGCCGTAATAAACGCGGTCAAGAGTTGCTTCACGCGGCACGGGATCCCTGATGTCGTTCGGACGGACAATGGACCCAAATTTTCATACATACATACATACATACATACATACATACATACATACATACATACATACATACATACATTTTATTTCATCTGTATGTATGTATGTATGTATGTATGTATGTATGTATGTATGTATGTATGTATGTATGTATGTATGTATGTATGTATGTATGTATGTATGTATGTATGTATGTATGTATGTATGTATGTATGTATGTATGTATGTATGTATGTATGAAAATTGGGGTCCATTGTCCGTCCGAACGACATCAGGGATCCCGTGCCGCGTGAAGCAACTCTTGACCGCGTTTATTACTGCTACGCTTGTCGTGGAAGTGAGGGACACTACTTTGGGAAACCGCGTAGTAATCTACGACGACAATGTGTTCACGGCTTTTGCAGTGGAATAGGCCGATCACAAGATGTTGCCACGGACGATCCGGCGTCGCTGTAGGCAAGAGGAGTTCGAAGTTAACCATGCTGTTGCTTGCTCACTGTTCGCAGCTTGTAACCATATGTTCAATGTGCATGTTGCACCCAGTCCACCAGACACTTTCCCTTGTCCGAGAAGAGCTACATAGGGTTGATGGCCAGACTCCACCGTGAAAAAGAGAACACGCAGGTAATGGTCAAACCGCCTTATGGCACATGTTATCGCCAGTGTCTCCTCTATCTGTCTGTAGCGGGCTTCTGTTGGAGTCAAAGATCTCGAAGCGAAGGTGACAGCGCGGCGAGCACCGGAGGGTTGACTTTGAAGAAGCACGGTGCCGATACCATACGAACTTGCATCCGGCGAGACCACGGTTGGAAACGACGGGTCAAATAGAGCTATGCAACAGTCTGAGCTGAGCATCTCATTGACCTTCTTAAACGCTGTACCTTAATCCACAGGTCCAGTGACTGTTTTTGTTAAGTAAACCTCGGATGGGCGCAGTCATGCTTATGAGGTGCGGAAGGAAGCAACCAACGTGATTGACCATACCCAGTAGCCTGCGTACTCTGCTGGTATCCGCTGGTGGCGGAAGAATTTGGATCGTCTTGACCTTGTTTGGGTCTGGTGACACTCCGTTCTTGTTGACGATAACCCCGATGAAAGGGAGAGACTTGAGTCCAAACTCGCATTTCTTCCTGTTGAGCGTGACCCCGACCTCATCCGGGCATTTCATGGTGGTTTCAAGTCTTTTGTCATGTTCCCACGGTATTTCCCGAATACTAAAATGTGGCCGATCATATTGATAACTCCCTGAAGACCCTCCAGGATTTGAGACATCAGGCGCTGGAAGAATTCCGGAGCGGAAGCGATACCGAACGGAAGGCGACGATAGCAATACCGACCGAAGGGTGTGATGAAGGTAGTAAGCTCTTCACTTTCCGGGCAAACTTTACCTGATGAAATCCCAATGTGGCGTCTAACTTGGGGAAGACGTGTGCGTCCTTCAGCTGACCTACGCACGGAGTCCACAGTTGGAAGAACGTAGCGTTCCTGTTGGACATGCTGGTTTAGCTTGGTAAGGTCTACGCAAATCCTGTAGCCACTTGTCGATTTTGGTGCAACAACGAGACAAGCGCACCATGGCGTTGGTTTGCGTACCTTGCGGATGACACATTGATTCTCCATCTCGTCGAGTTGAGTTTTGACCCCTGGCAGTAGGGGAATTGGAATCCTCCATGCGGTGCACAAAGCGAAGAGCTGTGCATCCGGCACAAGGCTGATCTTGTACAATTCTGGAAGTACACCCAACCATTTAAAGATTCGAGGCTGCGAAAGAGGCCGGCATCGAAGAAGAGGTCGCGTCGACGAACTTCACGACACCCAGGTCTTCTATGGCGGGAAGCCCAAGTAGCGAGGTGTTCTGACCTCGCATGACGTAAAGTCGTTGAGTGGTTGAATTGTCTTTCCAGTTGAGGGTTGCGGGAAACGTCCCGAGCACTGGCAGGCGCTGGTCGCATGGACCAGTGAGCTCCGTTCCTGCTCGATCAAGAACTTTGGGAACGGCAGGAAAAGTTGAAGGGACAACTGTCACTTCGGCGCCAGAGTCTATTTTGATTTTGAAGGGTATGCCATTCACGCGCACGTCAGAGTACCTTGCACTGCGCATGCGGACCGCGTGGAGTTTCCCTGAGCCTAGTGTGGCTTTTCCTTTCATTGCTCGGCAGACATCGGCGAAGTGATTCTTTCGCGATCAGCTCCTGCTGGTTGAGAGCGCGGTAGAATCAAGGACGGCACATGGCTACCTGTAAGAAGGCTCCACTACCACAGGGCTCTGCCAAATAAAGAAGTGTTTTCTTTCTCTCTCTCGGCGAAGTTACCCTGCCTTTTGCAGTAGTTGCACGCGGCCCACCATGCCGGCCACTTACCTCGAGAGTGAGGCTCGTGACCGCAGTATCCGCAGCTACCATAAAGCCGGCGTTCCTCGTGCTGAGCGAGTGAAGAGGGTGTTAAGCGGCGATACTTGCCCTTCTTAGCTGCGTCGACATTCAGGTTTTCTGACGTGCTAAATGACCGCACCGCACGTTTATTTTGGGCGTCCTCGTGCAAGCGAGCCTGCTATGCACCTCTTCTGCTGTCAGCCTCGTGCTGCGGAAAAGCTGGTCTGAAAGTTGTTCGTCTAATAGGCCAACAACAAGTCTGTCCCGAACGAAGCGGCTTCCCACCTCTGAGTTGCTGTCGCTGCATCGCTTGACCAGGTTGTGAAGCTCCGCGTAGAAAGCACCTACTGACTTACCAGGCTGCTGCGTTCGGCGGTGGGAGCGTCTACCCTCGTAGATCTCGTTGACGGGACGAAGAAAATGACGGGCCAATCTCTGCTTGACTGCGGCGAAGGATTGCGACTCCGATGCCCATAGTCCCAGCGAAGTAAGCAAGGTCTGCGTCTGCGGTCCCATAACGTAGAGTAACTTTCGATCCTTTCGTTCGTCGCCCGCAGAGTCGAGGCCAGATGCGAAGACATAATTTTGGAATGTGGCTATCCACGTAGGCCATTCTCTCGGATGTGTAAACACAAATGGGGCCGGCGCTTGGAGGCGCCGACACGGACGACGGGAACATTTGGGTTGCTAGACATGGCGGAACACCTCTGACACCATGCTCAGAGCCTACGAGAGAGACGACCGACTCGGTGAGCAGCAAGAATGGAACTCTTTATTCCAGAAAGCCTCGGAGCATGCGCCCCACGTCAGGCGCAATCGCTCACACGTGCCAGAGTTGCCAGCAGCCCCTACAAGTATAGCCGATCACGCTGTCAGAAGTCCCGTTAAATTCGGCATACTCGTCCAGAGGCAGTACAGGGAAAAGTACATGTATTTGAAAGTTCGGTTCGAATAGTGACCTCTGTGCTTCGCGTCCACGCGAAGCTGCGCTATTGGATTCTTAGGCTGAATATCCCTCTTTAGAACAGGGCTTTCTCTTATTTAGGCACGAGCGTGTCATCTACACAGACGTGGCCATGTCCACTACGGTAGACTCGCACATTGTGTACGCCACGGCCTGGTTCAACGAAACTACTGGACTTAAAGGTCGCCGTCACCACGTCGGCGTCACTCTGGCCCACAGCACACAAGCTGAACTGCAAGCTATCTGTGACTATCTCGACACAGCTCTCCAGGAAGACCTAACAAGCTCCCCTGTACATCACCATGTGTACACAGACTCACAGGCAGCGTATCGAGCCTGTGCCAATGTGCAGTTCACCAGCCCCGTCACCGAAGTCATTCGCCGCAACGTTATGAAACTCCGGGCATCGGCTAACGGCTTCACACTTCACTGGGTTCCAGCACACTGCGGCATCCCTGGAAATGAGAAAGTGCACCGACTAGCACGCGCACATTCACTCTCCGTGCTAGCTCGGAGCCCCTCCCCACTCGTGGCTACGAGGTCCTTGCCCGTCCCTCAAGAAGAAGCCGATCCCACGTCTGAACGGCAGCTTAGTCAAACGCGCCGGACAGCTTACCTCGTAGCCATGGCCAACCCCCTCCAGATCCCTGCAGTTCCTTCCCGTGAGTTCTCCCGGCAGGAAACTGTGATCATCCGACGGATTCAGACGGGAACACTGCTCACACCGTTTTTGCTCCACCGTTTTCATCGCCATGGGGCCGCTCCCAGTGCCCCGAGCACCTGCAGCACTTGCCATGCCAGGGCAGACCTACATCATCTAGTGTGGGACTGCCCCCGCTACAGTATTCCTCGGTACCGTGCCCTCACCAACGTGCGACTTGGACCCTGGCCCACGTCTCTCCAGTCCTGGTCCTGTACGCCACCAAAAGCTCCTGCTGGATACGCTACTAGCTTGTGGCGCGCCCTGCTGCTTTTTCTGTTGGACTCCGCAGCACCAGGCGTTGGCGACCGGCTTTGTGGCGACGCGCAGGACAGTACGGTGGCTATGACTCCAGGCGACCATAGCGTTGCGTCCAGGACACTGACGCAGTGAATGGCGGCATTATCCTTTCCCACTTTCCCCTTCCCTACCAATCCCCTACCGACCCATCTATCCATTGCAGCGCGCAAGCGCAAGAAAATGAAATAAACGTGTCTTCAATCAATCAATCAATCGTATTTGCAATATTTTGCTTGGTAACAGCGCAAATAAAACAGGACACAAAAGGAAGAAGGAACGGACACAGCGCTGTGTCCGTTCCTTCTTCCTTTTGTGTCCTGTTTTATTTGCGCTGTTACCAAGCAAGATAATGTACCAACTCGCCCAGTCGTCTGTTTTGGCTTCGTATTTGCAAATACGGGTTTTTATCACAGCGGACTTTCATCTGTCGCATTTTTCCACCAATAAGCCTCAACCAGAGCACAGCCAATGAATTAGCCCTGTCCAATCGCCACCTGTGGGTACATGTTACACATCGAGGGCAACGTCATCGTCGTCGTCGTCGTCCGTGGTGGCAAGTGTCTTTTTACTGCAGATTCGCATCGCATTACTAATGCACATCTCACTCATGTGAGGTGCTGGCTTTGGAAATTCTCGTCAGCAAGAAATGCAGTCACTGCTCCCAAGGTTCAGACCTGTGGATTAGCAGCCCGACGCCTTAGTCACTGCCGGAAACTTTGGCGACATTGCTCGCAAGGTGTACAGGATGTACAGTGTCGATCAGTTAGCAAAATTATTCAAGCCAGTTGCCAATTTCCTGTGAGAGAAAACCCCCAAAGCACTTAAAGAACGCTTTATAATAGTAGACAAAAATTTCTAAGGGATTTTCCAATGATTGCTAAGTCTCGCGCTCCCAGCAGTACACTGAGGTAAAAATGTGGATGTTCCCTCCTCCATAGGAACCGGTAAAACACGAAAGTGAAATGTGCCTTCACAGGAGCAGCTGAATGTTTATTGTGCACCGATGTGAACTTGCATATCGCTATATTTTGTCGGTATGGCACCATTATCCGCATTAACGTTAGACATTGGCTTGCACGCGGCGGAGCATTGCGTAAATCCGACTGAAGCCACAGGCGCCCGAAAACCATCCGTGCGAACGAAATCAAACGGGTTGTCAGCGAATCGTTTGGTGAGCACACGGCCCGCTCCAGCGAAAGGAGCAGCTGATCGTTTCACGAGCGCGACATCTGCAAGTCGGCTTCTCCGCAGCTAAAGGCCGGCTTCTCCCCGTACACGTAGGCGCTTAGGGTGCCTCGATTTACGCTCTAGGCGCTGGCATCAAGGCGCCAACTGTGGGCGCTCGTTAGCGTCATGATGCACTACTTCGTTTGGCCTCTCCTAGATGGCAGCAAAATCTCACACGAAAGATAAAAGGCGCCTCCGCCGTCGCATTCACGCGTCTGTTTAGAGCGCAGTCTGAAGCGTGTTTTGTACCTGTCGTTGTGGCGAAAGAGTTCGTGGCTAGAATCAAGGTGCAGCCGCGTCAATCAAAGTTTTTCTGGCGATATCATTTCCGTGACGGATATGACGTCAGTTAGATATTTGTGGACCCCGGCATAAAATACTTTCGTTTTAAAAGAGAAAGCGATAGCGCACGGTGTTTTCGTAATTTTGGTATTACTGTCTAGCTACAAACGCAAAATTCAAGCAGCAATAAGCTTTTCTTTACAGGAAAATGATGCCGTTTTTTGTAGTACTTCAAACTCTGCCTTTTTGACAATGGTGAAGCTTCGAACTCGAAGCGAAGTGAACTCAATGACGACAGGATAGGCGCTAGCAATTATATTCAAATGCCATTACCGTATAGCCGCAAAACTCAAGGCACAACAAGATAATGTTTTAGCGTAAACAATATACCAGAACTTATCAACTGTAATGCTTCAAACTCAGCATGATGCCGCGCATGAAAACTTATCTACAAGCAGGTAAAGTAAAATTGTGGATACTTTCTGATGATACCAGCTTTGTAATAACTCTGAGAGCCACAAACGACAAGGTTGGCACAATTTCTTTTCTCTATATGACTTTTTCCAATTCATCAGTCGTCATGTATTGTATCCCGTGCTCCGCAGCTGCACACGTGACGCTGTTTGTTTGATTGTCGCTAAACTCTTGCTGAACGTCCAGGTCGTATCCTTCAATGATGAAGGCAAGAGGCTTCACGTTGGCTCTTTTCAGCTGCTTTAGCATGAGGTACGCCTGCGAGAAGGGGAAGAGAAAAGCAAGGAAGTATTAGGTGACAATCGCGGCGGCATTCTCGGAAACTTGGCGATCCATAACTTGAGTACGGTTGCTGGAAAAGGAACGCAGGCGGGAGAGAGATCGGGCACACTAAGCGCAAGTCCCTTCTTTCCTTGTGTCCGTACTGTTACATTCGGGTGGGTGTCCCCGAAACTGGCCTCCGTCGCCTCCGTCAAGTGTGGTAGCGTGGTGGTTGAGCGGCCAGCAAACTTTGCTGCCTTCGTGATGACGACAAGAACCCGAAGGCAAATTCTACTGGTTTACTGCACAGCGAGAGATGATCAGTGACGATATAGAAACATCACCCTTACGGGAGAGCTTACAGAAGGACTCGAACAGAGCGACACAGGGATCCGACGCTGTGAATCGAATGCCGTTCGGTATCGTAAGAACCGCGTCTTTATTCCCAAAGCTCTAACGGTCAAACATATTTCCAAGTGCTTTTGCACGCGGCCCTAAAATAGTATAGACACACACAAACACTCCCGCATTCGTGAGAGCTGGCTGTAGTGGCGCTCGTTGAGTGAGAGATGAGAGAGAGATGTCGGCTGCGGTGTCCGCTTCGCAGGTTCATGAACACTTTTAAATGCGGAGCATTTCTTAGGCTCGCGATGTCACTCGTCGATGTTCTCGGCGCCGTCCACACGCTCACTGCGCATGCGCGTCACGTCGAGGCGCAGGTGCGCGTCTCTCCCCCGTACCCTCCTCGCTCTCAACAACAGCTGCGGCGGTGCGGGGGGAGCGCGTCTGTGGGCGCATGCGTCGTAGCTACCCGTGCGCTGCCTCGCGCTCAATAGTAACGGCGGTAGCGCGTGTACACGTGATAACGGCATGGTGGGTGCGTGGAAAGTTCGCGCGCTTGTGTACGGAAGTGTGCGCATGCGCGTCTCTCCCCCGTACTCCTCTCCCTCGAACGCGGGCAATGTGTATATAAGCGGCGGAGCCCGCGTTCGGAATTCAGTCAAGGGCGTCTTTGCGTGGCTTTCGCTTGACTTGACGCTTTGCTTGACGGCACCAAGCAATAACGACAGACTTTAACTTTACACTCCTTGCCTTCGCTTCTCCTTCATTCAATAAATAAGAATAATAAAGACGAAATAACAATTAAGCATTCCCAAACCATACCCAATTACGCAACATTCACGCGATACCCCCAAACACGCTGCGACGCATTTACTCGAGTTCCCCCCGTGGGAAGACGTGGGCGGGGTTTTTTTTAGCACGAAAGCGTTTTATGCCCGGGTTCACAAACCTCACCGACGTCATATCCGTCACGGAAATGACATCACCAGAAAGAGTTCAATTAGCGCGGAGGCGCTATATTTGGAGCCCGCGATCACTCTGGCCGCGACGGGACGGGTGAAACGACGCTCTGCCGTCTGAGCCACCAAGTCAAGCCCCGATAACAGTACGGACGCGCCTTATGTCCTTCCGTCTAACTTGTCCATTAAGATGGTGCTGCCGTCTAGGATAGGTGAAGCGAAGTACTGCGTCATGACGCTGATGCGCGCCGATAGTTGGCGCCTCAACAGGGCAGCAGGTAGCAGTGGAAGCTGCTGTGTTTATTCGTCCGCCGCCTATGTCGAACGCCGCTCAGCTTGTGGAACGCCGCCGCCGCGTTCGACAAGCTGGGCTCATCGCAACGCAAGCGTCTGGCGTACACGTCAAGGAGGAGGACCAATATGGTCGCACCTTTGCCTAAGCGACCCTCCAGCAGGACGTCGCTCGCCAAGCACCCCCACAAGACAGCTGCCGACACGCAAATCGTGCTCCTTTCGCTGTAGCGCACTGTGACTTGACCAAACGATTCGCTGACAACCTGCTCGTTTTCGTTCGTTGCGAGTCAGCACTTCTGTTGTGCCTCTTTGTGTTATCCTATTCCTTTCTACGCGCTGTGTCACGATGACTTACCAGGTCGCCAAACTTTCAGTATGTTAATGAAATGCAGAAAATTTTTGGGTGAGAACCCTACTTGCATGCAGTTTTTTTATGGAAGTAGTTCTCACTCGTTGATTCTTAGATGAGGCTGTGTTCATATATCAGAAATGGAGGTGATATGAAGGGTTAATAAGAAGGAGGGAAAGCGTTTTATTGAGCAAAAAAGAAAACGGAAAATGGAAGGTCTGTATAATTTTCCTGTACCAGATATGTGGCCTGCCTTCTACTTTCAGAATACCCTGGTCAAATGTGCTCCAATTTTGCCCTCAAGTACCTGAGGAGGCTATTTACAAAGCCGAGCCGCCGTGAAAAGAGGGTCTCTGCACAACAAAATGAAGCTGTGGCGTTAGAGCATGGTTTCGCATTACTGCTCGCACATTAGGTAGCAAAAGTGTCCCTGCAGCCACGCATGCGTCTATGCATATTCTGTCAGGACGGTTGCCATTGCAGGAAATTCTCGACCCACTATTCTCCGCGTGATGGCTATGCCCGCTACTGCACCACCATTCTCACTGTGATGGGTGCCGCCATCTGTACCACCGGGCTCCCCAGTAGCGGCGTGCCCGATGATACCCGCAGTTTGGCATGGTGGCGTCCCACACTACAATAACCCACTATTTAGGCCGGCAGCAGCTTCCGCTATGCCCGGCAGGGCGGGATTTCGGACTGGGGTTTCATTTCATTCCATATTAGATAATTTTGCGCATTAGAAATCTGCAACAAGCTGTTGGGCCAATAGCCGCAGCTAGTTAATTGAGGCCCAGATAAAGATAGACAGCAGGGAAAACATAAACTTAATTAAGAATTCGGTGAAACAAGTACAATAATTAGTGTACGGAGAGTGTGTAAATACATGACGCAAAGGCACTCATAAGCCGCGAGTGAAGAAAATAAAAACCGATATCAATCAATACAGTGAAAACATAACATACAATTTTACACGTTTGAGTCTTACACTCGAGATTGAGTGTTTAATAAAAAAAGTTAGGAGGCGGCGCCGCGGGAGAAACGTGAAGCCTATACACCAAAAACATCCCCCTCGCGAGGGGCACGATCAAATGCAGAGCATTTCTGCTGGGGGGCGTGCCTGCAAGTCGTATGGATGACGTATTGGTTGTTGTTGTTGTAATTGTTGTCTTCCAGCGTAGACATTGTCGATGAAGTCGATGGTGAAATGTGCCGTGAACCCCCTGCCGCGGCTATGACGCAACGTGGAGTGGCTATGACGCAATGTGGTGCGGCTATGACGCAACACAATCCAACACAATCCACTTTAATCCAATCCAATCCAAATCCAAGCCAAGCCAATCCAATCGAATCCAATCCAATGCCCCTCGCGAGAGAGTGTTATAGCGCCGAAATCGCCACCACGCGAACGCGTGATGCTGACGTCACGATCACGCCACAGATGTTAGCGACCGCAGCGCGCGCGAACGACATATGTGGTTTAAGCGCGAACCGACCGCGGCGAGAGCGCGATGCCAACGCCCCACCTGTTCTTGCGCGCGAACCTAATGCGGCTAGAGAGGGTGTTGCGCACGTCCCCACCTGTTGTGCGCCCGAACCGAACGCGGCGAGAGAGGGCGTTGCGAGCGGACAGAAGGCGAAGAGGACGCGGGGGAGAGGGCGCACCTGTGGCCGACGGTTGAATGAGTCAAGGATATAAGGCACGTTCGTAACCTTCCGTTCTGTGTCGGCTTTGTGGCTCAGTTGGTAGAGTACCGTGCACCTTGCGTTCCGCCCGCAGACGTAGGATCGAAGCCTGGCGCCGGCAAGTATTTATATAGTGTAGGGGGAGCGGTGCGGACGCGGACTACGGACGCCAACGCGGGTGACATCGTGAGTTACTAAAATGCTCTGCATTTAAAAGCATCTTTACAGTACTCTTTTTTTTTTCAAATAAATACATTCAGCGTCTATGTAGACACAGATACGCAGCTACATGTACAGACCTAAGAGCCACAAAAACTGAGTACACGGTTTTTCAATCGGGTTTGCGCCTGGGGTTTAAATCGGGTTTTGCGCAATGCTAAGGCACGTGTAATCCAGTGTCTACTGTTGATGCCATACCGAGGAAATATAAATAGGGATGTGCAAGTTCATATTGATGCACAATAAACATTGACGTGCTCCTGATAAGGCACATTTCACTTTCGTGTTTTACCGGGTCCTATAAAAGAAGGATCAACCACATCTTTGGACTATTTTGCAGCCAACGAGGTTGAATCACCGACAGCGAAGCGTCCACGCGCCGGCCGTTCACAACCATGTTGTAGCTGATGATGATGATGATGATTGCTATTGGTTTCCCATTTGAAGCGGGGTGATGACATGTCATCTTACCAAAAAGGACTAATGTAACCATGTCTTACACTCTTGGTTTAATACTAGCGCTGCTTAGGGCAGGCACTAAAGCTTATTACGTACGAAATACTTTTTTTTCCCTGTTACAGGTGGTAACTGTCCTAGGCAATATTCCCCTCTCTGCTTTTCGTCCACCAGCATTCTAATCTTTCTTTTCGTCCCCTCGACAGCCTTGAAGTTAACTTCCCCTGTGATACCCTTAAATCCTAGGGCTTCTGGAAGCCCAGTATTCCCTTCATGTAGATTTGGATGGATACCCTCACATTCTAACACTATGTGCCGCATACTTTCTGTTTCTTTTCCGCAGACCACGCATACCCCATCATTTTGTGAATACTTCCCCACAAAACTCTTCGTTTGCAGGCAACCTGCTCTAGCCTGTCTGAGGAAGGCAGGCTTTCTTACACAGCCATGGAGCTCTACACAAAGCTTGCAGCACGCGCGAACAGGGTAGCGGCGCGGTGAATCGTAACAGCACTCTCTCACGCCCGTAATTCTTCTTGCACTGTCGTACTCAAGTTGGGTGCATGGCGTTGAGTAACAGCTTACAGAGTACTGCGGCACCGTGCACTTCACTGCTAGGTACTAACAACGACTTGGTTCGGCATTTTGGAAGCTGCCGCAATATTTTATCTTCATACATCTAGGTTAGGGTAACTGCTACGCCGTGTAACATAAATACATGCGGTGTAAAATAATCGATGGCTGTTTTTGTTAACTTCTTGACAGATCCGCAAAGGTGAAGTCATAGCATAGGTCTCTTTTCAAACTGTCACGCAGTGAAGCACGAATCAAGGATTTCGTTCAGGGTAACGTCTGTTTGACGGAAGTTGCGTTTAATTAAAAACAAGAAGAAAGCACAAGCGGTGAAGTAGCAGTCGACGAAGAGATACGCACAGTCGAGCGTGTGCGGATCGAACGCTGCGGCGTTTCTTTTGCTCGCATTCATGTGTTGTGTTCTAGTTACTGAAATCATACATATCAAGAACATTTCCAATTAAAAAAAAGAGAAATTAGCCCCCTTCTTCTAGTGACAACGATGGTTGAAACGTTTAGCTTTCTCGCGAGGGTTTCGTTCGCTGTCGTTGGGGTTGTAGGGGTTCACAGAGTGTTGGTGACGCGACGGTCACTATCAGTGAGACCAAGAAGGCTTCGCGTTAAAACAAAACTGCTTCGACTGTGTCGAGATGGCGCAATCAGATAAACGTTGAGCTCACTGCGCGAGGGTCCCGGGTTTTTTTCCGACTACCGGAAGCGTTTTGTAGCATGAGCTACACTGGCCGAGGTTGAGCAGTTTCGTATGGCTCCAGGAGGGCCGTGCTGCGCATACGCGAGGGACAGTGATGTCACACGGCGCAGAGAACGTTGCTCGCTCAGCGGCCCGGCGTCTCTCACACACCCCACGCGCCCAGCGTCTTCGCCGCCGTTCCGCATGTGGCGGCGCGGTCTACTTGATGATCATTCGAGGGGTGGCCCGGTGAGGAACCGATGGCTCGTGCGTCGCAGCAACACCGGCGTGCGCATGTGGAGCCAGCTTAGCTCTGCGGCGATTGGTGACGCTGCGCCAGAGCCGCTTGATAAATATACATGTGTCACATAATGCGTATACCATGTGCGTGTCATCGAAGCAGCAGTAAGCATGATAATCCAGCTAATCCTGGACAACCAGGAAAGCTAACAATAACGAGCTGAACCTTAGCTGTCCTGGCATAGCCTGTCCTGGCATAGCCGATCTAAGCCCCTGCTAATTTTTTTACGCGCTTTACGTGCCTTCGCTCACCATCATTGTTTTGAAGACCCACTTTGTAAAGTTGAATTTTCTGCAGTGCGTTTTTGTGACGGGACGATTGCCATGGCTAGAAAGCTTCGTTTTTACATGAATATAATATTCTAATATAGTGAAAGCTACACCCTATCTCTATCCAACAAGACGGCCGGTAAGGCATACAATAGAAGGAAGAAACTTGCGCTTCGCCTAAAAAAGTTTATAGTTCCTTCCTAAAAACGTAAATCTTTCCCACATCAAAACTGCGTCAAAAATGCGCCCAGACCTGCGCTAGGGGTGCGTCCAACCTTCGCTGAAAGTGCTTCCAATAGACTTTATGCAAAAGTGCCGCCATCTACTGGAAGAAAAACGAAACGAGCACGCGACGCCATGTTGGGGGATGGCGATCGCGGGATTGCTTGGTACGTAGCGTGTGAGGGGTTTCTGGGCTTGGCGATCCTTTTATATTCAGATTTAAGCGCAGCAAAATGAGCGGCGAGGGAGCTATGGACATTTCTCTGTTGCCCACATTTGCGAGCGACTTCGTAAATACGCATTATGCATCGAAAAAGCAGTCAGGGAGACGCCGGCAGGGAAGATGTTGGAGGCGGTCGCGTTTCTTCTACTTGTTTTTGGGAAAGGGGCGGGTGAGGGAGGGGGGGGGGGTGGGGGCTTTGAGAACGAAAACATTGAAAGTACATCCGTGTTGGTTCGCATCTTGCGGCTTTCTCAGGCGGTCATTCGTGAAACGCTTCGGGCCGATGCGGGCTGCCCTGAGTTAGAAATGGGGGAGGAGGGAGTGGGGTGCGGCGCACTCCGCGATATAGCTATACGCTGGGGATCCTCTGGAACGCAGAGGAAACCTGCAAAACAAAAAAAAAAAAAACACTTCATAAAAAAATTGCATACCTGGCATTTTTTAACAGCGGAACTGTTGTAGCTGGCCGTAATGTGTAACGCGTAACGCGTGTGGCGTTTAACGCGTTAAACATTGCCAATTTATTTATTTATTTATTTATTTATTTATTTATTTATTTATTTATTTATTTATTTATTTATTTATTTATTTATTTATTTATTTATTTATTTATTTATTAAATACTGCGGACCATTGAAGGTCCATGCAGGGTGGGTGGTTACATAGTATCAAAGCAGGAACTACAATGCGAACATGAATACAAAGAAACAAAACAACAAACATCACTGGGAACGATACATGGGATCTGTAAGGGAATTCCATTCGGCTATGGTACGAGGGAAGAAAGAGAATTTATATGTGTCTGTTCTAGCAAAATACGGTGTTAGGGAATGGGGGTGGTGATGGCGCGTTTGTCGAGTCATTAAAGGGGACAGATATAGTGTGGCGTCAATGGCCGATTGGTTGTTAACAAGTTGAGAGAGAAAATCCAGGCGGAATGTTTTCCTTCTTATCTGAAGGGGTGGAATATCGTTAGCTGCCATAAGGTCAGAGGGAGAGTCAAGTGGGGAGAATTTCTAGAAAATAAATCTAACGGCTTTCCTTTGAATCCTTTCAAGTTTTGTAATGTTAGAATCGGCGAATGGATCGCATACGATACAGGCATATTCAAGTTTAGGGCGGATAAGTGAGAGATAACCAAGTAATTTTACGTTTGAAGGTGTTTTAGAGAGTTTGTGCCTCAGGAAGCAGAGTTTTCGCAGAGCAGACGAGCAAATGTTGTCGATATGTGAATTCCAGGATAGATTGTCGGTAAATGTTACACCTAAATACTTATGGTAAGTGACCTGCTTTAAAGGGGAATACCTTAGCGTGTATGTGAAAGGAATGGGAGTTTTTTTACGAGTTATGCGAAGAAGAACAGATTTTTCATTATTAAGCACCATGCCCCACTCTCTGCACCAGTCATTGATGTTATTAAGGCTTGTTTGAAGCCCATCAGGATCGTTGGTACAGCAGATACTCTTGAACAAAACGCAATCATCCGCGAATAATCGAACGCTAACTCCAGGAACCACGACACAGAAAACGGAATTTACAGAAAGGGTAATGGCATGCCAAGAGGGATATCCACTGGGAGGGTCTTGCCAATTCGACAGTTGCTCAGTCTGTCCAGTTCTCGATAAAAGGGTACAACTATTTTCGCGAGAGAAAAGGAGCTGTGTCGTGTTGAGTATCGACTGGCCGGCGCTGCCGGCTGCAACAGATATAATGTTGTTTTCTCTTCCTGAGTGACCAGGTAGCCATTTAAGCGAAATTTTGTGGTCTGCAGGAACGGCCGCTGTGTGTATTTTGTTGATTTCAAACACAAGCTCACTGCGGTGTTTGGACAGCCTTCGTAGAGCTTCCCAAAGACTCCCAAATTACCAATAAATTGCCAATGAATAATTAAATTACCAATACATTGCCTAGCGCTGGTGAGCGCGTGCTTCGCGGCGACCGCCGAGCGTCCCCAGCACACGCGAACGCTTTAGCAAAAAAAAAAAAAAAAAAAAAAACAAAAAAAAAACGCGAAAACCAGCGAGAAAATGCTGAGCACTCGTGAACGCGTGCTTCGCGGCGACCGCTGAGCGTCCCCTGCTCACGCCCTGGACAACAAAACTGGGTGCGCACTACCGCTTAGAAAATTCTGCTCGAAAAATTTGATCTTGGGAAAATAGGCTACGGTCGAACAGCAGGCGACGAGCGGTAAATGACCGATACACGGGTTACTACGTACGTTGCTTGCGCTACTCATGGCGCTACGTGAAGGTTGCAACTCTCGCGGATCCCTTATTTCCTGACGTTTGTCAAACGAAAGAATGCGTAGTACTTCCATAAAAGCCCACCGAACGTCCAGAATAAAAAGGGAACACCGGCGCGCAAAGCACGAACGGCAGACTCAAAATTCATCCCACACGATAAAGTACGAACTGACCGATGCCGTGCGCCTTAAAGGAGCCATGAAGAGAAAACAAAAGTTTGTTTTATTCGAAAGATTAGGTGTTTCATAGTACCCCAAGCGCTTTCCCGGAAGCAAATGATGCTTTATTCACTGAGAAATAAGGCAATTTTAGCCAAAATTTTAAATCTCCCGCTAAAATTTTGCACATTTCGTCACGTGAACAATGGCGTCACATGAGCCGGTCCATGAAACAGGTACTTAGTATGTCGACTCTATATAGCACCCACACGCGGGAGTCGACCGAGACGGCGGCCATTTTAAAAATACTAGTAAAACCTAGTGCACCCGCAGCCCTAGTCATGGAATCGCCTGATCCGGAGAACAAAACTCTCGCTGAGGAGCTCGGGCTTGCATTTAACAACCTCACACCACTTGAACGCTCAATGCTTCCAAGTGCACGAGCGGCAAGAGTTGTGGGATACGCGGTGGACGGGAAAGCGACCATTCCGCGATAGCCACAACTGACGAACGCCCAGCCGTCGGCACCGCTGCCTCGTCAGCCCCGTCGCGACGGACGAATACAGACTGGTACGTATGTGCCGTATTTTTAATTTCAGTAGCAGTATCGCTTATGCCAGTTGGCCGGTGTCGTGTATGGAAAGCCGCTCGCTCGAGCTCTCTGCTCCGACCAGAAAGATTCGAGCGTCAATGCGCGGTGTGTACGGCAATTTTTTTCCCCAAGGTCAGAGCGCTTTGACGAAGTCGGCGACGAGCGCCAGCATGTGCGGGTCCCTGCCGTAATCACTTCCTCGGAAATGAAGCGAGCACACTCGTACTTCCTTTAGCTCTCTTTCTCCTCCGTTTGCAAAGTTCACAAAACGTAGCCACTTGCTTCGCCGAGGTTCGTCGTTGGGCAGCACATGAAAGGAGATCTCACCGGCGGGGATGTCGCACTCCCTCGACGATTGGCCCGTACTACATGGGCATTTCAAAACACAGCAACGAAATTTCATTGTAACGTACTCGAACAAACTGAAGTTTTCAGTGGTTGTAAACTGTAAACGAGCTCGTAACGACAGAAGCAAGCCAACACGACCTCCATACCGAAACCTGTGCAACGAGTGGCACTATCTCGTTGCTGCTCTGTGTTCCTTACTCCCCTTGTTTCTATTTTTACCTTTGCTGGTTGGCGATATGACAGCCAACCTCCTGTGAAGGGATTACGATACCAAGCAAGGTCGCGGCTGTGCGTGCTGGGACGGTTCGTTGGCCCCGAAGAGCCTTGAACCCGAAAATTCGTCTGCGCGACGGTGGCAACGGCGAGATGTCGAGCTCGGCCAGCCGTAGTTTCGTACACATTGGCATACAGGCTTGCGTGTTCATTCGGAACTTCAACCGTTTACTCCACCGTTCTTTGTCATAAAAAGAATGTGCAGTATGTTTCACGGGCATTTAGCTCGCTATGCAAACTGTAAGCCCTGCCCAACATGCGTTTGCTTTTGCCGGCCTCCGCCAATCGCAGAGCATTCTCAAGTGACATTATAGGTTCTGTTGCGGAAAATGAGCTGGTGGGTCGCATGGTCATTTCCTTTTTTCCTAATTATGTAGCTTATTTGAGCGAAGTTTGCGTTATAAGTGGTGTCGTTATGGTTCTAAGGAGGCAATCTTTCGAATGAACCAAACTTGTGTTTTCTCTTCATGGCTCCTTTAAAGGAGCCATGAAGAGAAAACAAAAGTTTGTTTTATTCGAAAGATTAGGTGTTCCATAGTACCCTAAGCGCTTTCCCGGAAGCAAATGATGCTTTATTCACTGAGAAATAAGGCAATTTAAACCAAAATTTTAAATCTCCCGCTAAATTGCACATTTCGTGACGTGAGCAATGGCGTCATACGAGCCGGTCCATGAAA
The DNA here is from genome assembly GCF_048455015.1 of Haemaphysalis longicornis. Taxonomy (NCBI): domain Eukaryota; kingdom Metazoa; phylum Arthropoda; class Arachnida; order Ixodida; family Ixodidae; genus Haemaphysalis; species Haemaphysalis longicornis. The sequence goes on from NW_027526422.1 coordinate 57,219,397, forward strand.
CAGGTACTTAGTATGTCGACTCCATATAGCACCCACACGCGGGAATCAAACAGGAACCGGAACTCATGCCGAAACCGAGACGGCTGCCATTTTAAAAATACTAGTAAAACCTAGTGCACCCGCAGCCCTAGTCATAGAATCGCCTGATCCGGAGAACAAAACTCGCGCCGAGAAGCTCGGGCTTGCATTTAACAACCTCACACCACTTGAACGCTCAATGCTTCTAAATGCACGAGCGGCAGGAGTTGTGGGATACGCGGATGGACCGGAAAGCGACCATTCCGCGATAAGCACAACAGACGAACGCCCAGCTGTCGGCACCGTTGCCTCGTCAGCCCCGTCGCGACGGACGAATACAGACTGGTACGTATGTGCCGTATTTTTATTACGGTTAATAATAGTTCAATTTCAGTAGCAGTATCGCTTATGCCAGTTGGCCGGTGTCGTGTATGGAAAGCCGTTCGCGCGAGCTCTGTGCTTCGACCAGAAAGATACGAGCGTCAATGCGCGGTGTTTACGGCATTTATTTCCCCAAGGTCAGAGCGATTTGACGAAGTCGGCGACGAGCGCCAGCATGTCCCAGGAGTGAGCTAACGTAAGGGTCCGTGCCGTAATCACTTCCTCGGAAATGAAGCGAGCACACTCGTACTTCCTTTAGCTCTCTTTCTCCTCCTTTAGCAAAGTTCACAAAACGTAGCCACTTGCTTCGCCGAGGTTCGTCGTTGGGCAGCACATGCAAGATCTCCTCACCGGCGGGTATGTCGCACTCCCTCGACGCTTTGCCCGTACTACATGGGCATTTCAAAACGGAGCAACGAAATTTCATTGTAAAGTACTCGAACAAACTGAAGTTTTCAGTGGTTGTAAACTGGAAACGAGCTCCTAACAATAGCAGCAAGCCAACACCATTCCGAAACTGCGACGACTGTCACTATCTCGCCGCTGCTTGCTGTTCCTTACTCCCCTCGTTTCTATTTTTACCTTTCTGGTTGGCGATGTGACGCCAACTTCCTGTCAAGGAATTAAGATACCAAGAAAGGTCGCGGCTGTGCGTTCTAGTAGAACGGTTCGTTGGCCCCGAAGAGCCTCGAACCCGAAAATTCGTCTGCGCGACGGTGGCGACGGCGAGATGTCGAGTTCGGCTGGCGGTAGTTTCGTACGCATTGGCGTACACGCTTGCGTGTTTATTCAGAACTTCAACCGTTTACTCCACCGTTCTTAGTGTCATAAAAGGAATGTGCAGTATGTTTAACGGGCATATAGCTCACTATGCAAACGGGTAAACCTTGCCTAATCATAGGTTCTGTTGCGGGAAATGAGCTAGTGGGTCGCATGGTCATTCCATTTTTTCCTAATTATGTAGCTTACTTGAGCGAAGTTTGTGTTAAAAGTGGTGTCAGTATGGTTCTAACGAGGCAATCTTTCGAATGAACCAAACTTGTGTTTTCTCTTCATGGCTCCTTTAAAACTACCAGCAGGCAGGAGTGCTCGGTGGCAAATACTGGGCTAGAAAATAGCTCACTGTGGGACCTTTTTAGCCCTGCACATATTATTCGTTTATGTGCAGGGCTAAATTTTGCGTTTGGAATATTGCAATATTATATTTCAATATTATAATATTGCGTTTCGTGGCTATGCATGAGATCTAGCTATAATATTACTGCGCGAAGGGAGGTCGACACGCGCAAGCGACTTCACGCAGGGCTCGAATCATGCTTCCGTTGAGAATTAAAAAAAGATGTGTACGCTATTTCCGTGGTCGTCCTCGTATCATCTTTGTGCACAGCAAGTTACACGACAGTATTTAAAGGGACAGTGAAGTGAATTTTTCAAGCTCCCGGTTTTGCTTGCACTGCACAAATTAGCGCCCTTTTCATCGTTTATCCGGTTGATAAGTCGGTAATTATTTTATAAAGCGGGAAAAAAGAAAAAAAATACCATGCGTGGTATGCGGCGGCCGCCCCAACTAAACGCTGTGATGACGGGAGGAGGTGCACCGTGATTGGACGATGTCCAAGGTTAGCATTCAAACAAGTTTCGGTTTCGGTTCTGTAAAACAACATGCTTGACATCCGACGGCATCGTTGGATGGGCATTCTAGATATCTCAGTAATCGTCATACCGCGCTTCTGCCATGTTGTCGGCTGTAAATGCCTAATATAAGCCTCCCAGGACTGCTTGGTATCGTAGCAATCACTAGCTGAGGCCTACGCAGTGGATGAACGCCCTCCGCGTCACCGCAGCCGCCCAAATGCCATGCGCTTTTCCCGCATATTCGGAGTTTGCCTCACTCATGCCCGTATCGTAAAAAGTGTGTTCGCATCAGGCCAAGGGTCTGCTGATTCTGGCCTGTGCCCACTGCCCTCAAGCAGTCGGTGCTTGTGGCAATAGCACGCCAACGAGAACTGGCTAGCGCGTCAGTGTCAGTCTGCGCGCGTTCTGCGAACTCGCTCGTGGAGCAGTGAACGTTACGGCCCAAAAATGGTGAATTTAGGTTAGGAAACATCGGCCGCAAACGAAAAAATCAACTTATAAAAAAAAGCATGCACCCTCGGGGATTCGAACTTGCGACTTGCGAAACAAAAATTCTAGGGACTTAGACCACCCAGCCACAAGCAAGCCTTTCGGGAATGGGATATGTAAGGTATATAATGCACAGCCAGTTTGCACTTTTATTTAGTTTTAGCATTTTGAGTGCTTTAGGCGACTATTTGTTGTATAGCGCTCGTGCAGTAAGCGTGCCCCAAACTTCCACAATATCTCCCGTCTAGCAATTGCATTTCTTAGATGGAAAAGCGTTCGCAGATGTGTGGTCGTGCTGCTGACCGCTGTGCTTGTTCACCCAGCGCAAAAAAGTGCTTCCGGCTCTCTAGTTTTGCGCTGTACGGTAAATTTTTCGGTTGATTTTATTTCCTTAGTACCTATATTGACTTCGCTGACTCTTCTCCCGCCTTCAAGTGGCCTTAGATTTTCCTACTAGCGTAAAGTCAGCGAAGCGTCGCATGTGTACTTGTGCAGCGCTTGTGTGGAGCGACCCGGACTCGGAGCTTGATACAGTGTACAAACTAACAAAGTAAGGTAAGGCACATTCTTCCATTCACAAATGTGTTGTGGCTCAGTTTCAACTGATCATCGAGCGAATTACGACGACCCGTCGGCGGCCGGCGGAATAAACGTTGGGCCGACTGACTCGGTCGCGGAAGGTCGGCGAGCCGTGCAGTAGCGCAGCCAATTGCCAGCTGATCTCCTGCTGACGTCACACGAAAACGCCACAGAAAGTGGGCGAGGGTGCAGAGAGGAGGACAGCATTTTCGAATTGATTTTTCTAAATAAATTCGCGTAAACGCTCTCACAGTGGTCGAAACATGGCCTATGGACTCCGGACTACTATTTGCGCTAGTAATACCGCAATGTTTACAAATCCCTTCAGTGTCCCTTTAAGCATCTTGGACAACGATAAATGTCGACGTGCGCGTCGCTAACCCCGGGCTATCATGTATATTGCGGTATCCGGAGATCCGGGAATCCCCCAACATGGCGGAAGCGCACGGTGTTCCCGCAAGAGGGCGCCAGTTTTTGCATAAGGTCTATAGATCGTCAAACCTTCAAAGGTCCGAAATCGCAAACGACGAATTATTTTTTCACACTAAGTAAACGCATCTACGAACGATCCAAACTGACACCGGTACGTGGTATATGAGATAAAGGTATACTACGTGCACTCATTCATGATCGATGCGTGCATTATCTTACCTACAATCGTTAATCTCTCTGTATTTTCAAGTAACTGTTTCGACGCAGTGAAAGCCCTGTTCCACGCATGCACCCTCTCACGGAAATTTTATTGGAGTTGTTCGGTCGACCAACTCTTCTTTGTGAAAATGCGTTGGATTTTTGACAGGATGCCATCGGTCCGACTAAGAAAGCTTTCGATTAAAAAAAGAATGAGATAGCCGGGCGCAACCAGGCGCTGGTAACAAAACTTAAGAAATCGAAAGGCAAGGTTCGCGCCAGTATTACACCGCTATATTTACTTTTTCCTACCTTTCAGCCTTTTTATTTCACGTTAACTCTGTATTGTTCAGTTATTCAATCTTTCATAGGAATGAAAAACACTCACAAAACGTTTAATAACAGTGGGCAAAAATTTCCAAGGAATTTTTTAATGATGGCTAAGTCTCGCGCTCCCAGAAGTACACTGAGGTAAAAAATGTGGTTGTTCCCTCTTCCATAGGAACCGGCAAAACACGAAAGTGAAATGTGCCATCACAGAACCAGTTGAATGTTTATTGTGCATCGATATGAACTTGCACATCGCTATTTATATTTCGTTGGTATGGCACCGTTAGACGCATCAACATTAGACACTGGATTGTAAAGGCCGGAGCCTTGCACGAATCTGATTGAAACCCCAGGCGCTCACAAACCATACGAACGAAACCGAACGGGTCGTCAGCGAATCGTTTGGGGAAGTCATAGTGTTTAGGGAAGTCATAGTTTGAAGAAGTCGAAGAAGCGACGTACTGCTGGCGGGTCGCTTAGGCAAAGGTGCTACCCCATTGGCCTTCCTCCGTGGCGCGTACTACAGACGCTTGCGCTGCGGCGAGCTCAACTTGTAGAACGTGGCGGCAGCGTTCCACAAGCTGAGCGGCGTTCGACATAGGCGGTGGACGGATAAACACAGCAGCTTCCGCTGCTAGGGGCGCTGCAAGCGCGGAAGCGTTCGGCCACACCTCGTGTGAGCACCGCGCCTTTGCAAGTCTCATCACCGAAAGAATGTCTGCATCGCAGTGAAAAGTGCTGTAGCGGACATTTTAAAGTGCCAGGAATCGCTGGGTATAATTTTTATCCTGGTGAGTGCCCAACTTTTTGCGATATAGGGCTCTGAACTTTTCGCGGTAGAGCTGGGCCCATATGGGCCTAGCACGACCACAGCGACGGCGTCTCACAGCGACGCCAGTTCGGCCAGTTCGGCGTCTCACAGCGACGCCAGTTCGGCGGGTCAGTCGGGCGTAGTGCCAGGCCTAACCCCACCACTGACGTTTGGATTGCCCCAGAACAAGATGGAACCTTCTGGAATTGCCCTGACAAGGGGATACGACCCGGCGGCGATGGAATACAGCTACGTGGACGCCACACAGCAGCGCCCGCCGACACAAAACCATGGCGCCGCCGAGGAAGACCCGGAATGGAGCACACAGCTCCGCCGAGGACAAGCCGCACTCAAGTCTTGCCAATCGAAGAAACAAACGGAACCCGTGCAAACACAGGTGGGTGAAAAACCGAAATCTCCTAGAATGCCCAGTCTGCGCAACTTTGCGTACAAGATTGTCATCAAGCCGAAGACCACGATAAGCCTCAGAAGCTCTGAAAGGGAAGTCGTGAGAAGCATTAGGGAAGCCCTAAGCGCACCACTACGTGAAGGGCCACTAATAAGAATACATGAACAACAGAATATAATCATCGCATGTACCTGTAACGAAGAGGACGCAGCCGAACTCTCGAAAATACAACTCATCCGCCTAGCTGGAAAGGAGGTACAAGTCGCCGCATACCCCACGCTACCGACCGACGTGTGCAGGGGAATTATCCACGGCGTCAGTGCCGAGGCTAGCAACGGCGAGATTGAAAGAGAAATTCAAGCTCCGGGATTCCACATCTTAGGCGCCAGGAGACTGGGAAAAACTAATTCCGCCATGATAGTCTTCGCCGGGAACAAGGTCCCGTACACAGTGACATACGAATGGCTAGAAAAGAGATGCTACATCTACAGGAAAACCCGCCCTGCGTGCCTCAATTGTGGGGAACCGGGGCACAGGGCAGATGTATGCCCAAAACCAAAAGGTTATGCCTGCGTCATTTGTGGGCGGCCCAATCCCACGGAGGAACACCCATGTACTCCCGTATGTGCGCTATGCAAGGGGTCCCATCAAACCTACGCGAAGGAATGCCCACTCAAATTCTTCCGCCCAGACAAGCCATCGAAGGTTGCGGACGGGGAACACAAGAACGAAAAGAATGGCGAAGGAAGAAGCCAATCGAGGGGAAGGCAACAGGTGCGGTTGAGGACTTCCACATCGACGTCAACGACGCGCGGACGCTCATCATCACGTGGCCGCTCTACATCCCGCCGCCGGCAATCCGCCCGGAAAGCAAGGAACACAAGCTCCAACCGGGAAGGTCACGCCTGGAGCGACAAACCATGGAGCCACCCTCCGGCCAGGCAAACCAGCGCAACGAAGCAGACGTCCTCGGGCCGCCTGCTGCCAGGGGTGGAAAAGACTTCGAGTAAGGTGAGCTGTGCAGATTGGCCTCCCCTTCCCACACACGCACAACACACTCAACAAAATGACGAGTTGCAGGCACTCCGAAAAGAGAACCATACTCTTAAGGCACGCTTAGCAGTCATGGAAGCACGCATTGAGGAACTCACAAAGAACACTCAGCAGCACGGTATGATTGAGACCAACATGAACTCTTCCCCCCTGCAAGCGCAGCCGCAGCAACATGGGCAAGTGCAACCACACCCGCCACCTTCTCTGGGAGACATCTACCAGCAAATAATACAAGAGTTTCGAGCCTTCCGAGAGCAAACACAAGCTCAGCTCCAGAAGACACAGGAAAAATTCACAGAAATGGGAGAACAAATTGCAGGAAACAGAAGATACATCCAAACGGCCATCACCGCGACACGCAGAGAAATGCAGGAGAGGAAAAAAAGACGCAAGGAGCCAAGATCTATGCAAGGAGACTGGTATTCTGATACAGACTCCATATGCCACACCCCTCTAAGTTAAGCGTATGGCAGTGGAACTGCCGGGGCTACGGGCGTAAACAATCTGCCCTAAGCCTCTTTATCTCTCAACAAGACAGACCCCCGGCAGCCATTCTCCTACAAGAACTCTATGTGACGCCTATCAATGTAAAGGATTACATAACGTACCAACAAGACCAGTACAGGGCCACACTAGTACACAAACACTACACGGCCATTTTGCAAGACCCGTTGGACGTGGACACCTCACATTGTCATGTGACCATCCTTCCAATCAAGAGAGGTGCAGCCGGAATACACATCCTTAACGTGTACAGCCCTCCTAAAGACCGTAATCCGAAACTGACTCAACTCATCAGAGGCTTCTTGGGGCGAGCTAAGAGGGAACCGGCCATTATAGGGGGCGACTTCAACGCCCCGCATCCCTCATGGGGATACCCTAGTACTACCCCCAAAGGGAGGAAATTGGAAGAGGCGATCAACCAGGAGGGCCTGACTCTCCTGAAAGACATTGAATTTCCCACCAGGATGGGCAATAGTGTAAGTAGAGATACATGCCCAGACCTAACAATGGTAAGAAACGTCAGAAGCCCAAACTGGAAAAACCTGGACCAGCATCTAGGCAGCGATCACTATATCTTGATGACCGAATTCGATAGTATTAGATGCAAAAGAAAAAATGGAGAAGCCAGAAGTACTGAATGGGACAAATGGAGAGAAAGTAGAGTTAATAAGGCGATTTCTATACGAAGCATCGAGGAATGGACGAGAAATGTAGTTGAAGAGATCACGTCATACACTAAAATCGTAAATACTACGGAGGATACCCCGGCTGTAGATTCCCGTCTCCTGCACATATGGAATGCTAGAAGAGCCCTCACAAGGCGGTGGAAACGTCAGAAACATAATAAGAAGTTGAAGAGGAGGATAGAACCGCTCAATCGAGAAGCGGAGAGCTACGCCATCAGCCTAACAAAACAAAACTGGAATGCACTGTGCGATCAAATTCGAGGAAAATTAAGCGTGTCAAAAACTTGGAAACTGTTAAGGGCCTTGATAGACCCGAACGGGACGAGGGCGGCCTCGCAAGAACGCCTAAACAAACTTATACATCTAACAGAAGGGTCAGATGAAGAGGTTATAAAGCGCTTAGCAGACAAATACCTCTGTACCGATCCCCCAGAAGATCAGCCCGAATACGCAGGTGAACCGAACGAGGAACTAGACAAACCGATAACCACTGAAGAATTTAGAGCGGAACTAACACTCAAGAAAAAAACAGCAGCTCCTGGACCAGACTCTATTACAGCTCGACAACTATTCAACCTGGACGACGACACGATCGCCCAACTCGTGGAACACTTCAATCTGGAACATTGGGATCGCGGAATCACACAACCAGGCTGGAAGAAAGCTGAAATCAGATTTATCCCGAAAACCAACAAGGCACTAACACTAGAAAACCTGAGACCAATATCGCTTACCTCATCTCTAGGGAAGGTATTTGAAAGAGTAATAAACACGAGGCTCACTAAATTTATTGAGAAGAACTCGCTATTGCCAAACACACAATTCGGATTTAGACCACACATGTCCACCCAAGACATACTGCTATGGTTGTACAAGGATCTTCTGGAGAAGCCAACCAGGGCCCAGACTAGGTGCATCCTAGCTCTCGACTTAATGGGAGCGTTTGATAATGTGCTTCACAGCAGTATACTCAAGGGATTAACGGACATTGGATGCGGGCAGAAGGCTTACCGGTACATCAGAAGCTTTCTCACAACGCGACAAGCTACTATATCCCTGGGGAACATCAAATCGGAGCCGATAACTCTTGGTTCCAGGGGTACTCCGCAAGGAGCGGTTCTCTCGCCCCTTCTCTTCAACTTGGCGATGAGAGACCTCCCCACTGCACTGGACAGCATTCCCGGGATTCGTCACGCGATATATGCAGACGATATCACGGTATGGTGCAGAACAGGGAGCGACGCAGAAGTGGAGGAGAGCTTGCAGAGGGCCGCCGATGTAGTTGATGCCTATGCTAAAAGCAGGGGTCTGCAATGCGCTCCGGAGAAGTCTGCTCTACTGATCTTGAAGAACCCCAGAAGAGGACCGAGCGATAACATAGAAGTTCACATCAATGGCGAGCTGGTCCCTCGACCCAACTGTATCAAAATACTGGGACAACACATTCCACAAGGCATGGGAAATGGGGCTACACTAAAAAAACTCGGGGCAGCAACAGAACAAGTCCTCAGGATGATAAGAAGAATTAGGAATAAACGCCACGGACTTGGTGAACGGGAGGCTACACGGCTAGTACAAGCTTTTATTGTATCGCGTATCATCTACGGGACGGCGTACCTCCGACTCACCAAGGGCGAGGTAGAAAAACTAAACATTCAAATTAGAAAAGCATACAAGACAGCCCTGGGGATTCCAAACTCGACATCTACCATCAGACTTCTGGAGCTCGGGTTTCATAACATGGTGGAGGAACTGTGGGAAGCTCAGAAGATAGCCCAAATTAAGCGGTTAAACCAAACATCCAATGGAAAGTGGCTATTGGAGCAGTTACGTATCACCACGCCCGGCGGGAATCCAGAGCCGCTAGAAGATCTTGCTCCAGACATGAGAGCCAAAATTACCATCAGTCGAATACCTAGGAATATGCATCCCATACATAACGCCGAGAGAAGGAGAGCCAGGGCCGAGTACCTGGGGCGACTATGGGACAGCAACCAGAACACTTTATACGTGGACGCCGCCGGACCTCAAAAGGACAAGATGGTAGCAGCAGTTACGACGCCGGATGGAAGAGTTGTAAATTCGGCTACCGTAAAGACAAAAATCGCCGCCCAGGGGGAAGAAGCAGCCATCGCCCTAGCTATCGCTTACAACCCCAGGGCAATAATTTTAACTGACTCGCAAGAGGCCTGCAGAAACTTTATACAGGGCAATGTCTTCAAAATCACCCACCAAATTCTTCGTAAACGCCCACCGGAAAATGGGCTCATCATATGGACGCCAGGACACACGGGGCACAAGGGGAATGAGGCCGCAGATGCCACAGCCCGAGGTCTTCTTATCCCGGCCCCCTTGTACCAAGCCCCGTTCTTAGACATGGTGAGCGTTACCTTCAGCGAATATTTGAGCATATTGAGACTGAACAGAAGAACATTTCCACCACCGGACAAAAGCCTCAGTAATGAAGAAGAGCACATTCTCAGGAGATTGCAGACAGACACATTACCCACACTGGCTAGATTACACTGCTGGTACCCCACGTTATATTCACCTTTTTGCCCGCACTGCCGGGAGAGGGCGGACGCGTACCACACAGTGTGGGCATGCCAGTACATACCAACAGTACACCCACTCACAAACACGTCAAGGGAGCAGTGGGAGGCCACCCTGCGCAGCGATGACCCTGCCTGCCAACGATGGCTGGTAGAGAGAGCCATAGCGGCGATGGAGGCCAGTGGAATCCCGGAATTGGGATAGCCACCTTCTTTCCTCCCTCTTTTTTCTTTTCTTTTGAATAAAGATATTTTCAATCAATTCCGCTGCTAATTACTTCCCTATTGAAGCCCCAACTATCGGCGCTCATTAGCGTCATAATGCACTACTGCGCTTCACCTCTCCTAGACGGCAGCACCATCTAATCGATAAGTTAGACGGAAGGACACGAGGCGCGCTTGTACTGTTATCCGGGATTGACTTGCTGGCTCAGTTGGTAGAGCATTTCGCACCTCCCGTTGCGGCCGGAGTGATCGTAGGCTCCAAATCTAGCGCCGCCGCGCCAGAGGAACTTCTTCTGGTGATGCCATTTCCGTGACGGATATGACGTCAGTGAGGTTTGTGTACCCCGGCATAAAACACTTTTGTGTTAAAAAAAATGTTTCCGCTCAGTTTTTCACATAATGAACGTGCCTCTGCCTGCGCATAGAAGATATGGTGCTTCAGAGCACACAGACGCGTTTATTTAGGCTATCGTGGGCTCACACCGAGATCACGTGACTGCAATTTGCTTTCATCCAAACTAACCTTTCCCTAGTTGCAACAACTTGGCGCCACGTCGTTCATACGTTGTAGAAGGTAGGCATGACGCTACTTCGGGGATGCTATCATCATCATTACTATTAGAACAACATAATACATTATCACTACCACCACCACGATGATCATCAGCTCGTTGAAAATAAGCAACATTCATGGCTAACACATCGAGTATTTTAAGGTACCATAAGTAAAACAACAGCGTGAGTTTACGCGTGAGAAGATTAGGGGAAATTGGCTATTGTGATAACTTTTGTAAAGTCATAAACGGGTTTTGCTGCTCCAGCTTTGAGGGTTTAAAAAGAAAGTTGGCCTGTGGTAAGAAAACCATCCCAATATTTTTTTATATTTTTTCTTTTAATTTGTATTAAATATCAATGCTCCTGGCGCACCTTGATATCAGTTTTTAGGCATAACAAAACCTTAAACATTACTTAAAGCTTGAAGTTTTGCAACACAGAACTATGGCAGAAGAATTATATGGGTGACAAAATTACACCACTTCCGTTGCAACAGAAAAAAATCCCTTTCTGCGTAACAGAATAAAAACCTACCTTTTTCGCCACGGTTTGTTGAGTCTCGAAAAACACGTCTTCAGTGAGGGTGCTGTCATTCTCTCCATTGTAGCGCCTTGTCATCAAGGAGTAGTAGTGACCTTGAATGTACGCTGGCCACAGCTTGCATATCTGCGGTAGAAGGTAGGTGTGTGCATTTGTCAAGGCGTGATAGCAGGTCCTCAGCCGCCTTATTTGGACACGAGTAATTGAAAAAGCCTGTCTTGATCTTCTGTAGCATACACATTTATCCTGACCTAATTTTGCTCACTTGCACCACCCTCATAAATCTCTAAACCATGCGACTATGATATTGGCCTTCGCAAAATCATATTGTGGATTACGAATTAGCTCCTTTATTCTGCTTAACCCAAAGGCGAAATTAAGCAGCCATAAATTTGTATGCTAGTAGAGATCCCCACTGAACTTAGTAAACACTCGTGCCCCCAAATAAGTCGGCTGAGGATCATATTGTGATTCCCATGCGTTGCCTATTATGCACATATCCTTTACACCCCATTGTTCATCGATTTATGTTTACTTGCTATCGTTTGTTTTGCTATGAAAGTATCAAAATGTGGGGCCAAAAAGTAGAGCTCAAATGGAACCAGAAAACATAACCACTTTCGTATAAGAAGCCCCAAAGAGTCCAATTCGAATACGCAAGCTAGAATAAGGAACACGGTAAAAGAGGGCGGGCTCCAAGCAAACCAACAAAGGACAGTGATTGAATCAGATGTAGCTATAGTTCAACAGGACCAGAAAACCCGCCACTCAAATCTGTCGAGTAGATGTTCTTCTTGCACTTCTGTTTCAGGAAGCAGCCAGTCAACCAGACCAAAGGTGTCTGGTTCACCTTGGTCAGACCAAGTCTGACCAAGATGTTTCTTCCAGACTGTTACACAGCTGTTTTAGATCCCATTCAATCAAACAGTCCTATTAAGTGGTTAGAACTCCCGAACCACCAGGAAAGCAAGTCGAGCTCAAGAATGGGTAGAATGGAAGTACCTGAGCGGTATCAAGAGGCACACTGGAGCACAGCGGCTGCCTCGTTGCGTTGTACACGGTGCTGACTGCACAGCTGCGGGCCATGAGGGACATGCTGATAGCCACTGTCACATTGCCGCCCGCTGCTATGATTGGCTTGACCACCTCCTCTTCAATAAGTGTCTTCTGTATGAGGTAAAGAATGTGGTAGATCCTTCTTTCATAGGAATCGGTAAAAGACGAAAGTGAAATGTGCCTTTACAGGAGCATTCGAATGTTTACTGTGCATTGATATGAACTTGCACATCGCTACTTATGTTTCGTAGGTATGGCACCATTAGACGCATCAACATTAGACACTGGATTACACCCCCCGGGGCCTTGCACGAATCTGATTGAAACCCCAGGCGCTCGCAAACCGTAAGAACGAAACCGAACGGGTCGTCAGCGAATCGTTTGGTGAAGTCACAGTACGCCACGGTGAAAGGAGAATGATTTGCGTGTCGGCGGCAGTTTTGTGGGTGTGTTTGCCGAGCGACGTCCTGCTGGCGGGTCCTTAGGCAAAGGTGCCCCCACATTGGTCCTCCCCCGTGGCGTGTACGCCAGAAGCTTGCGTGGCGATGAGCTCAGCTTGTGGAAGGCGGCGGTGGTGTTCCACAAGCTGAGCGGCGTTCAACATAGGCGGTGGACGGATAAACACACCAGATTCCGCTTCTACACGCTGCCTTATCGAGGCGCCAACTATCGGCGCTCATTAGTGCCATGACGCACTATTTCGCTTCACCTCTCCTAGACGGCAGCCCCTTCTTAATGGTAAAGTTAGACGGAAAGACATAAGGCGCGTTTGTATACTGCTATCCGGGCTTGACTTCGTGGCTGAGTCGGTCGAACGTTTCACACCTTCCGTTTCGGTCAGAGTGATAGTGGGCTCCAAACGTAGCGCCGCCAGGCCAAAGGAAGTTTTCTGGTGATGTCATTTCTGTGACGGATATGACG